>NC_061511.1:122097171-122164566 GCF_022539505.1 Lolium rigidum
AAACACTTGTGTGGGCTATTGCATTGATTCCTACATACTTGCATATTGTACTTGTTATATTACTCTATGTTGACTATTATCCATGAGATATACATGTTACAAGTTGAAAGCAGCAGCTGAAACTTAATCTTCCTTTGTGTTTGCTTCAATACCTTTACTTTGATTTATTGCTTTATGAGTTAACTCTTATGCAAGACTTATTAATACTTGTCTTGAAGTACTATTCATGAAAAGTCTTTGCTTTATGATTCACTTGTTTACTCATGTCATTACCATTGTTTTGATCGCTGCATCCACTACATATGTTTACAAATAGTATGATCAAGGTTATGATGGCATATCACTTCAGAAATTATCTTTGTTATCGTTTTACCTGCTCGGGACGAGCGGAACTAAACTTGGGGATGCTTGATACGTCTCCGACGTATCGATAATTTCTTATGTTCTATGCCATATTATTGATGATACCTACATGTTTTATGCACACTTTATGTCATATTCGTGCATTTTACGGAACTAACCTATTAACAAGATGCCGAAGTGCCGGTTCACTGTTTCTGCTGTTTTGGTTTCGAAATCCTAGTAACGAAATATTCTCGGGATTGGACGAAACAAGACCCGGGGGCCTATTTTCCACGAAGCTTCCGGAAGACCGAAGAGCATACGAAGTGGGGCCACGAGGTGGCCGACACCATAGGGCCGGCGCGGCCCAGGAGGGCCGCGCCGCCCTATGGTGTGGGCCCTCGTGCGGCCCCGACTCTGCCCTTCCGCCTACTTAAAGCCTCAGTCGTGAAACCCACGATGCGAAAAACCACGATACGGAAAACCTTGCGAGACGCCGCCGCGCCGGTCCCATCTCGGGGGATTACGGAGATCTCCTCCGGCACCTGCCGGAGAGGATTCATCTCCCGGAGGACTCTACACCGCCATGGTCGCCTCCGGAGTGATGAGTGAGTAGTTCACCCACTGGACTATGGGTCCATAGCAGTAGCTAGATGGTTGTCTTCTCCTCATTGTGCTTCATTGTTGGATCTTGTGAGCTGCCTAACATGATCAAGATCATCTATCTGTAATACTCTATGTTGTGTTTGTCGGGATCCGATGGATAGAGAATACCATGTCATGTTAATTATCAAGTTATTACATATGTGTTGTTTATGATCTTGCATGCTCTCAGTTACTAGTAGAGGCTCTGGCCAAGTTTTTGCTTTTAACTCCAAGAGGGAGTATTTATGCTCGATAGTGGGTTCATGCACAGTGACACTGAGAGACAGTGACGAGAAAGTTCTAAGGTTGTGTTGTCTTTGTTGCCACTAGGGATAAAACATTGGCGCTATGTCAGAGGATGTAGTTGTTGATTACATTACGCACCATACTTAATGCAATTGTACATTTGCTTTGCAACTTAATGCTGGAGGGGTTCGGATGATAACTTTGAAGGTGGACTTTTTAGGCATAGATGCGGTTGGATGGCGGTCTATGTACTTTGTATGTAATGCCCAATTAAATCTCACTATACTTATCATGTCATGTATGTGCATTGTTATGCCCTCTCTATTTGTCAATTACTTCGACTGTAATTTGTTCACCCAACATGCTTTTATCTTATGGGAGAGACACCTCTAGTGACTGTGGACCCGGTCCATTCTTTAATACTGAAATACAAATCTGCTGCAATACTTGTTTTACTTGTTTTCTCTGCAAACAATCATCTTCCACACAATACGGTTAATCCTTTGTTACAGCAAGCCGGTGAGATTGACAACCTCATTGTTTCGTTGGGGCCAAAGTACTTTGGTTGTGTTGTGCGGGTTCCACGTTGGCGGGAATCTGCGGTGTTGCGCCGCACTACATCCCGCCATGGGCCACATGCCTCATCACCGTCTGTGGGCCACCCGGGCTTGCCGGATCTAGGCACTGTCGATGGTACACCCATGAAGTATACCCACAACACCCTCCGAGGCTGCCCTTCCGCCTACTTAAAGCCTCCGTCGCGAAACCCCCAGTACCGAGAGCCACGATACGGAAAACCTTCCAGAGACGCCGCCGCCGCCAATCCCATCTCGGGGGATTCAGGAGATCGCCTCCGGCACCCTGCCGAGAGGGGAATCATCTCCCGGAGGACTCTTCACCGCCATGGTCGCTTCCGGAGTGATGAGTGAGTAGTTCACCCCTCGGACTATGGGTCCATAGCAGTAGCTAGATGGTCGTCTTCTCCTCATGTGCTTCATTGTCGGATCTTGTGAGCTGCCTAACATGATCAAGATCATCTATCTGTAATGCTATATGTTGTGTTTGTCGGGATCCGATGGATAGAGAATACTATGTTATGTTGATTATCAATCTATTACCTATGTGTTGTTTATGATCTTGCATGCTCTTCGTTATTAGTAGAGGCTCTGGCCAAGTTTTTACTCTTAACTCCAAGAGGGAGTATTTATGCTCGATAGTGGGTTCATGCCTCCATTAAATCTGGGACAGGTGACAGAAAGTTCTAAGGTTGTGGATGTCTTGTTGCCACTAGGGATAAAACATTGATGCTATGTCCGAGGATGTAGTTATTGATTACATTACACACCATACTTAATGCAATTGTCTGTTGTTTGCAACTTAATACTGGAGGGGTTCGGATGATAACCTGAAGGTGGACTTTTTAGGCATAGATGCATGCTGGATAGCGGTCTATGTACTTTGTCGTAATGCCCAATTAAATCTCACAATACTCATTATATCATGTATGTGCATTGTCATGCTCTCTCTATTTGTCAATTGCCCGATCGTAATTTGTTCACCCAACATGCTATTTATCTTATGGGAGAGACACCTCTAGTGAACTGTGGACCCCGGTCCATTCTTTTACATTGAATACAATCTACTGCAATACTTGTTCTACTGTTTTCCGCAAACAATCATCATCCACACTATACATCTAATCCTTTGTTACAGCAAGCCGGTGAGATTGACAACCTCACTTGTTTCGTTGGGGCAAAGTACTTTGGTTGTGTTGTGCGGGTTCCACGTTGGCGCCGGAATCCCCGGTGTTGCGCCGCACTACATCCCGCCGCCATCAACCTTCAACGTGCTTCTTGGCTCCTCCTGGTTCGATAAACCTTGGTTTCTTTCTGAGGGAAAACTTGCTGCTGTACGCATCACACCTTCCTCTTGGGTTTCCCAACGGACGTGTGCTTTACACGCCATCAGGGTCCTTGTGCGAAGATGGAGACCTCCATGTGGCCGGTCCGTCTTCATCTGGCCGGAGTGGTTTGTTTCGGAAGGCTCCACCGGCGAATGTAACAGTGCACTTATGCCTAGAGTCCGCTGGATCGGGTGTTATTCGGTCGTGCGCACCCATGTTCTTATTCTGACCGTTTGGGTCTACTCACTGTTACCATTGATGTCTACGGGAGCTTCTATTCTTGTAGACAGTGTTGGGCCTCCAAGAGCAGAGGTTTGTAGAACAGCAGCAAGTTTCCCTTAAGTGGATCACCCAAGGTTTATCGATCTCAGGGAGGAAGAGGTCAAAGATATCCCTCTCAAGCAACCCCGCAACCACAAAGCAAGAAGTCTCTTGTGTCCCCAACACACCTAATACACTTGTCGGATGTAAAGGTGCACTAGTTCGGCGAAGAGATAGTGAGATGCAAGTAATATGGATGAGTATGAGTGGTAATAGCAATCTGAATAAAATATGGCAGCGAGTAAACATGCAACAAAACAAGTAAACAAACGGAGATTCGATGCTTGGAAGCAAGGCCTAGGGATCCCGCTTTCACTAGTGGACACTCTCAACAATGATCACATAATAGGACTACTCTACACCCTCTTGTTGGATGATGAACACCACTAACTGTGTAGGATTACACGAACCCTCAATGCCGGAGTTAACAAGCTCGACAATATTCAATGTTCATATTTAAATAACCTTAGAGTGCAAGATAGATCAACACAATCACACCAAGAACTAACATAGCATGCACACTCGTCACCATCACACTATGAAGGAGGCATAGATCACATCAATACTTATCATAGCAATAGTTAACTTCATAATCTACAAGAGATTACAATCATAACCCACGCCAAGTACTACACGATGCACACACTATCACCATTACACCGTGTAGGAGGAATAGACTACTTTAATAACATCACTAGAGTAGCACATAGATGATATTCAACTAGATCACATAAAGAGAGAGATGAACCACATAGCTACAAGTGGAGCCCTCAGCCCCGGGGTGAATTACTCCCTCCTCATCATGGAGGCAGCGATGGCGGTGAAGATGGCGGTGGAGACGGCGGTGGAGATGACTCCGGGGCAATTCCCCGTCCCGGCGGCGTGCCGGAACAGAGACTTCTGTCCCCCGAATTGGAGTTTCGCCATGGCGGCGGCTCTGGATGGTTTTCTCTGGTTTCGTCGAACTGGTCAGGGTTTTCGCGACGGAGGCTTTAAATAGGCGGAAGGGCAAGGTCAGAGGGGGTCTGGGGCCACCGGACACTAGGGCGGCGCGCCCCTCCCGGGCCGCGCCGCCACCATGTGTGGGCCCCCGTGGCCCCTCTCCGACGGTTCTCGGGTGTTCGGAAGCTCCCGGGGATTCTAAGATCTTCGGTGTTGATTTCGTCCGATTCCGAGAATATTTCCTTACTAGGATTTCTGAAACCAAAAACAGCGAGAAAACGGAACCGGCCCTTCGGCATCTCGTCAATAGGTTAGTTCCGGAAAACGCATAAATATGACATATAATGTGCATAAAACATGTAGATATCATCAATAATGTGGCATGGAACATAAGAAATTATCGATACGTCGGAGACGTATCAGCATCCCCAAGCTTAGTTCCTGCTCGTCCCGAGCGGGTAAACGATAACAAAGATAATTTCTGGAGTGACATGCCATCATAACCTTGATCATACTATTGTAAACATATGTAATGAATGCAACGATCAAAACAATGGTAATGACATGAGTAAACAAATGAATCATAAAGCAAAGACTTTTCATGAATATCACTTTCAAGACAAGCATCAATAAGTCTTGCATAAGAGTTAACTCATAAAGAAATAAATCAAAGTAAAGGTATTGAAGCAACACAAAGGAAGATTAAGTTTCAGCGGTTGCTTTCAACTTATAACATGTATATCTCATGGATAATTGTCAACATAGAGTAATATAACAAGTGCAATATGCAAGTATGTAGGAATCAATGCACAGTTCACACAAGTGTTTGCTTCTTGAGGTGGAGAGAAATAGGTGAACTGACTCAACATAAAAGTAAAAGAAAGGTCCTTCAAAGAGGAAAGCATCGATTGCTATATTTGTGCTAGAGCTTTTATTTTGAAAACAAGAAACAATTTTGTCAACGGTAGTAATAAAGCATATGTATCATGTAAATTATATCTTACAAGTTGCAAGGCTCATGCATAGTATACTAATAGTGCCCGCACCTTGTCCTAATTAGCTTGGACTACCGGGATCATCGCAATACACATGTTTTAACCAAGTGTCACAAAGGGGTACCTCCATGCCGCCTGTACAAAGGTCTAAGGAGAAAGCTCGCATTTTGGATTTCTCGCTTTTGATTATTCTCAACTTAGACATCCATACCGGGACAACATAGACAACAGATAATGGACTCCTCTTTAATGCATAAGCATGTAGCAACAATTAGTGTTCTCATATGAGATTGAGGATATATGTCCAAAACTGAAACTTCCACCATGATTCATGGCTTTAGTTAGCGGCCCAATGTTCTTCTCTAACAATATGCATGCCCTAACCATTAAAGTGGTAGATCTCCCTTACTTCAGACAAGACGGACATGCATAGCAACTCACATGATATTCAACAAAGAGTAGTTGATGGCGTCCCCAGGAACATGGTTATCGCACAACAAGCAACTTAATAAGAGATAAAGTGCATAAGTACATATTCAGTACCACAATAGTTTTTAAGCTATTTGTCCCATGAGCTATATATTGCAAAGGTAAAGAATAGAAATTTTAAAGGTAGCACTCAAGCAATTTACTTTGGAATGGCGGAGAAATACCATGTAGTAGGTAGGTATGGTGGACACAAATGGCATAGTGGTTGGCTCAAGGATTTTGGATGCATGAGAAGTATTCCCTCTCGATACAAGGTTTAGGCTAGCAAGGTTATTTGAAACAAACACAAGGATGAACCGGTGCAGCAAAACTCACATAAAAGACATATTGTAAACATTATAAGACTCTACACCGTCTTCCTTGTTGTTCAAACTCAATACTAGAAATTATCTAGACTTTAGAGAGACCAAATATGCAAACCAAATTTAGCAAGCTCTAGGTGTTTCTTCATTAATGGGTGCAAAGTATATGATGCAAGAGCTTAAACATGAGCACAACAATTGCCAAGTATCAAATTATTCAAGACATTTTAGAATTACTACATGTAGCATTTCCCAATTCCAATCATATAACAATTTAACGAAGAAGATTCAACCTTCGCCATGAATACTATGAGTAAAGCCTAAGGACATATTTGTCCATATGCAACAGCGGAGCGTGTCTCTCTCCCACACAATGAATGCTAGGATCCATTTTATTCAAACAAAACAAAAACAAAAACAAACCGACGCTCCAAGCAAAGCACATAAGATGTGATGGAATAAAAATATAGTTTCGGGGAGGAACCCGATAATGTTGTCGATGAAGAAGGGGATGCCTTGGGCATCCCCAAGCTTAGACGCTTGAGTCTTCTTAGAATATGCAGGGGTGAACCACCGGGGAATCCCCAAGCTTAGAGCTTTCACTCTCCTTGATCATATTGTATCATCCTCCTCTCTTGATCCTTGAAAACTTCCTCCACACCAAACTCGAAACAACTCATTAGAGGGTTAGTGTACAATAAAAATTAACATGTTCAGAGGTGACACAATCATTCTTAACACTTCTGTACATTGCATAAGGCTACTGGACATTAGTGGAACAAAGAAATTCATCCAACATAGCAAAAGAGGCAATGCGAAATAAAAAGGCAGAATCTGTCAAAACAGAACAGTCCGTAAAGATGGATTTTATTGAGGCAGCAGACTTGCTCAAATGAAAATTCCCAAATTGAATGAAAGTTGCGTACATATCTGAGGATCACGCACGTAAATTGGCATATTTTTCTGAGCTACCTACAGAGGGGCAGGTCGAAATTCGTGACAGAGAAAGAAATCTGCTATCGCGCAGTAATCCAAATCTAGTATGAACCTTACTATCAACGACTTTACTTGGCACAACTAGGCACAAAACTAAGATAAAGAGAGGTTGCTACAGTAGTAACAACTTCCAAGACACAAATATAAAATAGAGGTACTGTAGCAAAATAAACACATGGGTTATCTCCCAAGAAGTGCTTTCTTTATAGCCATTAAGATGGGCTCAGCAGTTTTAATGATGCACTCGCAAGAAATAGTAGTTGAAGCAAAAGAGAGCATCAAGAGGCAAATTCAAAACAAATTTAAGCCTAACATGCTTCCTATGCATAGGAATCTTGTAAATAAACAAATTCATGAAGCATAATGCAATAAGCATAGAAAGATAAAACAAGTGCGATCTTCACGATTTTCAGCAAAAAGAGAGGTGTTTTAGTAACATGAAAATTTCTACAACCATATTTTCCTCTCTCATAATAACTTTCAGTAGCATCATGATCAAACTCAACAATATAACTATCACATAAAGCATTCTTATCATGAGTCTCATGCATAAAATTATTACTCTCCACATAGGCATAGTCAATTTTATTAGTAATAGTGGGAGCAAATTCAACAAAGTAGCTATCATTATTATTCTCATCAAGTGTAGGAGGCATAGTATAATCACAACAAAATTTACTCTCCATAGTAGGTGGCACCAAAAGACCACTATCATTATAATCATCATAAATAGGAGGCAAAGTATCATCAAAGAAAATTTTCTCCTCAATGCTTGGGGGACTAAAAAGATCATGAAAACCAGCTTCCCCAAGCTTAGAACTTTCTATATCATTAGCAACAATGGTATTCAAAGTGTTCATACTAATATGTTCCATGGGTTTTTTAATTTTCGCATCAAACCATCCATGTCTTAAATCAGGAAATAGAATAAGAAGCTCATTGTTGTCCATTATGCCAAACTAGTGTAAACAAGAAACAAAAAGATGCAATTGCAGGATCTAAAGGAAATAGCTTCAAACACTCACACAATGGCAACAGAAAAGTACTTTTACCTGGGACCGAAGTATGAGTGTCTTTTACCTTTCCTCCCAAGCAACGGCGCCTGTAAAAGTGCTTGATGTCTACGGGAGCTTCTATTCTTGTAGACAAGTGTTGGGCCTCCAAGAGCAGAGGTTTGTAGAACAAGCAGCAAGTTTCCCTTAAGTGGATCACCCAAGGTTTATCGATTTCGGGGAGGAAGAGGTCAAAGATATCCCTCTCAAGCAACCCTGCAACCACAAAGCAAGAAGTCTCTTGTGTCCCCAACACACCTAATACACTTGTCAGATGTAAAGGTGCACTAGTTCGGCGAAGAGATAGTGAGATGCAAGTAATATGGATGAGTATGAGTGGTAATAATCTGAATAAAATATGGCAGCGAGTAAACATGCAACAAAACAGTAAACAAACGGAGATTTGATGCTTGGAAGCAAGGCCTAGGGATCCCGCCTTCACTAGTGGACACTCTTAACAATGATCACATAATAGGACTACTCTACACCCTCTTGTTGGATGATGAACACCACTAACTGTGTAGGATTACACGAACCCTCAATGCCGGAGTTAACAAGCTCCACAATATTCAATGTTCATATTTAAATAACCTTAGAGTGCAAGATAGATCAACACAATCACACCAAGAACTAACATAGCATGCACACTCGTCACCATCACACTATGAAGGAGGCATAGATCACATCAATACTTATCATAGCAATAGTTAACTTCATAATCTACAAGAGATTACAATCATAACCCACGCCAAGTACTACACGATGCACACACTATCACCATTACACCGTGTAGGAGGAATAGACTACTTTAATAATATCACTAGAGTAGCACATAGATGATATTCAACTAGATTACATAAAGAGAGAGATGAACCACATAGCTACAGCGGAGCCCTCAGCCCCGGGGGTGAATTACTCCCTCCTCATCATGGAGGCAGCGATGGCGGTGAAGATGGCGGTGGAGACAGCGGTGGAGATGACTCCGGGGGCAATTCCCGTCCCGGCGGCGTGCCGGAACGAGACTTCGTCCCCCGAATTGGAGTTTCGCGATGGCGGCGGCTCTGGATGGTTTTCTCTGGTTTCGTCGAACTGGTCAGGGTTTTCGCGATGGAGGCTTTAAATAGGCGGAAGGGCAAGGTCAGAGGGGGTCTAGGGCCACCAGACACTAGGGCGGCGCGCCCCCCTCCTGGGCCGCGCCGCCACCATGTGTGGGCCCCCTGTGGCCCCTCTCTGACGGTTCTCGGGTGTTCTGGAAGCTCCCGGGGATTCTAAGATCTTCGGTGTTGATTTCGTCCGATTCTAAGAATATTTCCTTACTAGGATTTCTGAAACCAAAAACAGCAGAAAACAGGAACTGGCCCTTCGGCATCTCGTCAATAGGTTAGTTCCGGAAAACGCATAAATATGACATATAATGTGCATAAAACATGTAGATATCATCAATAATGTGGCATGGAACATAAGAAATTATCGATACGTCGGAGACGTATCAACCATCAAGTAACATTTTGATCCATGGTGAATACAAAGAGGCATAGAATATCATGAAGGTTGGGTTGGAGGACTACCAATGGAGTTTCGAGAATATCATGGTAGCACCAAGAACACCCAGGGGGATACACCAAGAACACCACCACCAAAAGCACAGTGGTAGCACCAGACAAAAGCTATCCGACGAAGACGCACCAAAGAGAAGCAACCGGAGTCGCCATGGCCACCTCCAAGAATTATTGTTCGACCAACACCTCTGCAGTACCCAAGACGACGCCTTCAGGAAGGAGAGCGATGTCGCAACGCCGCCATCGTCCGCACGGGAAACCAGGGGATTTCGCCCTAACAGAGGCATGGTGGTGAGGAGAGGTAGGTACCTCAACGAGGCCTTCGAGAAGGGGAACAACGCTGGCAGCGTCGTCCTCGTCGTGGCCAGCAGAGCTGACCAAGGGTTTCCCCCGATACCATGTCCCCAACACCAACCCGCCTGACCATCCTTAGGATCCAGCGAGCAAGGCTGCCACGACCGAGATCAAGCAGGGGGATGAACAGATCGAGGAGGGACCCAACCACCTCCCACCACCACCCAGCACCGGCGAGACCGAGCTGGAGAGGGGCACGGCGGGCGGAGAGCCGCCTGGCCTCACCAGTGAGGACCAACCCCCCGAGGCCGCATGGCTCCATATGTCATCGCAGGGGCGCCACGCGCAGATCCCCACCGCCCCCATCACAGGCGTTGCAGGCCTTCGCCGGCAGCCGCCTCAGGGGACGGTGAGGGAGGGGTGAGCAAGGTGGGGAGGCGGCGACAACGGGGGTTAGGGTTTCGCCCCTCGCATCGCCTTGGGAGCCCGAATTTTGTTGTTGTTGTGGGGCAGGTTCCACAGAGTGATTTTGCCTTTCTACTCCTTTGTAGTTTTTAAGTAGTTTCCTATTCGCGGAAAAGATATTACTTTTTATAGATGCAAATTTATTCGATTCACATATGCATATGAAGCCATTATCTGTAAATACATTTAAAAATGTAAAATGATTTGGAATATTTTCACATGTACACTTCTAGAAATTGTAGGTTCGCAGGCAAGTTTTATCTAAAAAGAATATTTTTCATGCCGTGTAAAAAGATAAATTGTGATTTTTTTTATCTTTTTACACAGGTCACATAATTTTTTTTTCTTCTGAAACCTTATGTGTGATAATAGTATGTTCACATATACACTCGAAATTTTATTTCAGATTTTTTGACATCTTAAATTTTATTTTTATGCAATTTTCATAATACTTCCTCAGTTTCACTTTTATTAACTCCGATTTAGTAAAAAGTTGTACTCCCTCCGTTCTTTTTAATTGACTCAAATTTAGTATAAAGTTGTACTAAATCTGAGTCAATTAAAAGAGAACAGAGGGAGTACTAAATAAGAGTTAATTAAAAGGGAACGGAGGGCCCCTATTGAGTTTCCTCACTTCGAAAAGTTCATTTGGCTCGCAGATCTAGTGCTCCCTTAAAAAAAACGTATTTACATTTTTTTAAATGTGATTTTTTAGATGTAGTCAATGATTAATCCTTAGAGCATGCCAAATTTGTTAGAATTTGGGCTACATAAGAACAATAAATCAGTTAAGTTCGGAGGAATGAAAATATGCACTATTCACTATATTTAGATCCATACATTTTTTATGCAATTAAAAATGCCAAATCTTTTTAATTTGGATTTTGCATATTTGTAGGATACATAGTTCATCACATCCAAATTATATTTTAATCTTTTTAACTTATAGAAACAATTATAGATTTTTCAAAATAAAGCACTTGAGTTAGGGAGCTAGAAAGTCCTACTGCTTCACTTTTTTCGATAATAGAAATATATTAATATCACGAAGATATTAATTACATTTAGTCTTTGCAACAACACAGTGTCATACTGCTTCACTTACTCCTACTTTACTTTTTTTTTTTTGAGAAATCACTTACTTTACTTGGTTTTATAAATTGAAATCTTCAAAGAAGTTTGGGCTACATAAAATTAATAAAATCAGTTAAGTTTCGGAGGACAGAAAATAGGCACTGTTCAGTATTCACTATATTTAGAACCATACATTTTTTTATTTTTGTGCAACTCAAAATACAAAATATTTTTAACTGGGATTTTGCATATTTGTAGGATACATCGTTGAATACGTCCAAATTATATTTTAGCTTTTAAAACTTATAGAAACAGTTTTACATTTTTTCAAAATAAAGTAAGCACTTGAGTTCGGGCGCCAGAAAGCCCTACTACTTCACTTACTTTACTTGGTTTTATATAATTGAAGTCGTCAAAGAAGGAAATGAAGAAGTTGTCCATCGGGTATATTCGTAATTAAGCAGCAGCGTCGTATGCATTGCTGGGTAGGAAGTGGGAGACAGAGTGAAGGGAGGCAGAAAGGGACGGGCCTGCCTACGTACAGACATCAATGCTGCCATTTATAAGTAGATAGTCAGGGTGCAGCAGTGGCCTCAGCGGCCATTGAATTTGCTAGCGAGGTCGCCCGAGCCATTGCATCTGCCGTGCAGTCATGGAGAACGGCGATGGTGAGTACGCGCAGGACGGCTCCGTGGACCTCCGCGGCAACCCCGTCCTCCGCTCCAAGCGCGGCGGCTGGACAGCCTGCACCTTCATCGTCGGTACGTACCTACTCCGGTCGCCGGAAGCCCGGAACGCAGCAATAGATCCATGTGTGCGCATGCTTAACCGGCTTGTTCCACGCCGTCGGCGGCGACGCCGGCGTTGCATGTGTTGATTTGCAGTGTACGAGCTGTTCGAGAGGATGGCCTACTACGGGATCGCGTCGAACCTGGTGATGTACATGACCAGGAACCTGCACCAGGGGATCGTCGAGGCGTCCAACAATGTCACCAACTGGTCTGGCACCGTCTTCCTCACGCCGCTCATCGGCGCCGTCGTTGCCGACGCCTACCTCGGTCGTTACTGGACCTTCGTCGCCGGTTCAGCCATCTACCTCATGGTACGACCGCCTTCTTGGTCCCAGCATAGTTTCTTCAGTAAAATGCGCTAATTATGCAAGAAAAAAAAATCAGTAAACGGTCCGTGCCTAGAAAAGACCACCAACGTACTTGGAAACCAATACAGCAGGCACTACCTACAATTTTGCTACACAATACTCCCTTCGTTTTTAGATATAAGATATATATTTTTTAACACGAAAATTAAAGAATGCAGATTGAGGAAAAATTACGCTATGATTAGATGTGATTAATCCTAGGCAGTTAACTTGAGGTAATAGAGGATTTTGCGTAAGATAAGGAAACATAATCAAATACCTAAAAATATTGTCCATACAAGTGGTGCAACACAATATACACCTTATATTCTGGAATGATTCTCAAACAAACTACATGGTTTATATCTAGAAACGAAGGGAGTAGTAATTATTTTTTCTGTGCAAAACATCTATCCTATATAAGATTTATTCTTTCTGAGAAAATAAATAGTATTTCATCCGTTCACAAAAAGATTCTAAACTTGCATGCATCTAGACATACATGCATATTTTAATAAAATTGAGACAAAGGCAGTACTACAGTTGTTAATCATCACCTCTTGCCGTTTATCAGGATAGTGAGCGAATGTGATGCTTTGGTCACCTAGTGGTAAGGAGGAGTTGATGCTTTCTTACCCACCCGAGTTTGAGTTCTCGTACCCCAATTTCGATGATGTTGCACCATTCTTGTTAATTAAACGCCATGGGCTCTCTCCATCGGTCGTCTTTTTTTTTTGGTCACCTAGTTGTTTGTTTGTCTCTTCTTTTTGTGTGGTAGCGAAAATAATTGTTGGATCTTGGAATGCATCCAAGTTAAACCTGACAAGCAACATTGGCGTCATCGGGAAGAAATAACAATGGGAAATCTCGTACTTTGCCGCCGGACCAGGATTCAATTGTTAACGATTCTGTATCTTTCGGACATGTCTGATGGGTAGGTACTGATATGTTGGTTGGCTTACTGGTGCGACTTTAAGGCTATCTCTTACCGTTTTCAGCCATCTAGTCTAGATATGATGACCAGCAAAATTCAGTCTCCTCCCTGCTTCTTTGATCTCTGTATATGTTCTTCTAGTTAAAACTAGGACTGACAAAAAAATTTGCGTCATCAGGAAGGAATAACCACGGCTAATCTAGTACCGTGCCGCAGGATCAGGGTTCAATAATTAACAGGGGTGCATCTTTCGGACGGACATGTCATATGAGCATTAGGTACTCCTTGGATTCTTGGTGCGACTTTAAGGCCGTCTTCAATCATGATGTGGATGGACAGCATAAACAAGAAACAAAAAATTGCGGATGTGGTCACATGCGGTTGCTAGTTTCTCTGTTCCTTGTTTACTTGTCACGATAGTTGTTGGGGTTAGGAGACTCTCAACTCCTAAGGCCTTGTTCGGCAGAGAGGGTTTGAAGAGTTTTGCTGTGACTAATCCCGGTCCTGTTTAAATCCACGCGAAACCAAGATCGGCCCGTTCGGTAGGAGAGTTTTGGACGGGCTAAACCCAGTTAACCCTCCCGATACACGACGGGTAGACGTGGAATTGGACCGCTTCTCCCCCCTCGCGTTTCTAGCTGTTTGAGGTGACGAAGGGGATTGGGTGGAGGGGATAATTTCACCCAAAACCGGTGGGTTAATACACAGAAAAACTATTTAAACCCCTTGTGCCGAACATGGCCTAAGGGAATACAAGTTAAGTATAGGGTATCGACTGACATTTCGTGATGTGTTAGATGATGGATGATGTATGGGTGGCCAATCTCTTCTACTTCCTCCGGTTTAACAGGCACACACGCAATTTAAGATAAAGTTTGACCATTGAATTGGTCAATGAAATATAAATTATATATCTGCAAAATTTATACAATTAGACTCGTATTCAAATAAGGTTTCCAATGATATAATTTTTGTAACATATATTCTATATTTTATTGATTAAAATAATGATCAAATTAATTTCTTGAACTACGTGGACGTCTGTTAAACCGGTCTAGAGGGAGTGCCGGTGGGCAACACAGCGCAATTGTCTTAGAGCATCTACAATGTTGTTAAATGCTAAATATGCCACCTAATAAAAAAATAACTTTGATGGCAAATGGCTAAGTTTCCTAAAATGTGTAGATTGTCAAAAAAAATATACATTCTCTCGGTAAATTTACATGGCTCACAACAAAGAGAGACACTAGAGAGAGGGGAGAAAGAAACACAATTTGACTGTAAGAGCATCTACTTGCTCTCATGCCATAACTTTTGGCTATACCAATACCATTTACAATGGAGGGAACCAATGCCAAAAACCAAATTAACCATTTGAAACTACTATATTTAGCATACACTATGGATGCTCTTAGTGAGCAAATAAAAGGGCAAAAACTACATTTTTTTTCATTGGATCGGCATATACTAGGCATTAAAGGTTGAACTTGTGGTTAAAAAAGTAAAATTGTTTTGTTACGCATTTCGGAAGTATGTCGTTGCATGTTTATGAAAATGTGCAATTTCATTTTTGAAAAAACTGAAACTCTATATTTGAGAAGAAAAATGTGTATTATATGTTAAAACCTTCCGGTTGCAGTTTCTGCAAGTGGGTAATTGCATATTTTTGTAAAATAAAATGCAACTTTAGTTTAGTGAAAGGTACATCTTACACATAACTAGGGAGTGTAAAAACATATATCTAGCATTTCAAGACCTTCGATTGCGTTTTTTTTTTCTTCAGATTTAGTAGTTGCATAATTTTGAGAAAGTGCAACTTTGACATATACTCCGGTTAAAGTTCTTGCAAGTTGGTTGCAAAGACATGAAACCTTATCCATAATCAGAGAAAATACACATGTAACTAAAAGTGGTTAATTGCATTTGTAAAAGGTGCATCATGCGTATAATCAACTAAAAAACAGGACATCAAGTAGTAGAAGCATTTCTCCAGGAAACTCCAAATGGAGCCTGACCTACTAAGATCCCTTCATTTTTTCTAAAAAAATGGAATTATATTTATTAGATTTGAAAATCTAAAAGTAGAAGTCAATAATGCAGTCAATGTTGTATACTACAAGCGTGCTAGAAATTCAATTTGGCTCCCGGGTGCATATGCTCCCTATACCAGAAAAACATATTTTAAAATGTCGAAAATTTTGATTTTTTTTTTTCTACATGTGCATCTCCATAACATATATGCACTCGTCAAAGTTCGCGAAAAAACAATACTTTTTATGGTCTATCCAAAAAAACAGAAAAAATATATTGTGCTTGTTTTTAGAATTGAATTTTATCTTTTTACACACGCTACATGACAAGCTAATTTTTCGTAAAACGACTTTGCAAGCATGTATCACATAAAGATGTAAGTGCAAATTTTTTGTTTCAATTTTTTTTACAAAGTAAGTGTAAGATTCATTTTAAAATAAAGGGTGCATATGCTTTCCTGGGCCAAAATATCACTCCCCAAGCGTGCACAATCTTAACTTTAGATAGTTTGTATCCTACTCGTATCTTTTTAGGAGGTGGAGAGCATTGTGAAAGAAGCTATGATCTAATTTTTATAAGGCCCCGAAGTGTGAACCTAAGTATAGTTAACAGTGCAATTTATGAACTCCATTTGTCAAATTTTTTAGTTTTAAGTAGCCGAGTAACAATTTATGAATTACAAGCTTGAAGTATAAGTCATTGACTAAACACAATATCTTTTATATAATTTGCAAAATATATTAAATAAATCCTAATTGGAGCTTGACTACCATTTGTCTAAACTTAGTTTCTATGAGGTGTTGGACTCTTCTCTTCAGGCCACACAAAGGAACTAAAAAATACAGAATAAGGAAATAAAAAAGAAAGACAACATTCTAATCCCACATACAAAACACAGAAAAAAGGAAAATGAAAAGACAATAAATCCAACCTACATAAGTAATGCAGGCGAAACATAACAATGCCCTTAAGTAAGTGCACTCACATAAGGCACTCACATATTGTTTTTTTTTTTTGCGAAACCTAGTACAGATGCTTAGAAAATATGTATACGTACATTTACCCCTATGACCGCACGCACACATTCTACCCTATGAGAACCTCAAAGAAAATAAGTCTAAAAAGATTTATTTAACGGGTCTTGAGACAAACGAAGAATGTACAGACGAGACTTCGCTATCGACGGAAACATCGCCTCCCAATGAATAATATTCTGCATTTTTATGATACACCAAATTGTCAAACTTAAGATTTTTATGGCTAGTATGCTGGGTATCACTGCCCTCCTAACCGTTCTACCACAAATTGATCATCAGTCATGTGTTGTTGCTGCAAATCCAACCTAGTACACAAAATAGAATCATGTGGCGATAAAAGAGAAGTGATGTTTGGAAAAAAAAAGGAAACTCGCTATATATTAAACAGAAGACGTATAGTGTATTAGTGTTGTACTTGGTTCATGATTTTGTGTGTTTTCTGTTAAATTCATCAGGAATTTGGAAATCCCATGAATGATTCACCGCAGGAATTGATTAAATTCGATCTGACCGCTCCTTGAGTTTCTCAAGATTGAATTTCTGAAACAACCGCAGGGTATGATACTGCTGACGCTGTCGGTCACCGTGCCGGCACTGAAACCTCCGCCCTGCGACGGCACCACCTGCCCGCGCGCCTCCGCCCTGGAGCTGGGCGTCTACTTCGGCGGGCTGTACACCATCGCGCTTGGTCATGGCGGCACGAAGCCCAACATCTCCACCATCGGCGCGGACCAGTTCGACGACTTCGACCCGGTGGAGAAGCTGCACAAGCTCTCCTTCTTCAACTGGTGGATGTTCACCATCTTCCTTGGCATCCTCTTCTCCACCACCGTCCTAGTGTACCTCCAGGACAACGTGAGCTGGTCTGTGGGCTACGGCATTCCCACGCTGGGGCTTCTGGTCTCCATCGTCATCTTCCTCGCTGGCACGCCGATGTACCGCCACAAGAAGCCGCAGGGTAGCCCGCTGACGAGCATGGGGAAGGTGGTCGCGGCGGCCGTGTGGAAGCACAAGGTCGAGCTGCCCATGGACGCCAAGCAGCTGCACGAGCTGGAGCTGGAACACTACACGAGCAGGAAGAGGTTCCGCATGGACGCCACGGATTCCATGAGGTTCCTGAACAAGGCGGCCGTCAAGGTTAATCCCGAGAAGGACGACAACGACGACGACCGCGAGTCGTTGGGGCTTCCACCGTGGACGCTTTGCACGGTGACGCAGGTGGAGGAGACGAAGCAGATGGCCAAGCTCGTACCGTTACTCCTCACTATGTTCGTGCCGTGCACGCTGTTCGCGCAGGCAGGTACGCTTTTCGTGAAGCAGGCGGCGACGCTGGATCGGCGCTTCGGCGGGTTCCAGGTGCCCCCCGCGAGCCTCGGCGCGGTGGTCGTGCTAGCCATGCTCATCTGCGTCGCGCTCTACGACCGCGTATTCGTCCCCGTCGCACGGAGGCGCACAATGAACCCGAGGGGGATCACGCTGCTGCAGCGGATCGGTTCCGGGCTGCTGCTCCAGGTCGTGACCATGGCGGTTACGGCGGCGATCGAGAGTCATAGGCTGGGCTTTGCAAGGAGCCACGCCCCTGACGCCGCCGGTGTGCTTCCTCTGAGCATCTTCCTGCTGCTGCCGCAGTTCGTGCTCATGGGCGCCTCCGATGCGCTCCTGTTGGTGGGTCAGATCGAGTTCTTCTACGACCAGGCGCCGGAGAGCATGAAGAGCCTCGGCACGGCGCTGTCCCTGACGGCGTACGGGGCGGGCAACATCCTCAGCAGCGCCGTCCTCTCGCTGGTCGTGCGTGTCACCGGGAAATGGGGGACCCCGTGGGTGACCAATAACCTCAACACATCGCGCCTCGACTACTACTACGCGCTCCTCGCCGTGCTCGCCGTGGCGAACCTTTCGGTGTACATTGCTCTCAGCAGGAGGTACACGTACCGAGCGGAGTCGAGGGAAACAATCGCTATCGCCATGGACGTGCAGGGCGGCCCGGCAGGAGTTCACTCAAAGCCAGCGTCAGTGACATGAAAAACTTATATGCGCTACATTTTGCTATGGAGGGTGTAAGCACTACTGTAGTTAATTATTGATCCTTACGTGGAACATGGATCGAGCGTTAGTGACTCATGAACGCATACATATGACGATATTTGTTCGATATCTGTATGATAAATCATAGGGAACCAGTAAGTAGGCTTTGGTGCGGCGCACTCTGCGCCCGTGGAGGTAAAGTACAAAAATGTTTTTCATGCTTACAAGAATGTTCGAGTATGCAAAGTTTGTAATAGTTAAACACTCGTATTTGGTTTAGAAATAGTTTTAGTATTGTCATGGAAAATAGCATCATTTTGTTTTTCATGTGATTTTCATAAGAACTATTGGGAGTCGCAGCATTTTTTTTCTCATATGGATACAAACAAAACGAGATCTAATCTACAATAGACAAGATTTAATCTACAAGATGCAAGTAGCGAGGTGGGGAGTTGAGATCTATGTACCCTTGTAGATCGCTAAACGTAAGCGTAAAAACACGGTCGATGTAGTTTTCCTTCTCGCGGTTCAATCCGATCTACGCTGCAACGAATGATGCCTCTGGGATATGCACACGTACATGACGTCACTTGGGTCCGGCAAGGGAGGTGGAGAGGTAGATGAGATTTTGCTAGAGTGGAATTTCTGCATGGCTTCGCCTAAGCCGGAGCAGTGGTAGAGAGAGGTGGAGGGAGAGAGGAGGAGGTGATAACCCCAAGTGTAGGGGATCATCGTAGTACAATTCAATGTGTAAGCGGGGTATCGATCCGCAGGAGCAAGAAGGAAAAGCTAATATTCCCTACAACTAAATTGTTACAAGTTTTAGTTGATCATGCCCTAAACAATTTAATTGAGTTGTGGAGGTTGATTTGATGCGAGAAAATAAAGTGTAGCAGAAATAACAATCTAAAGTGTCCCAATCCTCTTTACACAAGAGGACAAGACAAAGGTTTTCTCTTATAGAAACAATGGGCATGGGTTCATAGGTTCGCTCAATCCTCCCTCTCAACCTATGGTGGTGATCATGTTATAGATAATAAAAGTACAAAACATAGTTATGTTTTAATGCAGCATAGTCATGTTTTAATGGTAATACTTATGAATAATCCTTTGTGATGATGTTGTCACCCCAGCAGTGATTATTGTCACACAACACATCATATTTCTCCCATCATTTATGTGTTGTGTGAAACAAATCACATCTCTCACATCTAAGTACACTTGGTGATGTCAAGCACCTCATGACAAGATAAACAAGGCACTAAGAATAGAAATCATAACATGTATCATAGAAGCATCTCCAAAGTATGACAAATCATAAGAATTCCAACACAACCTTGGATGCATAAAAAATATCATCTTACAACATAATATCCACCACAAGAATTACATAGATAGATCCATAGACATACAAGACACATCATATGGAATTCAACCTTGATCATACATAGAGCGATTGGATCAAGTTACCTCCACAAACCCAATGTCCATGGGGTGGACTACTCCCCTCTCCTCATGGAGGTTGATAGGAGGCGTTGGCGATTCCGGCAGCGGTTCCCCCTCCAATCTTCCTCCGGCGGCAGCCAGCAGACTCTCTATTTATGTGTTTTCGATCTCTGCCTCCGTAGCCTCGACGAAACCCTGGGGGTCGTATATATACTAGTTTTTAGGTCAAAAAAAGTCGGTGGGCATTGGATTGAAGCAAATCGGATGGACGACGGTGAACCGGAGGTAGGTGACGCACCTAGAGGGGAGGGTGCGCCACTGGGCCCCATTTTGCATCATGTTGACCTCCAGGTGGCCCACTTCATCTCATTTTGTTCGTCTCGAAATTTCCGAAGCGTGGCCCTTGACCTTGCCCTTTTTGGAGTCACGTAGCTCTTGGAAAGTCAAAAAGACTAAAAATAGGTGTTTTCTGCCAAACAAAATTAGAACCGGGGGAGATGGGATTGTTTAGAAAATCTCCTAAAATATCATAAAACATGTAAATATCATCGTATATGTTGCAAATGTGTGGGAATTCATTGTAATAATTGGCAAAGTTCATTATGCATTTTACATGCATCAGGCGGCTAGGGTTTTGGGGAAATCGTGTGGTTTACCCATGCCCCCCAACTTTTATAGGTGGCCAGGGGAGGGGTGTGGCTAGATTGGCCCTCCTCAAAGCCATTTAGGCCGGCAGCTAGGGGAGGGGGAAAGAGTCCACCCCTCCCACAACTCCTCCCCTTTTTAGAGTTTTCCTAGGGTGGCCGGCTGAACGGGGGGGGGAGGGGCTTGTGTGCCTGGCCCAACTGGGCCTGGACACACCCCCTTTCATCCATGTTGGCCTCCCAAAAAGATTGGGACCCACTGGCCGCCCTTCGCAACCTTCTAGATCGTTCCTATACAATACTAGTGAAATCCGTACTTTTTTGGGAACCCTAAAAACAACTTTCTTTATATGAATCTTATTCTATGGACTTCTTCAGATCTCCTCATGACGTCCCGGATCACATCCGAAACTCCAAACAATTTTCGGTTTCACCATTCTCCAAATCTCATTACTACCCTAGCGACATCAAACGTTAAGTGTGTGATTCTGTGGGTTTGGGAATGCGCATACATGATCGAGAAAACTCTATGATCAATAATCATTAGCAGGACCTGGAAGTCCATAATTAATGATCCCCACACATTCAACAAAGTTATTTTATCGGTTGAACCATGATGCCAAGGATTCAATCAATCCCATATTTCATTCACTTTTTCTCCCGATATTTTACTTGCACGAGACTCGATCGTCGATATCACCATACCTAGTTCAATCTCGTCTGCAGCAAGTACTCTTACTTGTACCGTAACACATCATTCACTTATAGTTAACTCATTAGTCACGTGCTTGTAAGTGATATAGAATCTGTGTTACCTGAGCGGGCGTTGAGTATATCTATCCGTTGCGCGGATTTACAAATCCCAACTCTTGAGACATACCGCCTAACAAGTACTTTCTAAGATACCCAAGAGTACTGTTGATCACCCAATTACGAAATGATGGTTGATACCCTCAAATCATTCTTCCGGAATAGGGGAGTAGAATAATATCATGGACTAAGGATATGTATATTTGACATTGGAAAGCTACAGTAATTTAAACATTGATACGATCCAACTTCTTCGCTTAATTAGGTCTTGTCCATCATGTCATTCTCCTAATGACATAATCCTATTGTTAATTGACAACAAAAGCCTATGATTACGAATCCTTAACCATCATTAACCAATGAACTAGTCTAGTAGAAGCTTACTAGGGACTTGTGTTGTTTACAAACCACACAAGTATTAGTATATCCACTTAATACAATTATAACATGAAGAATAAACACTTACAATGAAAAATGAAATGTGCTAATAAATTTATTATTATTGTCTCTAGGGCATATCTCCAACAAGAACTCCTTCATTCGCTCAGTCGTCCCCCCTCCCTAGCGTCGTCCCCTCCCCTCCATTCGCAGGGATACCTTTGATTTACCTGACACAGTGTTGCATTGTCTCACCCATCAATATCTATCCATGTAGCATGCACACAACCTACATATCCACTAACACCTTGCTCCCCGATGGGCGCACAAATATGTCACTTCTTGCGCACCTACCCTAGGTCGAAGTCTTTGGCAGGGTGTGGCTTTCATGTTGTCGGGCATCACGCGATGCTCTTTGATAGGGCATATATAGTTGTGGACCGCACTTAGCTGATACCCTTGGTTCCAATGAATACGCCATATTCTTTATTGATTATAATTATTTGAATTCCAAATATTTCTTTTCTGCAATTGTGATCTTGTGATAGCGCTTTCATGTGTTTGAGTTCAAGAACTCACTTAACTAATTCAAGCAAATTCGTAGTTCTGAAAATGAAAAACAATCGTACTTGAGATTAATACCCTAAAACTAAACCTTAAATCATCAGTTATGAGTTCAAAATAAATTCACTTTACCTTTTGAAATGAAAAACGCAAAGTTATTCATATTTTCAGATGCATGCTATGCAAATGCACACATATCCTATATCTACGATTTCAAGTTCTAATTCTTCAAGGTGACAAAAAGTACCTCATTTACGCATATGATAGACGAATTTATTTCATCCATAATGGAAAATATAAGATTTTGCACATGATCTCTATGATCTGACCCTGCATGGAGGTGGACCCTAGCGGACACAGAATGTGTCTGTTTATCCCAATAGGAGTATAGGACCAAATTAAAAAATAAAACTGGTACTCTAGGACGTGTTTGGTAGGCAATCCATAAATTTGCGCTCGTGGGTGTTTGCCCATTCAAAACGATCCACTGGCCAAAATATGCACCTTGTTCGGTGCTTGTGAAGGCTTTTTCTACAACGGAGAGGTAACTCTGCCCTCTTTGTTTGGTAGGATGCAAACAACCATTTTTGCTCTTCTGGTGCAAGGAAGCTATCGTTTGGTTGCACACATGAGACTACTATGGTAACCTCTTCCATTGGAATGGTGAGGTTACCCAGCAACAATAACTAAAAAATAACACATTGCAACATTCAATTCATCAAAAAGGAGTGGTAATGTGTATCACCACCTTACATAACAGTTACATATTGGGTGACGCACCACGATTAAAGCAATAGCTTGTGATGCATCAATAGTTCATCATAGTAGGTGTTGGCATATACTAGCTCGAAAAAATTCCTCATATTACATACCATGGATAAGGTTTAATCAAGTCCTAGATAATAAAGGGATATTAGACCACCTCCCAAAATTTACATGATCTTTTCCTGAGATCATGATGACTAGCACCAACAGATGATGATGAACAACTCCAGGGAAACTTCGTATGTAGCCATATCGTTAGCCAGACCCTCCTCTCACCTGGTAGGATCCTACCATTTTTGGCACATTTATCTTTATTTTCAACAATGTAGTTCAATACCTTGATCAACAAGTGTGGTTCGTAGAGCTGCTGCTTCCTAACAAGCCTAGTTCGTGAAGACAATCTTCATCTCAGCATATTTCACTATGGGCTTGTTCACGAACCCAACATGTTTTGGGTAGAACTGCAAATATTTTTCGAGAAAGTGTAGTGCATATGCACATGTAAGTATGAATAAACTCTAGAAAAATAAGCCACACGCTATCTCACTAGTACTGCATCAGTTGCTTGTAATCATAAATACGAAAAGCAAGTATTGTTGTCGCTAAATTTGAGCTTGCCTTCCTCCCTTCCTCTCTAAGCTCGCATATCTGGGGCCACCTTGTTCTCGACTTCCTGGTGTGGTTGTACAGCTAAAGAGTGGTCACTCAGATCCCAGTAAAGTCGAGAACAACATTTACAACATTCTTCATGTGGCTCTATCTTAATGCATGGCTACAACTAGCCATGTTCTTTACGAGCTCAACCAGCCATTTTCGGACGAACGATAGAGAAGATTCCCAAACCCATTAAAGGTTGGAGTACATACCTAACTAGATCATGCACAATATATATGGGGAGGCTCGATCGAGGACATGTCAATTTTCTTGATAGAGGGAACACACAAATCATCTGAGCTAACATGCTTGATCGCTTATAGTGTGTAATCAAGAACATTTCTAAACTTGGTAGGCTCCCAAACAATCTCTACGAATGGACACGACACATTTACCACAATTACACATAATCTTGGCTACAAGATGAAAGAGAAGAGGTTTCTTATAGTCAGCGGAACAACATGTAGCACCAGGGTTGGGGAAGAGGGAGAATCCAGCGGGTACTAGGCAATACCAGCATCGCCGTGCTTGAGGGAGAACCAAGTAGGACCAACATCGATGTGCTCGAGGGAGATGTCATGATATACTTTGAAGCCATCAGATATACCCTATCCACCACGTGCTTAGATCCAAGCTAGAACAAGGGTTTGAGATGCTTACGACAACTTGAGGATTCGGGGAACAGGAAGAAGCCAACAGGTCGTGGCCGGTCACCACCACCACCACAGTCATCTGTAGGAATTCGTAGCATAGAAAAAAAACAAATTCCTACACAACAATGAATAAACCACCAAGATCTAATCTAGGACATACATGTAACAATGTGGTAGCATGTAACAATGCGATAACTTGATTTGCGTACCATTGCAAATCGGGTGCAGAAGCTTAACAGTTGGTGTCGATGTAGACGATCACGGTCCATTCAATCTTGGCGATCCAACTTTCTCAACTCTGTCGCTTGTGAAGAGGCTCCGAGGTGATGCACACGTACGACTTGACGACGTCAGCTGCTTCTTGTTCTAGGAAGTTGGAGTCGAGGTAGAGAGATCGCTCCAACGTCACGACGACATGACGACGAACTTGGTGCAAATCCGGCAGACCTTCGCCCGAACTATCTTTTTGGAGTTCGCCAGATTTAGGGTTCCCGCGAGATTCTGGCGATCACTGGCGGAGGTCCGAGGACCAATGGAGGTAAACGGCAGAGGACGCAGGAGGATCCCGACGAGGACGGGCGACGAACGACGGCGGCGGAGATGGGTGGCTGACGGTGGCTTGGCGCCGACGTTGGGCATGTGGAGCTTGGGGCTGCGTGGCTCTCGTGGCCTTGTGATATTGTGTTCAGCCCTGAGCTCCCGTATATAAAGGCTCAGACCTGAGAGGCCGTAGGATATTTGAATCCTAATTGGACTCTCGATCAAACCTTGTAAAACTCATATTGGAACCAAATAAGGAAGTCCCCAAGTGAATTGGAATAGGAAAAGGAAAGACCCACTCTCCCACTCCCAAACCAAGTGGAGGGAGGACCGTCCCTCTCCCACTCATCCACGGCAGCCAGCCGGCTGGCCGACTCGGCACGCAGGTGGGGGCCACCTGGCCCTAGGCTAGGTGGGTCCCCCCCTTCCGGAACTTCCCGGTACAACCGAAAAATCCGGAACTTTTCGGAACCATTCTGATACTTCCCATATATGTTTCTATAGGTTTGTCACCCTTCCGAATCCATCCGTGATATGGACGAATCCATTCGGGACACAAAAACACTACACTTGATATATGTCTATCCCTAGTGGCGTCGAACCTAAAGTGTGTGAGCCTACGGGTTCCGGATTATGCGGACATGATATGGAGATCCATATTAACCCCCACATATTCAAAAATGATCTTATCAAGTGAACCACTTATGTCATTCATATATAATTCCCATTTCCTGCGATATCTTAGTTACCTGAGATTTGATCGTTGGTACCTTCATAGCTTGTTCTTATCTCGCTACCTGTAAGTACTTTTTTTTCTTGTCGTAATAGCGCACCATCATGTGATCTAGTCATGGGCTTGCAAGCGATTCAGTGTGTATTACTGAGAGGGACCAGAGAATATCTTTCCGTTACTTGGATGGACAAATCCCACTCTGCACTCTGGATAACATACAACCCAACAAGTATCTTACGAAACACATGCGAGATAGCTTTATAATCACCCAATTACGAAGTGACATTTCCAACAGGCTATGGATTCTTCCAATACCCGGGAGTTGTATAATCTCATGCTCAAAGGAATAGTATAGATGACAACGGGAAAGATTTGCAATTAGAACTATGTAACACGATCAATTGCTATGCTTTGATTAGTTCCATCATATTATTCTCCTTAATAATATGACCTCACTAGTAAGTGACACTATGTCCATGGCTATGGGAATCAATAACTAACACTTATTGATGGGGCCTAAGGCCACGTGGGTTGCCCGATCTCACGAATTGACCGAGGGAAAGGCGGGGGGGGGGGGGGGAGGAAGAACACGAAGAACATGGCGAAGAACACGATGAACACACGCAAATGCACACCAACCCGATACAATTCCGGTTTACTCCCGATAGCCCGAACCACTATCCCGATAGAATCTTTCAAGGGAAAGACACGAGGTTTAATCCCCGAGAGAAAGACCGGTATACGATCGATAGAGTCACACGAGTGAAAGACCGACGGTAGAATCACAAGTGAGAAAGATTAATCATATAAGGAGTGCCTTTTACAATAGATTTGGTAATCTAAGGAGGGGGTTTCCCTAATCCCAAAGGGATGGTGGAGGCATAAGCCAAGTTCTCACTCAAATTATGTTTGACCTAATGAAGGGGGAGGTGGGAGCCTATATATAGGGAGCCACTAGGGAGGGGTAGTTTAGGGAAAAGTAAGATACAAGCACAACCATACAATGGGCGATTAAGGGTTCGGATCTAATGTACGTTGTAGTAGGGCGGTAGTGCCAGCGTAGTCATGGCGGCAGTGCCGTCATCCTCAGGTGTCATGGCAGGGCGAAAATGCCGGTGGAGATAGGCCAGTAGTGCCGGCGTCGGAGCGGCAGTGCTGGCCATCCTGGCGGTAGTGCCGGCCATCCCGGCAGCAGTGCCGGCCTTCCTGGCAGGTTTCCTTCTTCCTTCTTCTCTTCCATGCCTCCGTGACCTCGTCCTTCAGTACTCGAGCCTCCATGGCATCCTTCCCTTCCTTCGTACTTGGCGATGTATTCCTATCATGGTCGTATGACGGAGGATGAAGTAGCATACCATTCATGAGAGACAATTGTAGGCACGCATAAAGGAGAAGATTCAACTTTGCATGACGTGTCGACATTGACGCACATGATGCGGTCGAGACCGAAGGTCGGGCTACATCATCTCCCCCTACTTGAAAAAGAGTCGTCCTCGACGATAACTCATCATGAACGTGTAGAGGAGGTAGATGATACCAACTCTTGAATGTCCCTTCACTAGTCATGAGCCCTATCAATAGCAGAAGAGAAGCAAAGCAACACTCAAAGAGTAACAAAAGTTCAACTGGTTTAGCAAGAGGGCCTAAGTAGAAGGAGGTCACTTTATCGAAGTAGTAGTGTGCTCTTATTGAGAGATCTTGTGTAGTCGAAGTGTTGGGTTCCATCGTCTCATTGAAGCAATTGTGGAGGTAGCTCTCTAGATCTCTTTTGGTCAACTCGTGCTCAATCGAGGTTGACCTTGTCTTCCGCGTACCTACACACACAATAGGCAAAGCTGTGCATGGTATATGAACACATCATCCATCATGATGTTCCATTTATTTTGCACATCACCATTAGAGTTAAGCAAAGCATCATAATAGATATGGTGAATATGCGAAGTAAACATGGGAACATGCTCAACATGGATATATGCAAAGTCTCCAAATTTTGAGAGAGCTATGGGGGCAATCTCATTCACAAGCATATTAACATCATTGCAAACCAAGAATTGGAAGAGCAAGTATTCAACATTTTGGTTGCACTAATGGGAGAATATTGCAAGCATTTTGCACAAAACATGTTCAACATTTGATCATTGTTGTCGACAAACCTAGGGAAAGAGAAATTGTTCGTCAAAGTTGTCACAACACAAGCATCATTATCAACATTGCAAGCAATACATGGGAAAGAGAAATTGTTCGACATATTGCAAGCATGAGGAGAGAGAGTGAAACTCTCATAGCATGGCATGATCATAT
The DNA here is from genome assembly GCF_022539505.1 of Lolium rigidum. Classification (NCBI taxonomy): domain Eukaryota; kingdom Viridiplantae; phylum Streptophyta; class Magnoliopsida; order Poales; family Poaceae; genus Lolium; species Lolium rigidum. The sequence continues at coordinate 122,125,447 of NC_061511.1, forward strand.
TGTCACAAGCAATCAATTCCACACGATCAACAATGTTATCAGCAAAGCATCACATGGGAGAATGAACGAAGCATATGACATGGCAATTGTATCATCAAGATCATGCATGCACTCATAAGTCATCATGTCCACTAGTGGGATCATGGCATCATCAACACCTATGTTGTTACCTTTGTAGTCCCGCTCATATGAGGTAGGTATTGTGGAAGTGGTAGGCTCCACATGGCCTCCATGTTCATATTCAACCAACAAGCATGGTGTGATATAATCATCGTCATGCACTGTACATCTTCTCCATGATCGGTGTCTCGTCATCCATGGAACCTAATGAGACATAAGAGAACACACTAGAGGTAGAGGGTAAGTTGCTATAATTTGAAATGGCCTCACATGACCTATCAACTACCACTCTCATCTCACTTGATGTATCACTCATGCTCTCAAAGTGGAGGCACTCATGCTCACATATGGTGGAATCGCTCATCTCACATATAGTGGAGTCACTCATCTCAGATATAGTGGAGTCCCTCATATCTCCATGGCAATGGCATCGTCGATGTCCGAGCAACCTAGCAAAGAGGAATAAAACAAAAGAGGAGTAGAGGTTAAGTTGTTAGAAAGCAAAGTGTCCTCACTCAACTCATGGGTTGTGTCACTCTTGCTCTCAAGGTGTTTGAAGTATGCGTTGCACTCGGCTTTATCTTTTGGTGTGATTTTGGCTTCTCGAGCATCTAGCTCGGCGAAGTATGCTCTCATCTCGGCTTGTTCTTGTGGGGTCATCATGTATATCTCACTAGGATAGGTGTATATGTATGTGGTGGAAGGAAAACTACACAGGTATCCCACCTTTCAAGAAAGTATCGGAAAAATGGTTCAAGTCAAGAGCAAAGTCAAAATGTATCGGGGTTACTCACACACACACTCAAAGCACACGCAAAAGGCTAAGAACTCTATATATGGTGGGTAAGGATTGGATAGCAAATGAAAAAGACCAACAGAAAAGTATATTGTCAAATATGGGTAAGATCCAAAGTCAAAAGTCAAAAGTGGTGATCTATGTCAAGGAAACACGGAAACACACAGAACGGAGAATAATGGGGTTAGCATGACCAAGGAAGTGAGCAAGTAACAAGATGGTCCTAACGAAGACTATAAGCTCGGTGTCACGCCAACACAAGAGAGACCGTAGCTTGGTTGCACATGAAAGAAGCAACAAGATTTGCACAAGATGTCACTCTTCTCTTTCTCTCTTTGCGCTTAGAAGCTTTGGACTCCTTTGTATCGGTGGCACACACACTCTTTTTGTATCTATTTCTTTTCCTTTTTTTCACTTTTTTTTCCTTTGCTTAAAAGTTTTTTTCTCTATGTATATGCCACTCTTTATTTTGTGTATCTTTCTCACCGAGCTTGCTTCGGAGCTTCACTCAACACAACACACACAACAACCCTCTCACGGTCATGACACTTGTGCAATGTTTCGCAACACTCAGAAAGTCACTCTCAATGGGATATGTACACAAAGAAGGAAACGGGGCTACAAGGGGTGAGGGGGGGTAAGTTATACCTATTGAAAAGGTTAGGCGGTGTCAAGCACACTAACTTGCGATGATATCGACGATGGTGTTGTCGATGATGTGCTCGGAGATCCGGGGTGCCGATGTCGTCGTCGCGATGTTGACGTAGGCGCGGAGGCGTATGTCACGGACTAGGCACTCCAAATCGGAAATCGAACACAAAAGTTAATGCCTGAAAATTTGGGTCAAAACGAGCGGTCGAAGTTGTCAAAATTTTGGAGTCAAATGGGCTCGGAAAAGTAGTCAAAATTATAGTCACAATATTGTAAGATAGCTATCAAATTTTGGAGTCAAACGGGCTCCGAAAAATTGTCAAGATTTGAGGCAAAAAACGGTGTCAAAACTGGATGAAACTGAGTCAAAAAATTGTATCAGGAACGGTAGTGCCGTTTGGACGAACGACAGTACCGTGGTGGCTGACGACAGTGCCGTGCTGGACAGTGGAAGTGTCGGGTAGACGGCGGCAGTACTGGCAAAATCAGCGGCAGTGCTGGCTGGTTGAAGCGGCGGTGCCGTTCGTGGCTGAGTGGAGGATGGCGACGGTGGGCAGAGGCGCTGGGGCGGCTTGGCTGAGCGAGGCCAGGGGAAAGCTCGCGAGGCGTAGGGGCGATGCAGGCGTGGCGGGCCAGAGCAGTGAGGTGCAGCAGCGGTTTGACGCTATGGGGCTCGAGCAGGGTAGGGGCCAGGGGCGGAGCTGGCCTGGTGAGGAGGCGAGCGGCTGCGGCCGTGGTTCGTCGAGCAGGTCGGCCACAGGGGCACGAGCGGGATGGCCTGGCAGTGGCGGAGGGAGGTGGACCGGGCGGTGGTTGCTGCGCGCGGCCGTTGATGCGGGCGCGCGTTGACCTGAGGATTTACTCGACCTGCTCGTGTGCCCGCCCGATGAACCACATGATGAACAGCGGAAAAATGGCAAAATCCCTTCGATTTGGGGCAAAAATTGGAAGAATTGGAGCAAGAAAAATGCAGAGGTTGTAGATCAGCACTAGAAACACTAGATCTATGGACCAAAACCACAAAAAACTCAATAAATTCTGAGATCAAATTTCGAGCTATTTTTTGGGTAAAATTTTGGGAACATTTTTAAGCGAAAATTAGTGAAATTGGAGGGTCAAATTCGTGGCAACCTTTGCTCTAATACCATATCATGGGGCCTAAGGCCACGTAGGTTACCTGATCTCACGAATTGACCGACGTAAAGGCGGGGGGAGAGGAAGAACACGATGAACACACGCAAACTAACACCAATCCGATACAATTCCGGTTTACTCCCGATAGCCCGAACCACTATCCCGATAGAATCTCTCAAGGGAAAGGCACGAGGTTGAATCCCTAAGAGAAAGACCTGTATACGATCGATAGAGTCTCTCAAGGGAAAGACACGAGGTTGAATCCCTGAGAGAAAAACCTGTATACGACCGATGGTAGAATCACAAGTGCGAAAGATCAATCATATAAGGAGTGCCTTGTACAACAGATTTGGTAATCTAAGGAGGGGGTTTCACTAATCCTAAAGAAATGGTGGAGGCATAAGTCAAATTCTCACTCAAATTATGTCTAACCTAATGAAGGTGGAGGTGGGAGTCTATATATAAGGAGCCACTAGGGAGGGGTAGTTTAGGGAAAAGTAAGATACAAGCACAACCATACAATGGGCGATTAAGGGTTCAGATCTAATGTACGTTGTAGTAGGGCGGCAGTGCCGGCGTAGTCATGGCGCAGTGCCATCATCCTCAGGCATCATGGTAGGGCGGCAGTGCCGGTGGAGATAGGGCGGCAGTGCTGGCGTCGAAGCGGCAGTGCTGGCCATCCTGGAGGCAATGCCGGCTACTGGGCGGTAGTTCCGGCCATCCTGGCGGCAGTGCCGGCCTCCCTGTCAGGTTTCCTTCTTCCTTCTTCTCTTCCATTCCTCCGTGACCTCAGCCTTCAGTACACGAGCCTCCATGGCGTCCTCCCCTTCCTCCGTACTTGGCGATGTATTCCTATCATGGTCGTATGACAGAGGATGAAGTAGCATACCATTCATGAGAGACAATTATAGGCACGGATAAAGGAGAAGATTCACCTTTGCGTGACGTGTCGGCATTGATGCACATGATGCGGTCGAGACCGAAGGTCGGGCTGCATCACTTATTTCACAAACTAGTGTAGAGGCATACTAGGGACACAGTCTGTTCATATTCCACACATGTATTATGTTTCTGGATAATAGAATAAGAATGGTATATAAACATTATCATGAACATAGATTGGTGATAATAAATATTCCTTTATTATTGTCTCTTGGGCACTAAAACTCTTCAGCCTCCCACTTGCACTAGAGTCAATAATTCTAGTTAACATATGGTTACGATTCAACACTTGTAAACTTTAAGTGTCCAATCATGTTTTTCTAGTGGAAGAGGAATAGTCAACATATCCTTTTAGATATGTGCGAACAACGAAAATCTTTACGTCACATTCCTTGACATACGCACATATATAATATGTGAAAGTACTTATGTATTCGGAGCTCTTGTATGACCGCGATTTTACATGAATTTGACAATAGATCGATTATATAATTGAATTCATTAAAATCATAACAAAATCCATAGACAAATGGTTTTTATCTATACTCCCTTTTTGTGTAACTCTATGAGTAATCACAAAATAGTACTTCTTTTGTAAATGCTACCACAACTGTAGTGCTCTAACTATTTCCTTCAACTTTATAAATTTCCTATATTGAGAGATTCATTTTATCATGATCTAAATACGAAGGTTGCATAGATGTAAATCCTTTCATCTAACTCCTCAATCATGAAATATTTGATACTTCTTAAATACCCTGACATGGTACTATTTAAGAATATCTATAATTGATGCTCAATCTTCCATATCAGTAATTTCTGATATCTTTTGTCAAAGACAAAATATTGAACAAATCATGTCTAAATATATGTTTATTCCATTGATAAAGCATATGACTTAGTCATAGTATATGTTCCGACATCTTCTTTTATCAATAACCCTTACTGGGTGTTGAAGTTAATCAATAGCATTGCCCTGTAACATATGTAAGAACCAAATATCTTATATATTTGAAACATATATTTTGACTAAGCTTTCTAATTGCGTACTTTAGATTATAATTCACATAATATTTATAATCAATCTTAGCTTCTCCTTGATCCCTGAAGAATCTTTGAATTCTTTATTCTATTTCAAACAACTAGGCCATACAACATCTTTCCTTAATAATTATATGTTGATTTACATATAAAATACTAAGAACAAAATTAGAGATCCTAATCATTTTCTTGCAAACATAGATATCTTTGTATACTTGAATAAAATCCAAATTCTTTGATCTTTAATCAAAACAAAGATTTCTATTTTCGAGAGGCCTTGCTTAAATTCTTCCTTTAAGCTTGCAATACTTTATCATTATCACTGGACCTTCAAAACTTTCAAATTGTATTAAATACAATTTTTCCCTTAAGAATACTTTGTTGAGGAAAACTTTGTTTTGATGTCCATTTCACATATAAAATATGTAATGTTTAATAATAAAATTCTAATGGATTCATAGCTTCACTATGGAAGATAAATCCTCTCATAGTCAATTTTTATTGAATTTGTCGGGAATAAATTCGCGATTACTCAAGCTATTTGTGAATAGTTGACACTAATTACATACGTTATTCATAAAAATTCACCCTTTATCCATCAAGTATAAACTATGTGGATAAATACTAATATCTCACATATATTTTTCTATTTGTGAATTCTATTTTGGATTCAATGATTATATGAAATCTCTCGGAACTATTTGACCCATCATCGCTTCCTCATAATTCGTAGGACCAGTCATCTTTTATTTTTAAATAAAAGCATGTTCATGATGGACTCATAATGTCTTAGAGACGTTATGTGACCATGATGATCTACGAATATAGATTAGAGCATAGATCAGAGTTTTGTGATTCTCATCGCTTACTCTTCTTTGACTAAGATGATCACGACATCGGGACTAATTTCTGATGCCGCGCTACTCACAAAATTTCAAAGAGTGTTCCACACTCCATCTATCTCAACCTATTTCTATCTTGTCTTTTCTTTCATGAGATAAATCTCTGGAAAGTTTCCAGTCCTTGGAATACAATATCGAATTTATACTCACTAATATTCCTTGAGTATTTCTATGAGGATGCATCTATCTGAATTTTGAGATCATGTTTCTCTATCAATTTCTTGATATCAACAACGGATTTCAAAAACCAACAACTTAACAATTATCTATTACAAGACTAGTATGAAGTTCTTTCCCAACGGATTGATGATTCCTGATAACTGCAAGAACATATATCAATTGTAGCTAGTTTTGAAATAAGATTATCGAACCATGAGGAACTACTGGTTAGGGTCTTAATGTCCCTTGCTACTTTCTACAAAATATTACTTAATAATTGCTTTCTAATCTCAAAAAATTCAAAGGGGGGTGTTGTAAATGGTTGCAATTAAAGTAAATAAAGAGGTAAAAACATTATATGAAATGGGTTTAAACTTAATATGACAAAGTGTTATCGGCGATTATTGGATCCACCTGTAGCACTAGGATTCATGTTAATCAAGAGAAAGTATGCTACTAACTATATTGTGTGTGGGAGAGCTCCGTAATAAGATGCACCCAGAAAGCCATCAGTCATCGCATTTCTAAATAACCACAACAGCTATCCTTCTGCAAGCCACATATTGACTATTGCTATTAAGGGATTTACCCCCACGGTTATCGATATGAGCTTTGTGAATCCCTCTTATCCCCTTTATTCATGTGTCAAAGCGCCGATATGGTAATGCCACACTTCATGTTGTTCACTTTACGACACTTCAAAGTGTAGTTCCCTCTGAAGACCATAAGGCATATATTACATGGTGCAAAACATGTAGTATCAAAAGAGAACACTAACACACATTAATACTTAAAACCATAGATCATCTTAGATTCATCTCATATTCATGATAGGGTTTCTCCATCTCCCGAGGAACTAATGGGACTACTCACACATGGAGACAATCAAGAACATCATCATAATATTGTGGAGGGAATTAAAGGAATGGAACGAATTCAAATACAAATCCACAATAGCAATCAAGATTAGAACTATGGTTGGCGGATGATGATGGTGAAGGTGCAGCGGTTGATGATGATGAAGGGGATGATACCTTGTCCTCTGAGGATCCGCGTAGCAGCCCGGATCTTGTCTTCTCCAAGTTCCTTCTCGAAATCTGATCTGGGGCGGTGTTTCTCTGTTTCGCGGAGTTGTGTGCCTGATCTCTGATCCATCCGCGGGAGGTGAAAGTACTTGGTGAGGCGGTGCTTCTGGACGGTGGTACAAGCGGATGGTACGGGCAGGCCTTGCCTGTACCGTTGCCCATTAAAGCTACTGGAAGTTTTCCTCACAATGTCCTTTTGTGCAGGTGCATGATTAAGTGTAAAAATGATTTCTATCACATCAAAATGCTAGAAAATGATATTTTTCATTGATATTTCATCATTGACTTCTTATTTTAAGATCTTGTGTCGACAAGCATAAAAGGGCGTGGTAGCGCAGTAAAATGTAAAAATCCTACGACTAATCGATGATATCCTGATAAAATAATGATGCAAAAGCATGCTAAAAATGCACTCATTAACTTTCCCAAGCTAGACTCCTGCTCATCCCGAGCAAAATAGAAGCTTAATGAACAGAGTCATCTTTGTTCATGAAGCGAGAGTCGTTAAAACAAATGAAGCATTTTCAAGAACGAAGATTACAACATCGGATGTAAAACTAGAGCATGAATGACACCATACTATTCTAAAACACAAATGACTTAACGGCCTCCACACCTTTTGAGGTTTAATAGAAGACAAGAATATTACTTTATCCAAATATCATAAAATCACGAAGCTTTTCTTCATGAATTTTACTAGTACGTTCTTTTTCTTTTTGCGCTTCTTCTTTCTTCCCTTCTTTTTATTTTTCATTTTTCTCTTTCTTTCTTTCCTTGTTTTCCTTTTTCACATGAAGGAATCAATGATCATAAAATACTTTGTAAATAATTTTTCTATATTATATCAAAGCTTTCTAGTGTGGAGGACCATAAAATCATTATCATGATGCAAGTACAATTACTCATCCTAATTCATACATCTAATGCAATAATCATAATTCAATCACACTTCAAATAAAATAACGGCTCAAGATTAATTGGATAAAAATCCTTCACTCTCCGAGGGAAATTAACAAGTGCTAATGCAATCCTTATCGAATTTCAAACTAAATGCATGCTGGGAAGTAAATATTCGAACTAAAGGGATAGATTACAAGGTGTTATAGATCTCCCCAAGCTTGGAATCAAGTCAGGTGGGATCAAATAATTCTTGCGATTATTTGATACTATTGCAGCTTCAAGGTGAAAGGATGGCGTTGGAGACGGCTGCACGAAGCTTCCTATTGGACTCGTCTAGAGCAGATATGCGAAGGATAGCTCTCAAGAATTCAGAGCGCGTGGAGTTCACTGCTTCAGTCATTGCCTTCACCATTTCATTAAGATCCTTCTTCTCCGCCAAGTCCAGGAGGCGCCGGCTCACCACCGCCCGATGGATAAGCTCGTGATTTTCATGCTTTTCTAGCAGGCTAATGCAAAGCTTAGTCCTCATAGGCAGCTTGACTGGTGAAGCAGGTTCATCCTTGAGTACGAAGCCCCACTCATCCATGGGTTTCACGCGGATGCAAGCGCTCAACGTCATCTTCTTTGTTGTGGAAGTACAGGCGGTAGTCTCCTCATAAGTTCTTGCATCAACATCATTATGCTTACGTTTGGTAACACATAGTGAGTGGCAATGAGCTTTAGGGATTCCACACGCCCTTTCCCTTGCGACTTCTTGGCTTCTTCCTCATCTTCTGGTGTCACCATAGCCATGTATGGCTGCTTCCAGCCACATGGAGCTGGAGTCATGAATGGCTGGTAGTTTTCATCATACGAGTCATAGGATATCTCGCGCTTCCTCGGTCTAAGACCCTGAGCTTCACGCTTGTCATCCTCTTGAGACGAGGTCTAGAATCTGTCCAATGACGGAGGCATGAGGCCGAAAGGTTTCCCTTTGCCTAGAGCTATGTAACGCATTTGGTGGTGAAGATCTAAAAGGATGAAGAAAGAGAAGCTTTGGGAGGCATAATTAGGGAAGAGAAGCTTTGGGAGGCATAATTAGGGGTGAAGCAGAAATAAAGCTCGATGGTCGCACAGTAAAAGAATCCCAACAAATTGGGAAAATATAAACTTGAAAAGGAAATTCTGGGCAGCAAGGCGGTTCGCGGTACGAGCGTAGACCGTATTATCCGCCTGTACCCGATGTCCTGCCAAAATTGAAAACAGACAAAGTCGGTTCCATACTTTGGTACGGGCGGGTTTGCACTGTACCGTCTGCCCGTACCGATTTACCGACAGAAGAAAGGCAGCGTAAAATGTATTTTTGGTACTTAAGATCAAAAACGAAAAGAAAGCTTCCGCAACTTTAGCGACCGGCCGTACGGGCATAAATGTCGCTCGCCCGTACAGTAGACAAGGTTAGAAAACATGTTTCGACGAAATTTACTGTAAGTTTAGCAACCACTGGTACGGCCCGCCCGTACGGCATACAAGGTTAGCAAAACATGTTTCGACAAAGTTTACTGTAAGTTTAGCAACCACTGGTACGGGCGGAGTTGGTCGTACTGCCCGTACGAAGGTCGCAAAAACTTCAATCAGCTCAGAAAACTGTAAGGACCTAAAAAATGCATACAAAAGAACAAAAAACTAGATACTTCAAACCAATAAAATCAAAGAAAAATCTCTTTCTTGACCATCATATTGTTCCTCCCATTCTTCCATAGATAGTGGGTAGCAAATTCTTTCTTGCACCATCACAAAGAATAGGAGACACTCCTTCACAAAGATGTAGTGTACCTGGTGGCACAAAGTCTGTAGATATATTGCATTGTAATGCTTCTTTGTCCACAGATTCTCAATCATCGAGTAGTTCTTCTCTTCTTTGTACAATATGTAGATCAAATTCTTGCAAAAGAAAAATCCACCAGATCATTCTAGGCTTAACATCGGTCCTTTCAAGGATTTCTTTTAAGCCCATACGGTCGGTGTAGACTCTAACTTTTGAGTCAGTGATATACAATCTAAACTTTTCACGGGTGAATACAACTGCAAATAACTCCTTTTCTATTAAAGGATAATTTATTTGTGCATCATTTAGAGTCCGGCTAGCATGATGGATGATATTAACTTCATCACCATCCTGCTGGCACAAAGTGACTCCGACAGATTCATGGTTTGGCTCACAAAGTAGATCGAAAGGTTTCTTCCAATTAGGTCGTTGTATCATAGGAGCTTTAAGTAGGGCTTGCTTAAGAATGTTGAAAGCAGTGAGAAAAATTTCATCAAACTTAACATCTTTTTGTAATAGATCAGTAAGAGGTCTTGCTATATTAGAAAAATTCCTAATGAATCTTCTGTAAAATCTAGCATGACCAAGGAAACTTTTTATACCTTTTATATCTCGTGGAGGTGGTATTTTCTCTATGGCCTCCACTTTCGACTTGTCAACTTCTATGCCTTTTCTCGGGATCTTGTGTGCAAGTACAATCCCTTCTTGAACCATAATGTTGCACTTTTCCCAGTTGAAGACTAGAATAGTATCTTCGTATCTCTACAACACTTTATGCAAATTACGTAAGCAACGGTTAAACGAAGTTCCATAGATCGAAAAGTCGTCCATGAACACTTCCATTATATGCTCAATATAATCGGCAAATATAGCGGTCATGCATCTTTGAAAAGTAGCTGGAGCATTGCATAATCTGAAAGGCATTCTACGATAAGCTTATAATCCAAAAGGACAAGTGAAAGTTGTATTGAATTGATCTTCCAGATGGACAACTATTTGGGAGAACCCAGAATATCCATCTAGATAACAGAAATGAAAATGTTTAGCAAGTCTTTCTAGAGTTGATCTATAAAAGGCAATGGGTAATGTTCTTTCCTAGTTTCCTTATTCAATTTTCTAAAATCAATGCATATCCTATGTCCTACAACAGTTCTGGTTGGGACCATTTCATTGTGTTTATTTGGTACATCAATAAATCCTCCTTTCTTAGGGATATAATGAACATGACTCACCCAGTCACTTTCTTTAACATGATAGATGGTACCTGCATCGAGAAGGTGGATGATTTCTTTTCTTACCACTTCCTTCATTTCAAGCTTAAGTTTCCTCTGAAAATTTGCAACTGGTTAATCTCCATCTTCCATGAATATTCGATGAGTGGCTATTGAGGGACTGATCCCCTTCAAGTCATCCAAAGAATACCCAAAAGCCTTACGATGCATTTTGAGTACCATAATTAACTATTCCTCCTCCTTCTCTGAAAGGTTAGTACTTACAATAACTAGATATCTATTTGTCTCATCTAAAAACTTATATTTTAGGTTTTTCTATTTCCGTGCCCTCGGGTCCTTAGTTGTGATTAGTTTTCCCCAGCCGCTTAATTTTTCCTCAGCTTTCCCCAAGCCCTTGTCTGAAACCTCACAAGGAGCTCGGACGGGAGGAATCCCGTTAAGTTGACCATTAGTGGGGCCACTGTTGGTGCCCCACAGTGGACACGTCTCCACTTATCCAGATTATCGTGGGACCCACAACTTGTCCATGCTAGCGCGCCGGACCACAACTTACCTAGGTGACCGTTGCAAAATGGGAGCCCGACCCAGACCCGCGCCCGTGCCCGAGCCATTGCTTCCCCTTTCTTTCCCCGCGCCCCATTGTTCTTCTTCTCCGCCAGCGGCAGCCTTCTCCGGAAGGCAGATGATGTCTAGTTTCTCTTCGACCTCCCGTTCTTCATGGCCGCAGTATGGACCCGTGTCTTTGACAAGATGGCATGACTACCCACGCCAGGAGCCTCTGAAGCGGTCGATCTGTAAGACGGACGACAATGGCAACCGTGGACGTGAGTTCCTTGCATGCGAGAGCTTGCCATATAGAGATGGGGATAAGGTTAGATCTCGTTCCAATTGCTCTATTTCTCTCGATTTTCTTGTTATTCCCTCGAATTTGGGATTTAGGGTTCACGTTGTTGTTTTCAGATCCTGAAGAAATGCAGGCATTTCGAGTGGATCGATGTGTATGTTCAGAGGCTTCAATTGCAGGAATCAATTGGCGCTATTGGGGAGCGCAATTTGGGAGGGGGGGGGACTTGATGTAGAGAATGCGGCGGAGAAAGGAACCGTTCCGATTAGGTCCCTTCCAGCCCTTATGCCTAATGCTCCTAATGCAGAACTGGTGGAAGTGAAGGGAGAACTGAAGAAAATGAACAAGTAGTTAAGGCAGCTGATCGAGTTGAAGAAGCAAGCTAATCTGATGGCTGGTTGTTGTTTTTTTGTTGTATAATTGCGATCGGATTCTTATCATTGCTCATTAGGCGCTAGAAGTTGTTACAAGGGATCCCTTGTTACAAATCCATTATTCAGTTACATGTACTTGTAGTTGTTTTCAAAGTTAGTGTGTGCATTCACCGAAATTACCAAAAAAAATAAAAATACGTGTTAGGGAATATAGGAACGCTAAAGATAGTTGATAATTGTTAGAGGGGTGACAAATAATGCATTCACCGAAATCCCACAAATATGTATGTCTCATGTTTATACCAAAAGTATACCACTTATGGGACGTTTCAAATAACCAAAACTATATTTCCCAAAAGAAAATGAATGCTAAAGATAGTTGATAATTGTTTGAGGGGTGACAAATAATGCATTCACCGAAATCCCACAAATATGTATTTCTCATGTTTATACCAAAATTATACCACTTTTGGGACGTTTCAAATAACCAAAACTATATTCCCTAAAAGAAAAGGAATGCTAAAGATAGTTGATAATTATTAGAGGGGTGACAAATAATGCATTCACCGAAATCCCACAAATATGTATGCCTCATGTTTATACCAAAATTATACCACTTTTGGGACGTTTGAAATTACCAAAACTATATCCCAAACTATATTCCCTAAAAGAAAAGGAAAACTAAAGATAGTTGATAATTATTATAGGGGTGATAAATAAACCATTCACCGAAATCCCACAAATATGCCAAATATGTATTCACCGAAACTATATTCCTTAAAAGAAAAGGAATGCTAAAGATAGTTTATAATTGTTAGAGGGGTGACAAATAATGCATTCACCGAAATCCCACAAATATGTATGCCTCATGTTTATACCAAAATTATACCACTTTTGGGACGTTTGAAATTACCAAAACTATATCCCAAACTATATTCCCTAAAAGAAAAGGAATGCTAAAGAAAGTTGATAATTGTTAGAGGGGTGATAAATAATCCATTCACCGAAATCCCACAAATATGCCAAATATGTATGCCTCATGTTTATACCAAAATTATACCACTTTTGGGCCGTTTCAAATTACCAAAACTATATTACCTAAAAGAAAAGGAATGCTAAAGAAAGTTGATAATTGTTAGAGGGGTGATAAATATTCCATTCACCGAAATCCCACAAATATGTATGCCTCGTGTTTGTACCAAAATTATACCATTTTTGGGACGTTTCAAATAGGGCTAACCAAAACTATATCCCAAACTATATTCCCTAAAAGAAAAGGAATTCCTACAATAGTTTATAATTTTTAGCGCGTGAAAAATAATACAGATAGAAGGTGGAAGCTAGCCACCGACAGAGAGAGAGAGGGTGGTGGCCCCAATCAGAGAGAGAGTGGGGTTATCCTGCCCGTTAGATCATATGATCAACGGTCGGCGGACACGATCCACGTGACAAGGGCTAGACCAATCAGGGCAATGTTGGGCGTCCCCCTGTGAGAATTTGTGAAGGGAGAGGGCAAAACTGAGTAGTATCAAGAAACCAAGGGCACGTGAGCAGTAAACAGACTAAGGGATTCAAATATGAGATTTAAAAAATGGAAAATGCATTCTTTGTACAATGAAACCCATCTTGTCCTACCTCAAACTATTTGCAATACAAATATACATGAGTGTGAAAATTGTGGCCTCATTCAGACAAAGTATGTTTTGGCGAAAGCTATTTTGGGAAGTGATACGTCTCAAACGTATCCATAATTTCTTATGTTCCATGCTACTTTTATGATTATACTCACATGTTTTATACACACTTTATGTCATTATTATGCATTTTCCGGCACTAACCTATTGACGAGATGCCGAAGAGCCGATTGTCGTTTTCTGCTGTTTTTGGTTTCGTAAATCCTACAAAGGAAATATTCTCGGAATTGGACGAAATCAACGCCCAGGGTCTTATTTTTCCACGAAGATACCAGAAGACCGAAAGGGAAACGAAGTGGGGCGACGGGGCGCCGACACCACAGGGCCGCGCGGCCTGGGTGGGGCCCGTGCCGCCCTGTGGTGTGGGCCCCCGTCAGCCCTCCGACTCCGCCCTTCCGCCTACTTAAAGCCTTCGTCGCGAAAACCCCAGTACCGAGAGCCACGATACGGAAAACCTTCCAGAGACGCCGCCGCCGCCAATCCCATCTCGGGGATTCAGGAGATCGCCTCCGGCACCCTGCCGGAGAGGGGAATCATCTCCCGGAGGACTCTTCATCGCCATGATCGCCTCCGGATCGATGTGTGAGTAGTTCACCCCTGAACTATGGGTCCATAGCGAGTAGCTAGATGGTTGTCTTCTCCTCATTGTGCTATCATGTTAGATCTTGTGAGCTGCCTATCATGATCAAGATCATCTATTTGTAATGCTACATGTTGTGTTTGTTGGGATCCGATGAATATGGAATACTATGTCAAGTTGATTATCAATCTATCATATATGTGTTGTTTATGTTCTTGCATGCTCTCTCGTTGCTAGTAGAGGCTCCGGCCAAGTTGATACTTGTAACTCCAAGAGGGAGTATTTATGCTCGATAGTGGGTTCATGCCTCCATTGAATCCGGGACGAGTGACGGAAAGTTCTAAGGTTGTGGATGTGCTTGTTTCCACTAGGGATAAAACATCAATGCTTTGTCTAAGGATATTTGTGTTGATTACATTACGCACCATACTTAATGCAATTGTCCGTTGTTTGCAACTTAATACTGGAAGGGGTTCGGATGATAACTCTGAAAGTGGACTTTTTAGGCATAGATGCATGCTCGGATAGCGGTCTATGTACTTTGTCGTAATGCCCCGATTAAATCTCATAGTACTCATCGTGATATATGTATGTGCATTGTTATGCCTTCTTTATTTGTCAATTGCCCAACCGTAATTTGTTCACCCAACATCTCGTTTATCTTATGGGAGAGACACCACTAGTGAACCGTGGACCCCGGTCCATTCTTTACATCTGAAATACAACCTACTGCAATACTTGTTCTTTACTGTTCTTCGCAAACAAACACCATCTTCCACACTATACATTTAATCCTTTGTTTACAGCAAGCCGGTGAGATTGACAACCTCACTGTTACGTTGGGGCAAAGTACTTTGATTGTGTTGTGCAGGTTCCACATTGGCGCCGGAATTCCTGGTGTTGCGCCGCACTACACTCCGCCACCAACAACCTTCATGTGCTCCTTGGCTCCTACTGGTTCGATAACCTTGGTTTCTTACTGAGGGAAAACTTGCTGCTGTACGCATCACACCTTCCTCTTGGGGTTCCCAACGGACGTGTGCTTCACGCGTATCAAGCTCTTTTTCTGGCGCCATTGCCGGGGAGATCAAGACACGCTGCAAGGGGAGTCTCCCACATCCAATCTCTTTACTTTGTTTTTGTCTTGCTTTACTTTACATGGGGCGAGGAGGCTACAAGGCTGGCAGACCTAAGTGGGAGAAATGGGAGAATGACCTAATTAAGAACGGGATCCAGCCAGAGGTACGGAAATGGAACCAGCGGTCAAGGGATTGGTTTTACGCGCATGGGGGCACGTTGGACGCACAAGGGTTCCGCATATATACACAAAGACATCGGGAAAACCCACTTCCCATCGAAGCCTTTAGAAATGCTGCAAAGGAAGTTGAAGAGGGGAAGTTCCGTCCCGAAAGAGAGAAGGACCAGCTCACACGCGCCCTTGGGAATCCCGAACACCCGGGACGAACACGAACCATACCAGGTGGCAAGCCGTGGTGTATTGGGTTTCCTGCGAAACGAAGAAATATCCCGATAGAAGCCGTCGGAGGCAAAAGGATGTGGTTCAAGAACGCGTTGCTAAGCTAGAGGAGCAAGTGAGGATGATAATGTCGGGCTCGACCACGGTCACCCAACCTCAACCTAATCCGCGGATAGAAGAAGTTGCATTCGATGCTACCGGCCGTGGATCTCAGCGGAAGAGCAGCGTGGCTTCCACGGAGCTGCTCGGTGATGATGCGGATGTGGATCCGCGGATGGGTCCTCCCTCCCCGTGGATCCGCGGATGCCTTCGATCTCTACCCCGTGGACTTTATCACGAGTCGACACCTTGTGAGCTACATTTCCAAACGATGGGCTACTTAACGCTCAAGGCGGCGATCGGCTATGTCTTACCGCCGGTACTCGATCAAAGATATCACTTCAAGCCGGTTCCACCCGGATACACCGTTGCCGGGGTGGATCAAGTTATGGATGGGTATGGGCCGCCGAGGCTTGACCACCTCGCCGGTGAAGGGGATTTGCTAGAGCTGGGAGAGGCCAAGAACACTACGGTTCTATGGCGAAAGGAATTCATTGTGATTCCGGGTTGGAAGGCGCCAACAAGGACTCCACCGAGCCAGCATTCTCCACCGATGCAGCCGTCTCCAGTGCGTGAGCCTTCCCCGCCGGCGCGTGAGCCTTCCCCGCCGGCGCGTGAGCCATCTCCGCCGCCGCGTGAGCCTTCCCCGCCGGCGCGTGAGCCATCTCCGCCGCCCAAGTATAAGAGGAAAATTAGCCGGACCGCTACGACACAGCTGAGTCGTAACAAATCACCGAGACGCAAACAAGAGCCCCTCCCAAGAGTGCCTAAGGTTGCTCCCAAGAGACCTTATGACTATACGAGTTGAGGAAAATGCCAAGATCGTAGCTGAACAAAGCACAAGCAACAAATGTTGAAACTTAAAAAGCCCCGGCTTGAGCCGGAGCCAGCTATATCTCCGGAAAAGAAGTTGAAACTGCCGAAGAACCTTCATCAACCTCGAGCCAAGTCTTTCATCGAACTATGACCTGTCTATTCGCAAGTCAAATGTGTTAGCAAGAGAGCGGTGGGAAAAAAGTAAGGTAGATGGGAAACCAGTTCCCCAGCTTGGAGCCCGGAAAAACTCGTGCCCCCGCTCCAAGTGTATCCCGATGTCCTAGCGTGCCTTGATCCAACGATGGTAAAACTATACAAAGATGAGGCAGATGCGGCCGGTATGAGTATTCCCGAGTACTTAAGCCGCATCGAATTCATGGACACGGACGATGTCCAATTAGCATACCATTACACATACGGGGAACCTCTTGTCGAGCTGCGGAGTTGCCTAATCTATCAACACAGCTGCGAAGACTACATAATTGGTACTTGGATGCATGTAAGGACGGCCGAAGCTGGATCATGGTGGCAATAAGAGATGAGCACTACGGGCGAACCGACGTGATGAACATCGAATTTTGTGAATTATTTCAGTTATTCAACCAAGACGCCCTCGACAAATCTCTCGCTGAGTGCATACTGTCCGTAAGTATTATTTATGTAATTAAGTCTCTACCGCGGCTCGTCCATTATTGCATGCATATAACCATACTCTCACTCGTATTTTGCGGAATGAAGATTCGCGAATGCCGCAAGGGGCAAATCTATGATCTTGGGTTCGTTGACCCATATACCGTGAATGGGTATACTGTCGACAACTCTCCCAAGGACACGGAGAATAACTTGGTACATGTCTTAAGGAAAAACTCATACAAAAGGGCAATACTATTTCCTTACAACTTTGCGTGAGTGTTACTCTCTTCACACATTAAATATTTTTCGCTTACTCCATGTGTTAAGTGTAATTGATGAGTTATGCATATATATATATGTGTGTGTCCGCAGGTTTCACTATATCCTGCTAGTCATTGAACCCGACACCGGGATAGTAGAAGTCATGGACTCGAAGAGTAAACCCTTTGAGGCGTGGGGGGACATGGCTGATATCCTCCACAAGGCTTGGAAACGGTTCACCAACAAAGCTCCGGGTTTAAAGAATAAAGAACTTCGAATAAAACATGTACCGGTAAGTACTAATGGCTAGGCCGCGCATCTCTTTGATTCTAGTTTCAATACAATTATTATCATCCTTGATTATATATATATTATTTTGATTGAACATTGTTCTCGTAAAGTGCTTGAGGCAAGAGGACGGGAATAATTTATGCGGGTTCTACGTTTGCGAGTTCATCCGCCAGAATACCCATCATGTGAGGGACATTTTAGAACAACGGGATGTAAGTAATTAAACAACATTCATGGCTTTATTTTATCACCTTGTGTTTCATTCACATACACACACATATATATATTGACCACCGTAGCTTCTTCAAATTATTAGATCCAACGGTTGCGGGACGGTCTTCTAGCAACAGAGCGTGTACGAGCAATTCAAGAAGAACTGGCGGGGTTCTTACTTGAGCAAGTCATACCTCCAGATGGAGAACACTATGTGAACAACCGCCAATATCAAAGTTGATGTAGACATATATATATATATATATATATATATATATATATATATATATATGCATGAACGTGTGTCACTTTGATCGATATATGTAATACAATGGTTTCCTATATATATATTTGAATTGTTTGCATTAATATTATACCGTGTTTCGCGGCAGCGTTTTAGTGAAAATTCCTGCCGCGGCAGAGTCTGTCGCGGCAGCGTTTTAGTGCAATTCTCTGCCGCGGCAGAGTCTACCGCGGCAGGGAATGGCACCAAAACCCTGCCGCGGCACAACCCTTTTGCACCGGTTCGTATTACAAACCGGTGCAAAAAGTCCCCCGCCGGACTCTCCACAGACGGCCACGTGGTGCCCCCTTTAGCACCGGTTTGTAACCGAACCGGTGCAAAAGGGGGGGGCCTTTTGCACCGGATGGTTTGCACCGGTTGGCCATCCGGTGCATATGGGCCTTTTGAACCGGTGCAAAAGAGCAGTTTTCCACTAGTGCCAAGTTATCCTTTGTGAGTAGAAACTTTTGATACAAGAACCGTATAAAGATCCTTATCTTCAGTGGTACTTTTTTTTCACAAATAGTTTTTAAGAAATCTAGTATGGTCACTCATATGGTCAAGATAAAGCTTTTTAGTTGTATAAAAACCTGAAGTGGTCACTCTCCAACCGAACACATCTGGTTGCAAGGTTGAATGAACATTTATCAGGCATCTAGCTAAATGGAGCCATCCTTTTCCTCTATTCCGTGTCAAAGTTCATGAGAAACCTATGTTTAACGGTACATGCGACATCACATTGGCTTGTTTTCGTTGAACAATGCCATAACGAGAAGGATATTGCTGAGCTAACGGCTTGTCAGCCAGCCAAGTGTCTTCCCAGAAGCGAGTTTCTTCAACATTCCCCACAATGAAGGAACATCTCTCAAATAATTCATCTTTAACTTTCATGAGGTTTCTTGATATTTTTAAAAGGCACATCATGTTTTCTTTGCTGATATTATCTCATCATTTTGTTGGTGCTACTTTTACGGGTGAAGACGACAATAACTGAAAGGGATTTCTCGGGGACAATTCTCATCAGACTTGCGTATCACACAAGGGATATATAAAAGTCTCAATCGATAGAACTGCAAAAAATTCTTAAAAAGATAGTAAAGCTTTGCCATCACTAGTAGATATACGACTATAGGTGGAATGTTACTAGTGATGCACCTTAATTTTTCTACCCCATCGCTATTGCTAGTGGCGGAGATATAAAAAAAAAAGGTCCGCTAGATCCGCTGCTAGTAAGTCCTTACTAATGGCGTAGGTCTTATCATAGAGCTGGCAATATTGGTATGACTTTGTTTTCTAACTATAATAACTATAACTACTAGATGTTTTTTATTTTTATTTTACTAAGTGGTTTGTGTTAGGATCGTATATAAATTAATGCATGCCGTTTTGATCTTTGCGTCATTTTTTATGCCCTACTACGTCAAATTATTATCGTCCATTGCCACTGCATTGACCAGTACCAATGGGTTGATATTTCTTTAAGGAAGACATATCATCTACCGTGGTAGGCCAACATTGTGGCGTCGCGCGGACGTGTGGCTACGGCTGCTGCTGCCCATAGCGTTATGGTCATCACGACATCTCCAGCGGCGCGACGTATTTCGGACGCCCAAAAGTGGTCGCAAGCGTCTATTTACGTCGTTTCGCGGACATATTTTGTCCGTTCGTCCGTTTGCATCTGGGTGTGCTCCCACCGGGCGGTCCATTTTTTTGAATTGCAACATAGTACAAACATTGAAAATAGTACATAAAAATGCATAAAAACTATACAAAGTAGATCTATAGGCCTAGACTACTTGCTTCCTGACGGGCCGGCACCGTCGTTGCTTCGCTCCGTCGCCTGCTTCTCCGCCGCCTCCCGCGCGGCCGCTATGGCTCGGTGCGCTGCCGCGTCCTCTTGCAGGCACTGCTCCAGCCTCGCGTTGGCGGCCTCGTCCTTGAGCGTCTCGAAAGACTCGACGAGGGCCCGCTGCTCCGCCGCCTTCTCCTCCGGCGTCGGCGCATCAGGGTCATCGGATGACCAAGATATCTCCGAGTCTGAGTCCTCGGCTGCAGCGGCAGCCGCAAGCCTGCGCTGTTCCAGCTCAGCGTCCAACGCCGCGTGGCCCGCCAGCTCCTCCTCTGCTTCCTGCGCCGCGAGTGCCAGGGCCGCGGCGTCCCTGACCGGGTGGAGGAGATCGGTGCTATCTTCGGAGTCGAACTCCTCGGAGGAGCTCGACGCCGGAGGAGGTGGAGTGGGAGGTGAAGGTGGAGGTGGAGGCGCGATGGCCCGGCCGCGTCCGGCGCTGCTCATGGTGGATCTGCATGAGAGGAAGCGGCGCTACGGCAGCGGCGGCTAGGGTTTGTGGGGAGGAGATGAGATGCTCGCGCCCCTGTATATATAGCGCGGAGGCAGGGCGACGGCCGCGCCACGCGTGGCATCGCCATTACTACGTGCGCAGAGGTAGGCGACGGCCGCGCGCCACGCGAGGCATCGCCATTAACGCGGCCGCAGACTGCCGAGCGACGCCTCGGTGCCAGTATCGGCGGAGAAGACGCATCGACGCTGCGCACGCTCGCGGAAGCCGAGGCACGCCATTAACGCGGCCCTGCAAAGGCTGCAGCGCGCCGCCCGGAAGTAATACCGCGGAAGACGAAGCAGTTGTGCCGCTGCCAGGCGGGCCCGTGCGAGGACCGAGCGGACATTTTCGCGGCCGCCGAGTGTCCGCGGAGACGCAAACCTAGCGCATATTTGAGCCAGGTTTGCGTCTCCGCGGACGGCCCGGTCACTTTGCGTCGCCCCGCTGGAGGTGGTAGCAGACGTATTTTTGGTCACGGCGGACAGAAACGGTCGCTCAGCGTCCGTTTGCTCGCGCCGCTGGAGATGCCCTCGCTTCAAAGCCGCAGTTCCATCTGTCCAGGGAATTCAACGCTCCTAGGCTAACTTTCACGCCACCACTGCGCAAGTCCAACGACAATAATGCAGCGCGCGATGACGTCCACAACATGTTTGAAACTTGGAACGCAGCTGGATAAGAAAGGAGATCTCGTGTCAGTGGACGGCAGCACGAACAGCAGTCGAGCAGATGCTTAGAGCATCTCCAGCGGCGCGACGTATTTTAGCGTCCACGCGCGTTCGTTTGCGTCGGTCTTTTTGGTCGAAAACGACCGCGCGTCCGTTTGCGTCGGGGGTGCCTCCAGCGGCACGACGCATTTTTTTTAGGACGAATCATTTTTTTGAACTGAAACATAATTTACAAAAACTGAAACATAACTTACATACTTGAAAACATAAAAAAAACCTAGAACGCCTACTGCTGCGCATCGTGGCCGTGCTGCTCCTCGTCGCTGTCGAGCAAGATGACCTCCGGTATGTCCCACGGCCAGTAGCCATCCGGGGGAGCGTACGCCGGGCGCGATCGTGGTGCTCGAGGTTGAGGAGGCTGCGGCTGAGGCGGCGGTGGAGGCGCCCAGGGCTGCGGCTGTGGCGGCGGATGAGGAGCCCAGCCATAAGGCTGTGGCGGCATTGGGGGAGGCGCCGAGCCATAAGGCTGTGGCGGCGGTGGGGGAGGCGCCCAAGGCTGCGGCGGCGGTGGAGGAGGCGCCGCCGAGTCCAGGAGCGCATGTCGAAGGGCTTCATCCGCGGACAGGCCCGGCGGCATGACAGCGGTGGCGTAGCGGGGCAACGGCGGCTGCACAGGCGCGTCGTACTCGGAGACGAGGAGGCCGAGCTTGGCCATCTCGTCGTCCGTCATGTTGTCGGGGAACTCGAAGTTCCGGCCCTCCGCCATGGCCTGCTGCCATTCGTGGAAGACGAGGCCGACGTAGTCCTCGCTGTCGTCCTTCACCTCCTCGCTATGGTACGCGAGCGCCTCGATGTAGTCGTTGTCGTCGTCGTACACGGCGTAGGCTTCGTCGTCGTCGTCCTCGTCCTCACGGTCGTTGTGCTGCGGCTGCTCACGTCGCGTCGGCGCCTGCTGACGACGCGTCGGCGCCTGCTGACGACGAGCCGGCGGTGCAGGGCCGAAGGGATAATCCCTGTCGCCCATGAAGCCAGCCCTTCGTCTGCTGTCCGTCTCCGTGGACAGGTACGTACGCCAACTCTCCGAGTCAATGGCGTACGCCGGATCGGCGAGGAGGTCCGCCGGCAGATATCGCCTCCTGCGCCGGATCTCATTGGTCCGCTCAGGCTCGCGCGCAGTGCTCGGAGGGATGGGCACCCGGCGGCAGCTGAGCCGCCAGCCGCCAGGCAGCTGCACGCCGGACCAGGCGTCGCACGGCACCCATTTGCCGTGCATGAGCCTCCCCACCGTGACGGGGAGCGCCACCTTCTTGCTGCCGCTGCCGGAGGCCTCGAAGTCGTTCTTCTTCCCCATGGCGCAGCGGCGGTTGTGGTGCTAGTGGAGCTGTGGGCGAAGGAGCAACGCGGCCGCTGGACTTTTAAGGGCGGCCGCGCACGGGATACGATGCCATTGAAGCCGCCGCAGAAGCCCAGCCGCCGCCCGCCAGTGCACGCGCAGAACAGGAAGCTCCGGCATTCATGGCGAAGGATGCGGCGCAGACGCGGAAGCGCTGACCGCGGAAGCGATGACCGCGGAAGCGATGCCCTCCATGCAGGCTCACTGCCAGGCGGGCCCGGTGGAGACCGCAGCGGACACTTTGCGCGTCCGCACAGCGTCCACCGAGACGCAAACCTGACGCATATTTGGGCCAGGTTTGCGTCTCCGCGGACGGCCCGATTACTTTGCATCGTGCCGCTGGAGAGGGTGCCAGGACGCAAACGGTCGCTTATGCTAGGCTGTCTGAAGGTTCTCGGTTAAGTTCGTGGCGCACGTGCGTAAGTGGAAATGTATCACGCAGAACTTTATCGTCGGAAAGATTGGGATGTAATATTCGCACCAAATGACATAATTAAGCCTAGGTTCGAGTCCCACAGTGGTGACTGAACTTTCTCAAAACACAAAATTGATTGCGTCACACTTTCCTCTATTTGTACAACAAATACCATCTCACACCAAATAACTAACCCAGCATATTCTAACAAGCTAGCTAGGCAAATCTTTCTCCGTCTATCATCTCAGATCGATGCACGGTGTGTCACACGTTACATGGAGTTTTGTTATATGGTTTTGTAAGAAGACGCTCTTGCGACGTGACAATGCCATTACGGTAGTCTGCCGATCAATCGGGTGTGAGCCGCCGATGATCTCCGACTTTTATCTGGTTTGGTAATTGGTAGGCCAATTTCTGACTCGCTACTGTTGGCGTGAATTAATCTTGGTTTGGGGGCATCTGGTTGTATCATTAACGACCGCTTGCAACTGTTGATAAGATCATTATCAAAAAGAAAAATTGTTGATTAGAGAGATTATTCTTATGCTCTTCACCAGTACACACCTCAGTTCAATTTGATGTTAATCCACTGATTAAATGTAACATACAACATACCAACCTTAGGAGTAGTGAGGGTTACCAATGGCAGCTCTTTAGAATATATAGACGCGCCCCACATACCAACACATGCTTATCAAGCGCATTTTATCCTCGGTCGTGTGTATTTAGAAACAACTTTTCGGTCGGTCACCTATTCTTAAATTACCCCGGGTTAAAAACCAATAAGCTTCGAGGCACTTAATTTGGAGGTGTGCTTCAGAAAAATAAGGTGCACCTTCTTCGTATGAGATCATTACCGCGGACAACTCTCTAGGATCTTTATACTGGACAACAGAGCAACACACACCGTTCCAGCGCACTTTGCACTCACCATGCACACTTGGGAACAACTTCCCCGTCTGTCATCCATCCTCAAATTACTCTAGACCGCCCATATT
This sequence comes from Lolium rigidum, assembly GCF_022539505.1. Lineage (NCBI taxonomy): Eukaryota > Viridiplantae > Streptophyta > Magnoliopsida > Poales > Poaceae > Lolium > Lolium rigidum. Next base: position 122,149,591 of record NC_061511.1, read on the forward strand.
CAAATTACTGTAGGCCAAGCATGTTAACTTAGTGGTTCTTTGAAGATGTGCTTCCAGAAAAAAAGATGCACCTTGTTGCATGAGTATTCTATAAATCATATTAAGCCTTGGGCCAAGATGCCATAGCACTTTAAATTAAACATGCCAGTCCAAATGTTTTAATTTGTGCTATCCTCTTAGTACAGAAAAGCGCACAGAAAAAAAAAAGATTCCACCTATTCAGAGTCAGGCCATTGTAGATCACTGATACTTCGTGTTTGCATCGCCACTTTGCCACTTTTGGTGCTAGGTTATGGTTTTTGCACCAAGCATAAGGAGAACTACTTGGTCTTGTAAACGCACACAACATTTTTTTAAGCCAGAAGAAGGGTCCACATAACAAGCATTACGAATAGCAAAAGTGCATTAAAATAATGAAAGAACAACTTTAAGATGGACACATCAACTCCTAATGGATATGCATTACTGCATGATCAATTTCATCCACCCCATATTCCAATAGTGGATTACTCACACATGGTGATGCTGGTTGAAGACATGGCGGTGCAATTTGGTTTAGCGATGATGGTATTGAAGACACCGTCAAAAGCCCCCTCTTTGGTGTGGAGAGATATCAATCTGATCTCGAAAATATTGTTTTCGATGGTGAGGGCACTAATTCACGAAGGACTCCTTGTATATGTATGGATGCATCGAAAGAGGAGGCGAGACGAGGTTCGTGGGCCAAGGGGAAACCACTATGTGCTTGGAGGGTATGGGCGCATCGTGGATCCTAGTAGGTGCCTTGTGGGCCTTTTATCATCCTACTTCTGCCCATTGGACTCCTTTTTTGAACAAGCATTTGAGAATATTTTTCATTTATTTTATTTCTCTTATTTAGTGCAGAAAAAGATAGAAAGGTATTTTTGCTAAAAACAACATCAGTTTTGATAGTTTTATTCCAAGGTCGACCATATTTCAAACAAAAAACCTAGCAACATGATAAAATTAAATAGATACATTTTGGACGTATCACACATCAACAATGTAATTCAATACCCATAATCGATTCCAAGTTCAATTACCTATAATTGTTCAGTTTTGTGTTTATTTCAGAGTTATTTTAATCAATTGCATCAAATTCATTAGACAATGTGGATATTTCAAAAGTTCTTTTGATCAATAGCTTCCCCTCGATGTTTGGCACAACTCTCATGTTGTTGGTTTTTTATGTTTCAACAATCATAGTTAGTGTTTATGAGTTCTTTATCTCTGTAGTGTTACTATGTTTGTCTTAATGTTTTGGTGTGTGTCTCTGTTGTAGGAAATTGTTCCTAGTATTTATCATGCACTTCTTGATCATCTTGTTTTCGTGCAAGACCATCAGGTCTTGACGAGCACTACATAAAAAGATCCATATTGATGAGGTGATTCAATTCCGCAATCGGTTTCAGGTTTTGCTGAACGAAACTATCCAATTTTATGTTTATGTCCACAATATTTTAAGATAGTAGGTTCCTCTCGACGTTTGGCACAACTCTCATATTGTAGTGTTTTTATGTTTCAACAATCATAGTTAGTGGTTATGAGTTCTTTATCTCCGCAGTGTTACTATGTTTGTATCAATGTGTTTGTTTGTCTCTTTGTTATATGAATGTGTTCCTACTATCTCCGTGTACTCTCTTAATCATCTTATTTTTGTGTGAGTCCATCAGTTCTTGGTGACCTCCACATAAAAAATATCCACATTGACGAGCTGATTCAGTCCTACAATATGAACCATACTTTGCTAAATGAAACTCTCTAATTTTTTGCTTTGTCCAAATTGTTTAAAGCTATTTTTTTATCAATTTCATCATGCACACTCAATATTTTAATAAAATTCCTTTGACCACTAGCTACATCTTGTTGTTCCACATAACTTAATGTTGTAAGTTTTCTCTTCGAGGGATCATAGATGAAGTGGCTATGGGTTATACAAGAGCGGTGGTGTAAACAACAAATATGGCGTAAGTTCACCATGTTATGAAGAGGTGAGAACAACCATCATGATGCACATAACCAAACACATAGACTTTTCATCACGGGGGCACAAAATCTATCACGTGAACAACAAAAATCTAGCTTATGTTTTTTCTCTCATGCAAGCAAAGGAAATTTAGGCGACAAAACAAAGTGCACAACATGATCATAAGCCTGACCCAAACTAATAAGGCTCCCACGAGCCAAGTCATGGAACATCATGAAACTCATTTTCCAACAAAGATAATATATTAGTATCGTAAGGATACTAATTACACCCAGCCTACGCACTAATAAAATGACTGAAGAAAAAATGATGCACACAACCAAGAAAACAAAGAAGAGAAAAGGAAAGGAAAAATGAAAGAACCGGTTGCGGTGATCAACATAGGCAACATCAACACTCTAATCACCACCAAAGACAACACACCGCCTAGCAAGGAGGTTCTCCAAAGGAAATGCCTCCAAGAAGGAAACAATGCGCAAACGTTGTCATCGCCCGATTGAAGATCTTACATTTTCACCCTAAATAAAGTCCTAGTTTCCAAGACAAATGCCTTCAATAAGGTCGTCCAGGTACAACCAATAAAGGCTAGATCTTGGGTTTTCACTCTGAAAATCGAGACTCAGTACTCAAGTAGCGCCACAAAAAAATGTAGTCTTCCTGTACTACTAGCCTCGCCTGACAAGGCCGCTACAACAAGTCCTCAAACACCCGAGACATAGGAGCATGTCCCGAATGAACATGAACAACAACCCGTGAGCCATAACCGTACAACCTGAGCAACATAGTATTCATCACATCCAATACACCCTCTGCCATAACTTAATGACATCTAGTCGTAAGCACCATTACTTTCTCCATCTCTGTCAATACCATGGAAATCTATACTGAGACATACCCCATGGTAACGACAAGAAAACAAATTTTCACTTTGTGCCCTCATGGAGCCTCTCTGAGTCAAAATGTAAGCGCACACTATGGGACCGTTTCCAATCTGGACACCTTGGGGTGCCATGGGCCAGCGAAGATCTTCGGGAGAAAAGACCTGGAATCACCAGGGGATAGATTGAGGAACCCGACATCAAGCAGAATGCCGACTTGGCACAAGATCACTAGGGACAAACCATCATTATTCCAAGCCAGCAGCCCCAACGCCACCCGCCGCACCACCAGCCCCACCGCCACCCTCCGCAATCCCCACCGGTAGTCTGAAGGTTGGGCCGACAACGAAGATGCATTAGCCGGGTCCAACATCGGAATGTGTATTCCTCCCTCACTTCTCTCTCCTACCTTCCAATGATTTCTCTCTCTCTCTCAAACGTTATCATAAGATCTTCACCTCTTGCGATTTTCTCCCATTGTTTCACCCACATGTCCCATTAATCTGTTGAGGTGTCTCCCCTCAAGATCCTCCTTCTCCCCCACTATCATCTCTCTTCTACAACTCTTCCCTTCTCTCTCTTTAAGCACCGTGGAAACGATTAGCCTGTTTTCACGTCACTAGAGTTCATAATCCATGGTAGGGTTAGGAGACGGAACGGCCCATATAGAGTTTCATCATGCTACAAACACTTATGTTGTTTGATGCATAAAGACTCCCGTCCTATTGCAATGATTATGGGGTATTTTTCAAGGGTTTCATGTTTTAAACACGTTTCTTTATTTGATTGCAAGTGTTATTCACATATGTTTTATTGCTTTATCTCGCTAACCGAATGACCATAATATACTAGTATCACATGTAAACTTTTAGAGCTCGGTTACACATTAGTTGCAGTGTTTTTTTCATATGCATCTTAGTTTGCAACTGAGAAAATAGATACGAATTTAAGCTAGCTAGAGATCAATCAAGTCCTCGACCGTTCGATTTGCGTTGTGATTTGAGCATATGAGAGGAACACCTGAGTTATATAACTAGTTATTTCAGTTAATGGATTACAGCTGATGGAGAATTAAGCTAGACTAATTGTCATCTAGGTGAATATCAGGATCAATCTAGCTAAGTCAATGATTTTTTTATTCTAACTATCGATAATAAAACGCTCCCGTGTGGCTCCCTAGGGTGGCACCGGGGAGACACACCCTCTGCCGCAAAAGCCTCCTCTCGGCGGTCCTCTCTATCGCCGCTGCCGCCAGCGTGGGCCGCGGTGGCGGTTGTCCTCGGTGCCCAAGGGGCTGGGGAGAGAAAGAGTTGCGGCGTCTTCGCTGCGGTGGCCTCGGCGGAGGATCCGATGGGCGGTGGTCAGGGCGGCGCCCTCGGCAAGGCGGCATCACACTTCACCAGATCTGCGAGTGGAGAAGGCGTGTTGTGGGTCTGGGTGCCATCCTAGATCTTTCGTCTCCGGCGGCGCGGGTGAGCGAGCAACGTGCGGCGCTCACGAGTGGAGCGGTCAAGGAAGCGGTGGTGAATCGATGTTTCGGTTCATTCCGATCGGCGAGGATCTGGGCTGCCGGTCTTCGTGATGGGTTTTTTGGGCCAAAATGTGGGCCGGAGTGGTCCATCCAGGGAGTTGTAGGTTTTGGTGATGGCTTGTCCATATCGAAGAAACAACACTCCAGATTGCCTTCTCCTAGATTAGCTCTGCTCGAATAAAGGTGGTGGTACTAGGGTTCCTTCTCGGTGCCAAGATGAGGATCTACCGGATGTGTGTCGTCATCGATCTGGATGAAGAGTCGTGTTCCGGAAGGCTCCGCCGGCGAGCTCCACTGGGCGCTTCATGCTTGGAGTTTGCTGGTTCAGAAGGTATTTAGTCGTGCACACCCATGTTTTACTCTGGCCATTTGGTTTCAGTGAGAGGACTTCGAAGCTCTGTTGGCTGTTAATATCATGGGGCATGTTCTCGTTTCATGATGCTTGCACAGAATGTCATGAAAGCCGAGGTCTGGGGACTAGCAATGGTGGTTTGAGTTCGGGAAGCGATGAGGAATTGGCTTGTTGATATGTGACTTCGAGCAACGACATGTTAGTGGGGGCGACTGCACGGGAGAAGTTCGTAGAAAAGTGGGCCCCACATGCTTAGTGGGCCGGCCCTTTTGCCTGTTGACCGGTCAAACGAAGGCATTCGGCCCGGCCCACGGGCTTAGTGGGCCGGCCCATTAAAGTTTTGACCAGTCAACCGTAGAGGTTTGGCCCAACCCACGTACGTAATGGACCAGCCCAGCTATATAGTTGACCGGTCAAACTAAGTCAGCTGACCCGGCCCGCAAACTAAATGGGCTGGACCGCTTAAGGCGTGGCAGGCCTTGTGTGGGCCTACCATATACCACGGGGTTTTAGCCGGTTAACGGCGTTAACTGACAGTTAACGGCGTCTGCCACGTGTCAGTTTGCATGACGTCAGCAGTCAACGGGCTCCCGAAAACACTTCTACAATGGTCCGATTTTCCGTGGCGGAACGGCGCCTGAACGCGACGAACCGAAAAAAATGTGGTAGGAATTTGCCTGACGCAGTTTCGACCACAGAACCTATATCGTCGGGTTAGGCCCATAGGCGGTGAAAAAGGGGCCATACCGGACGAAAATGGGACGTTGAGTATCAGAAATTTTCTTGTAGTGCTAGTCAGCTGATGTATCTCTTTGAGCTTGGTTGGTTTTCTCATCGTCAAGATAGCCTGTATTTTCTCTAGATTGGCCTCGATTCCCCTAGTTGACACTAAGTATCCGAGGAGTTCTCCCGCAGGAACAACAAAGGAACACTTTGTCGGGTTTAACTTGAGGCGGAACTTGTCGAGGTTGTCGAAGGTTTCCTTAAGATCATCAATCAGGGATGACCCTTGCTTTGTTGTTATGACCACGTCGTCGATGTACACTTGGACGTTTTCCCCGATCTGTGTGGCGAGGCACTTCTGCATCATCCTCTGGTACGTGGCTCCCGCGTTTTTCAACCCGAAAGGCATTGTTCTGTAGCAGAATACGCCATAAGGTGTTATGAAAGCTGTTTTGACTTCATCTTCTTCTTTCAAGCGGATCTGATTGTAACCAGAATACGCGTCAAGGAAGGAAAAGACGTTCACAACCTGCCGTGGAATCGATAATTTATTCGATCCTCGGGAGGGGAAAGTGATCCTTTGGATAATGTTTATTGAGACACGTGAAATCGACGCACATGCGAAGGACTTCTGTGTTTTTCTTCGGGACCAGCACTGGGTTAGCGACCCACATGGCCTCGGTGTGCAGTGGCTTGATGAAACCCGCTTCTTTAAGTCGACAGATCTCAGACAGCATGGCTTTGCGATTTGGCTCGGAGAATCGCCGCAAAGTTTGTCGGATTGGTCTAGCTCTTGGATCTAGATTAAGGGGGTGCTCGGCAAGTTCCCTCGGTACTCCTGGCATGTCAGCTGGAAACCATACAAAGATTTCCCAACGCTCATGGAGGAACTCGACGAGTGTGCTTTCCTACGCGCTGTCCAAGTTGGAAGCGATGGAAGTTGTCTTTTTTGGATCTGTCGGGTGGATCTGCACTTCCTTGGAGTTCTTGGAGGTGTCGAAAGTTTGCTCTTTTAAGGATCTACCTCCGTCAGGAAACACGTCATAGTTGGTGGTGAGCTTGGATGCCTCGTACTCAGCCTGCATCCCGAAGGTTTCAGAAAGTTTGTGGAAATCCTTGTCGCATTTATCTGCCAAAGCAAAACTTTCTTTGACTGTTCTTGGGCCCTTGGGTCCAGGGATCCTCCATAATAGGTCTGTATAATGTGGCACAACCATGAATCTGGCTTATGCGGGTCGTCCCAAGAAAGCATGATATTGCCACGACCAATCGATAACTTCGAACTCCAGCTTCTCCTTCCTGAAATTTTCTCGTGTTTTGAACTGTACGTCCAGTGCAATCTTTCCCAAAGGATAGTTTGGTTTCTCGGGTGTGATGGCGCGTGAGACACACGTCCGTTGGGAACCCCAAGAGGAAGGTGTGATGCGTACAGCAGCAAGTTTTCCCTCAGTAAGAAACCAAGGTTATCGAACCAGTAGGAGTCAAGGAACACGTGAAGGTTGTTGGTGGCGGAGTGTAGTGCGGCGCAACACCAGGGATTCCGGCGCCAACGTGGAACCTGCACAACACAATCAAAGTACTTTGCCCTGTTATAAAAGCGACAAGCAAATAACGAAGAACGAAACAAGAACACACGCAGGGGACACAAGATTTAACGTGGAAAACCCCTTCCAACACAGAAGGGGAAAAAACCACGGGCGCCAGCCAGCAAAACTTCACTATATCGGGAGGTGTTTACAAACGCCGTGGGTTATCTTATATTCTGATAAACCCTAGCCGGCGGCTTACAAGATGTATATATAGGCGGTGCCAACGATCCGTACCGTACCAACGCTTCGGCCCAAGCCTCCGGCGACGGGCCTCGCTCCGCTCGTTAGAAGTTTGCCTCCCTTTAGTATATGAATTTGGATCACAATACAACAAACTCCACCTTGAGACAAATTCCATCTTGTAGCATGAACTTCAACAATCTCCTGAACAACAAAGGAAAAACACTTGCTGGCGCCAACAGCCACTTGGGCTAAACGAGTTATACCAACCAAGCTTGAGCAAAGCTCAAACTTGGAAACGAGGAACCGGCTTTGTCATCATATCGAGCAGGATTATCATGAGTACTTATCTTGCATACCTTCGGTTTACCTTGAGCAACAATGTCACGAATATAATGGTACTTGATATCAATGTGCTTTGTCCTCTCATGGAACATTTGATCTTTAGTAAGGTATATTGCACTTTGACTGTCGAGAAAACAAGTTAATGCAAGAATCATCTCCACAAAGCTCGAGCATACAAACCTTTCAACCAAACGAGACTCTTTGCCGACTTCATTAATTGCTATATATTCTCGCTCGGTCGTAGATTGGGCAACAACAGATTGTAACGTTGCCTTCCAACTCACAGACACATCCACCAATAGTGAACACATAACCTGTGAGGGATCTTCTCTTATCCAAATCGGCGACAAAATCTGAATCCACATAGCCTACGAGTCCCTCACCGGTCTTGCCAAACTTCAAGCAAGCTTTGGATGTGCCACGAAGGTACCCGAAAATCCACTGAACAGCTCTCCAATGTTCTTTACCAGGATCAGCTAGGTATCGACTGACCAAACTCATAGCATATGATAAATCAGGACGAGAACAAACCATGGCATACATCAAAGAACCAACAGCACTAGAATATGGAACTCGAGACATGTACTCAATATCTTCATCAGTACTAGGACATTGCAATGTCGACAATTTGAAGTGAGAAGCAATTGGTGTACTAACGAGACTTTGCATCATGCATATTAAAACGATGAAGAACTTTCTGAATGTAATTTTGCTGACTAAGAAATAACACACTAGATTTTCTCGTCTCTTGTAATTTCCATACCTAGTATTTTCTTAGCAGCACCAAGATCCTTCATCTCAAACTCACTACTTAACTGTGACTTTAAAGTAGTGATCTCTTTCTTGCTCTTGGCAGCAATCAACATATCATCAACATATAACAGCAAGTATATTGGTGATCCATTAACAAACTTGATATAAACACAACTATCATACTTAGATCTCTTAAACTCATGTGCAAGCATAAATGAATCAAACCTTTTGTACCACTGTCTTGGAGACTGTTTCAAACCATAAAGGGACCTCTTCAACTTGCAAACAAGATCCCCCTTACCAGGCACAACAAAACCTTCAGGCTGGTCCATGTATATCTCCTCCTCAAGCTCACCATGCAGAAAGCGAGTCTTTACATCTAGCTGCTCAAGCTCAAGATCACGCATAGCCACAATACCAAAGAATGCACGAATGGAACTATGCTTCACAACCGGAGAGAATACATCATTATAATCAATACCTGGAATTTGACTGAAACCTTTTGCTACTAACCTTGCCTTATACCTCGGAGGCTCATTAGGAGACAAACCTTCCTTTCTTTTAAATATCCACTTACAGCGGACATCCTTCTTTTGTTTAGGCAAGGGCACAACATCCCATGTGCCATTCTTGTCAAGCGATTGCATCTCCTCTTGCATAGCAGAAATCCACTTCACGCGGTCAACGGATGCAACGGCCTCAGTATATGTAGCAGGTTCAGTATCATGCTCCACCTGTTCAGCACAACTCAAAGCATGATGAACAAGATTACATTCTTCAATTAAACGAGGACGTGGACCTTTGTTACGCCTCGGTCTATTGATACGTCTCCAACGTATCGATAATTTCTTGTGTTCCATGCCACATTATTGATGTTATCTACATGTTTTACGCACACTTTATATCATATTCGTGCATTTTCTGGAACTAACCTATTAACAAGATGCCGAAGTGCCGATTCTTTGTTTTACGCTGTTTTTGGTTTCGAAATCCTAGTAAAGAAATATTCTCGGAATTGGACGAAATAAAAGCCCGAGAGGCCTATTTTCTCACGAAGCTTCCGGAAGACCGAAGACGAGACGAAGAGGGGCCACGGGGTGGCCAAACCCTAGGGCGGCGCGGCCCCACCCCTGGCCGCGCCGGCCTATGGTGTGGGCCCCCGTGCCGCCTCTCGACTTGCCCTTCCGCCTACTTAAAGCCTCCGTGACGAAACCCCCAGTACCGAGAGCCACGATACGGAAAACATTACTGAGACGCCGTCGCCGCCGATCCCATCTCGGGGGATCCCGGAGATCGCCTCCGGCACCCTGCCGGAGAGGGGAATCATCTCCCGGAGGACTCTACACCGCCATGGTCGCCTCCGGAGTGATGAGTGAGTAGTCTACCCCTGTACTATGGGTCCATAGCAGTAGCTAGATGGTTGTCTTCTCCCCATTGTGCTATCATTGTCGGATCTTGTGAGCTGCCTATCATGATCAAGATCATCTATATGTAATTCTATATGTTGCGTTTGTTGGGATCCGATGAATAGAGAATACTTGTTATGTTGATTATCAAAGTTATGCTTATGTGTTGTTTATGATCTTGCATGCTCTCCGTTTCTAGTAGAGGCTCTGGCCAAGTTTTTACTTTTAACTCCAAGAGGGAGTACTTATGCTCGATAGTGGGTTCATGCCCGCATTGACACACGGGACGAGTGACGAGAAAGTTCTAAGGTTGTGTTGTGCTTGTTGCCACTAGGGATAAAACATTGATGCTATGTCTAAGGATGTAGTTGTTGATTACATTACGCACCATACTTAATGCAATTGTCCGTTGCTTTGCAACTTAATGCTGGAGGGGTTCGGATGATAACCTGAAGGTGGACTTTTAGGCATAGATGCGGTTGGATGGCGGTCTATGTACTTTGTCGTAATGCCCAATTAAATCTCACTATACTCATCATGATATGTATGTGCATGGTCATGCTCTCTTTATTTGTCAATTGCCCAACTGTAATTTGTTCACCCAACATGCTGTTCGTCTTATGGGAGAGACACCTCTAGTGAACTGTGGACCCCGGTCCAATTCTCTTTACTCGAAATACAATCTACTGCAATACTTGTTTTTACTTGTTTTCTCTGCAAACAATCATCTTCCACACAATACGGTTAATCCTTTGTTACGGCAAGCCGGTGAGATTGACAACCTCACTGTTTCGTTGGGGCAAAGTACTTTGGTTGTGTTGTGCGGGTTCCACGTTGGCGCCGGAATCTACGGTGTTGCGCCGCACTACATCCCGCCGCCATCAACCTTCAACGTGCTTCTTGGCTCCTCCTGGTTCGATAAACCTTGGTTTCTTTACGAGGGAAAACTTGCTGCTGTGCGCATCATACCTTCCTCTTGGGGTTGCCCAACGAACGTGTGAAATACACGCCATCAAGCTCTTTTACGGCGCCGTTGCCGGGGAGATCAAGACACGCTGCAAGGGGAGTCTCCACTTCTCAATCTCTTTACTTTGTTTTTGTCTTGCTTTATTTTATTTACTACTTTGTTTGCTGCACTAAATCAAAATACAAAAAAATTAGTTGCTAGCTTTACTTTATTTGCTATCTTGTTTGCTATATCGAAAACACAAAAAAATTAGTTTACTTGCATTTACTTTATCTAGTTTGCTTTATTTACTACTGTTAAAATGGCCAACGCTGAAAATACTAAGTTGTGTGACTTCACTAGCACAAATAATAATGATTTCTTATGCACACCTATTGCTCCACCTGCTACTACAGCAGGATTCTTTGAAATTAAACCTGCTTTACTTAATCTTATCATGCGAGAGCAATTTTCACGGTGTTAGTTCTGATGATGCTGCTGCCCATCTCAATAATTTTGTTGAACTATGTGAAATGCAAAAGTATAAAGATGTAGATGGTGATATTATTAAATTAAAATTGTTCCCTTTCTCATTAAGAGGAAGAGCTAAAGATTGGTTGCTATCTCTGCCTAAGAATAGTATTGATTCATGGACTAAATGCAAGGATACTTTTATTGGTAGATATTATCCCCCTGCTAAAATTATATCTTTGAGGAGTAGCATAATGAATTTTAACCAATTAGATACTGAACATGTTGCTCAAGCTTGGGAAAGAATGAAATCTCTGGTTAAAAACTGCCCAACCCATGGATCGACTACTTGGATGATCATCCAAACCTTCTATGCAGGACTAAATTTTTCTTCGCGGAATTTATTGGATTCAGCTGCTGGAGGTACCTTTATGTCCATCACTCTTGGTGAAGAAACAAAGCTTCTTGATAATATGATGATCAACTACTCTGAATGGCACACGGAAAGAGCTCCACAAGGTAAGAAGGTAAATTCTGTTGAGGAATCCTCTTCCTTGAATGATGAGGTTGATGCTATTATGTCTATGCTTGTGAATGATAGGACTAATATTGATCCTAATAATGTTCCGTTAGCTTCATTGGTTGCACAAGAAGAACATGTTGATGTAAACTTCATTAAAAGTAATAATTTCAACAACAATGCTTACCGGAACAATTCTAGTAACAACTATAGGCCATATCCTTATAATAATGGCAACGGCTATGGTAATTCTTATGGAAATTCTTACAACAATAATAGGAATTCACCCCCTGGACTTGAAGCCATGCTTAAAGAATTTATTAGTACACAAACTGCCTTTAACAAATCTGTTGAGGAAAAACTCAATAAAATTGATATTCTTGTTTCTAGGGTTGATAGTCTTGCTTCTGATGTTGATCTTTTGAAATCGAAAGTTATGCCTAATGAGAATCATCATAATAAAATTGTTACTACAGCAAATGCCATCAAGTTAGAATTAATGAGAATATAAGATTAATGGCTGAACTGCGTGCTAGGTGGGATAGAGAAGAAAATGAAAAACTAGCTAAAGAGAAGAATATAGCTAAAGTTTGGACTATTACCACCACTAGTAATGCTAATGCTACACATGTTGCTGCACCTCCTACTCATACTAATAAAAGAATTGGTGTTAGCAATGTTTCCACTTCTAATGCAAAGCGCGAAAAACTGCACTGAAGCTGCTAAAGCTGCTGAAGCTGCTTGTGATAAAGGCTGCTGAAATTTTTTCCAACATTGGGGATGATGATCCCATTGCTTTAGATTATAATGGTTTGAATTTTGATGATTGCCACATCTCTGAAGTTATAAAGTTCTTGCAAAAACTTGCTAAAAGTCCTAATGCTAGTGCTATAAATTTGGCTTTCACGCATCATATTACAAATGCTCTCATAAAAGCTAGAGAAGAGAAACTAGAGCGCGAAGCCTCTATTCCTAAAAAGCTAGAAGATGGTTGGGAGCCCATCATTAAGATGAAGGTTAAAGATTTTGATTGTAATGCTTTATGTGATCTTGGTGCAAGTATTTCGTTATGCCGAAGAAAATTTATAATATGCTTGACTTGCCACCATTGAAAAATTGTTATTTGGATGTTAATCTTGCTGATCATTCTACAAAGAAACCTTTGGGTAAAGTTGATAATGTTCGCATTACCGTTAACAATAATCTTGTTCCCGTTGATTTTGTTGTCTTGGATATTGAATGCAATGCATCTTGTCCAATTATATTGGGAAGACCTTTTCTTGGAACTGTTGGTGCTATTATTGATATGAGGGAAGGAAATATAAAATATCAATTTCCTCTCAAGAAAGGTATGGAACACTTCCCTAGAAAGAGAATGAAGGTACCTTATGATTCTATCATTAGAACAAATTATGATGTTGATGCTTCATCTCTCGATGTTACTTGATACACACTTTCTGCGCCTAGCTGAAAGGCGTTAAAGAAAGCGCTTATGGGAGACAACCCATGTTTTTACCTACAGTACTTTGTTTTTATTTTGTGTCTTGGAAGTTGTTTACTACTGTAGCAACCTCTCCTTATCTTAGTTTTGAGTTTTGTTGTGCCAAGTTAAGCCGTTGATAGAAAAGTAAGTACTAGATTTGGATTACTGCGCAGTTCCAGATTTCTTTGCTGTCACGAATCTGAGCCCACTGCCCTGCAGGAAGCTCAGAAAATTATGCCAATTTACGTGCATGATCCTAAGATATGTACGCAACTTTCATTCAATTTGAGCATTTTCATTTGATCAAGTCTGGTGCCATTTTAAAATTCGTCAATACGAACTGTTCTGTTTTGACAGATTCTGCCTTTTATTTCGCATTGCCTCTTTCGCTATGTTGGATGAATTTCTTTGATCCACTAATGTCCAGTAGCATTATGCAATGTCCAGAAGTGTTAAGAATGATTGTGTCACCTCTGAATATGTCAATTTATATTGTGCACTAACCCTCTAATGAGTTGTTTCGAGTTTGGTGTGGAGGAAGTTTTCAAGGATCAAGAGAGGAGTATGATGCAACATGATCAAGGAGAGTGAAAGCTCTAAGCTTGGGGATGCACCCGGTGGTTCACCCCTGCATATATCAAGAAGACTCAAGCGTCTAAGCTTGGGGATGCCCAAGGCATCCCCTTCTTCATCAACAAATTATCGAGTTCCTCCCCTGAAACTACATTTTTATTCGGCCACATCTTATGTGCTTTTTCTTGGAGCGTCGGTTTGTTTTTGTTTTGTTTGAATAAAATGGATCCTAGCATTCACTTTATGGGAGAGATACACGCTCCGCTGTAGCATATGGACAAATATGTCCTTGGTTTCTACTCATAGTATTCATGGCGAAGTTTCTCCTTCGTTAAATTGTTATATGGTTGGAATTGGAAAATGATACATGTAGTAATTGCTATAAATGTCTTGGGTAATGTGATACTTGGCAATTGTTATGCTCATGTTTAAGCTCTTGCATCATATGCTTTGCACCCATTAATGAAGAAATACATAGAGCATGCTAAAATTTGGTTTGCATATTTGGTTTCTCTAAGGTCTAGATAATTTCTAGTATTGAGTTTGAACAACAAGGAAGACGGTGTAGAGTCTTATAATGCTTTCAATATGTCTTTTATGTGAGTTTTGCTGCATCGGTTCATCCTTGTGTTTGTTTCAAATAAGCCTTGCTAGCCTAAACCTTGTATCGAGAGGGAATACTTCTCATGCATCCAAAATACTTGAGCCAACCACTATGCCATTTGTGTCCACCATACCTACCTATACTACATGGTATTTTCCCGCCATTCCAAAGTAAATTGCTTGAGTGCTACCTTTAAAATTCCATCATTCACCTTTGCAATATATAGCTCATGGGACAAATAGCTTAAAAACTATTGTGGTATTGAATATGTAATTATGCACTTTATCTCTTATTAAGTTGCTTGTTGTGCGATAACCATGTTTGCGGGAACGCCATCAACTCATTGTTGAATTTCATGTGAGTTGCTATGCATGTTCGTCTTGTACGAAGTAAGGGCGATCTACCTGAGTTGAATGGTTTGAGCATGCATATTGTGAGAGAAGAATATTGGGCCGCTAACTAAAGCCATGATTCATGGTGGAAGTTTCAGTTTTGGACAAATATCCTCAAATCTCTAATGAGAAAAGAATTAATTGTTGTCAAATGCTTAAAGCATTAAAAGAGGAGTCCATTATCTGTTGTCTATGTTGTCCCGGTATGGATGTCTAAGTTGA
>NC_061511.1:122164666-122310197 GCF_022539505.1 Lolium rigidum
TGTCTTTGTTAGTCTGCACTATCTGTTATTTCACTACTGCTACTCGCTATAAAACCGTTACTACTGATAAACTCTTGCGAGAAAGTCTGTTTCCAGGTGCAGCTGAATTGACAACTCCGCTGTTAAGGCTTTCAAGTGTTCTTTGTCTCCCCTTGTGTCGAATCAATAAATTGGGTAATACTTCCCTCGAAGACTGCTGCGATCCCCTATACTTGTGGGTCATCAGGGGCTCCGCGTGCGACGTCTGCATATTTCATGGTGGGGAAGTGCGCTTTGCAGGTGGCTAACACGAGGGCAGCAACTCCGCGAGACGAAGACTCCTGCCAATCCTTGATGAGCTCCGGCACGTTCTTCATGAGATTTGTCATGCGGTCAATAACCGTTGTCTTGGCTCTCTTCAGGTTAAGGGACTTGGCAATTCCGCGACATGCTTCGATGAGGTCCTCGATTGAGGTCCGCACTTCATCATATGCCTCAGTCCTTTTGAGGGTTGACTCTTTGGTCCATTCGAAGCCAAGGCTTGCTGCAAAGTAAAAAGGATGAGTTTCTTCCGCGGACAAAGACAATTTTGAGGAAGCCGGAGTTAAAGCAATAACAAAAAGGGTACTTACGGAAGATCATCTTGTCAATGGCCTCCGTCTCCGCCTCCTAGCTCTTGTTTTTGGCCGCCAGGGTGGTCACCCTGTGATGGCTCTTCTTGTGTTTTTCAGCCAGTTCCGCCATTTCGCGGGAATGCTTCTCCGAGAGCTCCTTCTTCTCTTTGGTTTCCTTCTCGGAGGTTTCTTTCAAGAAGTTCTTCAGAGTTTCATTCTCCGCCTCCAATACTTGGATCTTGGCGGACAAGGCGTCGATGGTGGGGCGTTTGTCAGTTTCTTCTGAAGACAGAAAATCCCACAAGTTATATGTTATGATTGTTTATACAGTACAAATTTACGCAGCTCGGGGATTTCTCACCTTTCAAACGGGTCTCCAGGCGGAGCACAGCTTGTCGACTATTCTCAGCAGTCTGGCGCAGCCCTTCTATTTCCGTTATCTGCTCCAGCACATGAACGCGCAGGTCTTCGTGCAGCTTCCGCGTGCTCTGAGACGCAAAGAGGATTTAGCCGGAAATTCAAAATTCTGGGGGCTGGCGAGGAGTTCAAAGTTTTGGATCGAGAAAATTTTAAATTTCCGTCTAAGACAATTGTTGAGAGAAGCATCGGCTAATACATGTTACACGGAAAAATGTCTGAACCAATGCTTGGGGGCTAGTGTTACCTGGCGCACCTCCTTATGCTTAGCGAAGAAGATCTTGAGATCATTCTCAAGGTCGGAGAGCTCCTTCATCTCCGTGTCCGCAGGCCCCCACACCTTTTCCATCATTTCGGAAACTTCCGCATGGCGTTGGGAAAGGGTGAGCTTTTGCAGAGACGGAGTAGGTTGAGGGTCAGCTTGGAGCGTGCTGGTAGCATGAATCAGCTGTACTTTCTGCTCATACTTGCTCAGTTGTAGGTTCGGCGGAGGTGGTAGTTGGTTGCTCAGGCGGAGGCGTAGATGAAGATGCGCCTTTCCCGGAACCACCGTGGCCAATCGGATCTTCAGGAAGGTCGTCGATATTAATAACGTCCTTGGGATCCGGCTTGGTGGCAGAGGAAGCCTTGGGCGGAACTTCGACTTCTGGTGTGACTGGTATGGAAGCCGGAGATGGCTTCGTCCTCTTCTTGGGGGCTTTAGGGGCCTTGGGGGGCTGGCTTCCGGAACTTCTGTCACGAAAATAACGGAGCGTTATGATTAAGTATATGCTGATTCACGATGGTGGAATGTCTTTCCTTCAGAAATTTAGCACTTACCCGGAAGGTCTGAAAAACTGGTGGATTTCTGGCTGGGCTCGGTTGCTCGTGTCGATGAGTTTGAGGCGCTTTTTCTCCGCCTCCGCCTTGCGAGTTGCCGCGGTGCTGAGCACGTCGCGGGCGCGTTTTGCTGAAGGACTGGAGGGGGCATGCCTCTTCCTCTTAGCGGGGCGCGGAGCCTCGGGAGCTTCCGCCTCCGATGCGGCTTCCGGATCTGTGTTGCCGGTGGAAGGAACCCGGAGGATAGTTCCGAGTTCACTTTCTTCGAGCGCCTCGAGCTAATGCAGAGTTAAACACTTAGACAAAAGTTTGAATGCGAAGAGAAACAATAGACTAGAGTCAAGACGACGTACCGCGGTTCCGGAACCATTCATGTGGATGTCTTTGTTGCACACGTGAACGTGAAGTTCACGTGGGATCTTGATGAGGAGCCGGATCCTCTTGTCGATGGCGTCGGCGGAGAGATTGTCTTTTATGGCGTGCATTGGGTCGTCGCGCCCTGTGTACTGGAACATCAGGCGGTCCCTGTGTTGGAGCGGCTGGATCCGCTTGATGAACCAGGAAAGGGTCAAGTCCTTCCCCGTCAGCCCCTCCTCCGTCAGCTTACAGATCCGCCTGACGGCGCGCGTGAGCTGGAGTGACTCGGAGAGGTGGGGGCACTGCGACCATGCCGGAAGCTCGGTGGCGGGGTAGTTCTTGAACGGCGGCATCTTTCTTTTGTTCGCTGGGTCGGAGACGTCCTTCAAGTAGAAGAAGCCTCCAGACCAGTACCGCGCGGATTCGTGGCGGTCGGTGTGGGGGTAGACGCGGCCCGGGCGGATCATGAAGGTGATGGATCCGCATGTTGCTAGTTCGGTGGATTGCCGGATCCTCTCCTTCTTGACAGTAAAGTAATATTGGAATAGGGAGAGCTCGGGAGTTACCCGAAGATGGCCCTCGCAAAGAGTGACGTGATTGCTGATCGCAAGCACGCTATTCGGAGAGATGTTGTGGGGTTGGAGCCCATAAGCCTTCAGGATCTCTAGGAAGAAGTCCGAAGGCGGAAATGAGAAGCCCCGCTCCACTAGTGCTTTCGTCAGCACCATCTCGTTGTCTTGGGGGGCTGGAGCTAAGGCATTCGGCACTGTCCTCCAGCTTCCGGGTTGCAAGAAGCCTTCCCCCTCCAAGTTCTTTAGCTCAGTCTCTGTGGTGGTGCAGGGCCACCATTTCCCTTTGGCTTCCGAGTCCCGCTGGCGGGCTTTCGATTTCTTGGCAGCGATCTCTTCCGCCTTCTTCTCCGTTTGTTCCGCCTCGGAGGTTTTCTCCGGGAAAGCTGAGGTGCCCTCGGTGTCCTTGCCAGAATCCTTAGTGGGATCCAGCTGGACTGGGACGAAGGGAGGCGGAGCAGAGGAGATGGGCGTTGCCATGATCGGCTCAGTGGTGGGAGGCGGAGTCGTGGAAGACATCTGAAGATAGAAAAGGTCGCGGAAAAGTGAAAATTAGTCGGATCCGCGTCTTCGTCCTAAAGATCATCCCTACCAACTACGGCGAAGGATCGAAGCTCGGAGAACTTACCGTAATGGGTTCCGCGGTGGTAGGAGTCGCCGGCGACGAGGTTTTCGTACGGTGGCTCGCCGGAGTTAAGAACACGATGAACACCACGGTGGTGAAATCGCTCCGGTGATGCTCCGGCGGGTTTTCCGGCAGACTCCGGCACGGCGGAGGAAGAGCTCGTGGGCGGCGCTTCGCTGAGAGGTGAAAGAGGGGGTGAATGGGAAGGTTAGGGTCGACGGCGGATATTTATAGGCCGGAGGGACGAGATTCGTGCTCCGCATCCTGTGGTCGGAACGCAAGCGTCGCGCCTTTGGATGCGTGACACGTGTCCCAAACCCTAAACGGTAAAAATGGCTAGAGATAAGTTACCGCACAAATCGCGCGAGAATGGCGCCAGAATTGGCAGAACCGTTTGAGTCTTTTAAGATTCCGGGTAATTGCGTGAGGATAAGATGGTTCTCATTCGAAGCAGGGGATAACCCGGAAACATATTCAAATCGTCGATGGATGAAGTCCCGCAGAATGAGAGCATTTTCCGACTATAGGTTGGGAAAAGAAGAAAATGTGAAGTTGGAGTTCTTCAAGTTTCTCCGCGTTACTGATATTGTCGGAGACCATGATAGACTAGCAAGGCGGAAACAGCAGGCGAAACTCGGAGAACTCTGGGGGCTACTGTTGTGGGTATACTTCATGGGTGTACCATCGACAGTGCCTAGATCCGGCAAGCCCGGGTGGCCCACAGTCGGTGATGAGGCATGTGGCCCATCGGGCGGCCCGATTGCTGTTGATCATGAAGGAAGAAGTCCGGCCCAGGATCAGTAAGCCGGATCTGCACCGACATTCGGAGGAACCCGGATCCGTGGAGGCCCATGAGGAACCTGGATCCAGTACGACGTATATGGAAGGCGGATCCGTGACGTACACGGCAAGACATTGTACCGTAGTTAGGCAATTTGTAATCCGGCTAGGACTCTCCATGTAAACCCTAGATCCGTGCGCCTTTATAAGCCGGATCCCGGGAGCCCTAGAGGCACAACCACAACTCATTGAAACAACGCGAAAGCGCCCGGATAATTCCGGACAAGCAGCGGTAGGCCCTGTCATCGTGCGGGTGTTCCGAAGCCGGGTAACTCGCGTACCACCGTCCCGTGTGCACTCCGCCCTATGGCCCCTACTTCTTCTCCCCCTCGTGAGGATCCCTCCTCCGAGGTACCGTCGATTAGGCAACGACAGAGGGGTCACGGGGGCCCCACACAACAGGGTCGCGTGGGCCCTATGCTGGCCGCGCCGCCCTAGTGTGGCGGTGCCCCGTGGCCCCACTTCGTCTTCTCTTCGGTCTTCTGGAAGCTTCGTGGCAAAATAGGACCCTGGGCGTTGATTTCGTCCAATTCCGAGAATATTTCCTTACTAGGATTTACGAAACCAAAAACAGCGAGAAAACGACAACTAGCTCTTCGGCATCTCGTTAATAGGTTAGTGCCGGAAAATGCATAAATACGACATATAATATGTATAAAACATGTAGATATCATCAATAATGTGGCATGGAACATAAGAAATTATCGATACGTCGGAGACGTATCAGCATCCCCAAGCTTAGTTCCTGCTCGTCCCGAGCAGGTAAACGATAACAAAGATAATTTCGGAGTGACATGCCATCATAACCTTGATCATACTATTGTAAGCATATGTAATGAATGCAACGATCAAAACAATGGTAATGACATGAGTAAACAAATGAATCATAAAGCAAAGACTTTTCATGAATAGTACTTGAAGACAAGCATCAATAAGTCTTGCATAAGAGTTAACTCATAAAGCAATAAATCAAAGTAAAGGTATTGAAGCAACACAAAGGAAGATTAAGTTTCAGCGGTTGCTTTCAACTTGTAACATGTATATGTCATGGATATTGTCAATGTAAAGTAATATAACAAGTGCAATATGCAAGTATGTAGGAATCAATGCACAGTTCACACAAGTGTTTGCTTCTTGAGGTAGAGAGAAATAGGTGAACTGACTCAACATAAAAGTAAAAGAAAGTCCCTTCGCAGAGGGAAGCATTGATTGCTATATCTGTGCTAGAGCTTTGGTTTTGAAAACAAGAAACAATTTTGTCAACGGTAGTAATAAAGCATATGTATCATGTAAATTATATCTTACAAGTTGCAAGCCTCATGCATAGTATACTAATAGTGCCCGCACCTTGTCCTAATTAGCTCGGATTACCGGGATTATCACAATACACATGTTTTAACCAAGTTTCACAAAGGGGTACCTCTATGCCGCATGTACAAAGGTCTAAGGAGAAAGCTCGCATTTGGATTTCTCGCTTTTGATTATTCTCAACTTAGACATCCATACCGGGACAACATAGATAACAGATAATGGACTCCTCTTTAATGCATAAGCATGTAGCAACAATTAATGTTCTCATATGAGATTGAGGATATATGTCCAAAACTGAAACTTCCACCATGATTCATGGCTTTAGTTAGCGGCCCAATGTTCTTCTCTAACAATATGCATGCTCTAACCATTAAATGAGTGGTAAATCTCCCTTACTTCGAGACAAGACGGACATGCATAGCAACTCACATGATATTCAACAAAGAGTAGTTGATGGCGTCCCCAGGAACATGGTTATCGCACAACAAGCAACTTAATAAGAGATAAAGTGCATAAGTACATATTCAATACCACAATAGTTTTTAAGCTATTTGTCCCATGAGCTATATATTGCAAAGGTAAAGAATAGAAATTTTAAAGGTAGCACTCAAGCAATTTACTTTGGAATGGCGGAGAAATACCATGTAGTAGGTAGGTATGGTGGACACAAATGGCATAGTGGTTGGCTCAAGGATTTTGGATGCATGAGAAGTATTCCCTCTCGATACAAGGTTTAGGCTAGCAAGGTTATTTGAAACAAACACAAGGATGAACCGGTGCAGCAAAACTCACATAAAAGACACATTGTAAACATTATAAGACTCTACACCGTCTTCCTTGTTGTTCAAACTCAATACTAGAAATTATCTAGACTTTAGATAGACCAAATATGCAAACCAAATTTTAGCAAGCTCTATGTATTTCTTCATTAATAGGTGCAAAGTATATGATGCAAGAGCTTAAACATGAGCACAAAAATTGCCAAGTATCAAATTATTCAAGACATTTTAGAATTACTACATGTAGCATTTCCCGATTCCAACCATATAACAATTTAACGAAGAAGATTCAACCTTCGCCATGAATACTATGAGTAAAGCCTAAGGACATATTTGTCCATATGCAACAGCGGAGCGTGTCTCTCTCCCACACAATGAATGCTAGGATCCATTTTATTCAAACAAAAACAAAAACAAACCGGCGCTCCAAGCAAAGCACATAAGATGTGATGGAATAAAAATATAGTTTCAGGGGAGGAACCTGATAATGTTGTCGATAAAGAAGGGGATGCCTTGGGCATCCCCAAGCTTAGACGCTTGAGTCTTCTGAAAATATGCAGGGGTGAACCACCGGGGCATCCCCAAGCTTAGAGCTTTCACTCTCCTTGATCATATTGTATCATCCTCCTCTCTTGATCCTTGAAAACTTTCTCCACACCAAACTCGAAACAACTCATTAGAGGGTTAGTGCATAATAAAAATTCACATGTTCAGAGGTGACACAATCATTCTTAACACTTCTGGACATTGCACAAAGCTACTGGACATTAATGGAACAAAGAAATTCATCCATCATAGCAAAAGAGGCAATGCGAAATAAAAGGCAGAATCTGTCAAAACAGAACAGTCCGTAAAGATGGATTTTATTGAGGTACCAGACTTGCTCAAATGAAAATGCCAAAATTGAATGAAAGTTGCGTACATATCTGAGGATCACGCACGTAAATTGACATAATTTTCTGAGCTACCTACAGAGAGGCAGGTCGAAATTCGTGACAGCAAAGAAATCTGTTTCTGCGCAGTAATCCAAATCTAGTATGAACCTTACTATCAACGACTTTACTTGGCACAAAAATGCACAAAACTAAGATAAGGAGAGGTTGCTACAGTAGTAAAAAACTTCCAAGACTCAAATATAAAATAAAATACTGTAGTAAAAACATGGGTTGTCTCCCATAAGCGCTTTTCTTTAACGCCTTTCAGCTAGGCGCAGAAAGTGTGTATCAAGTATTATCAAGACATGGAGTATCGATATCATATGCTCCCCCATCTGTAGAGGTACTAAGGGCTTTGTCAATTTTAGGCCTATAATAATATTTTTTTGGTTTAGGCACTTTAGAGACATACATAAACTTTTGCTCCTTACCCACATAAGCTTTCTTCTTATACTTAAGAGAAGAAAAAGTTGAACCCAAGGTTCCCATAGCTTCTTCAAGTTCACTAATCCTACAAGATTCTAAGATGGCGATTCTCTCATTAATTCCACCTAGAGATTTATCAAGTTTATCAGTGCTATCAAGTAATGCTCCCAAAGTAGTATCAATACTTGGAAGGTTTTGCTCTATGGTTTCCAACTTTTTCATGACATCTTCAAGAGAGGTTTCAATTTTAACTTCATTAACAGGTGGTATTCCAAATAAACTCTCAATAATGCAACTAGCTTCTAAAGCAGGGGCGCCTAGGAAGTTACCTCCCGCGAGACAATCAAGAACATACCTATTCCAGCTATAGATACCAACATAAAAATTCCTGAGTAGGATAGTGGTGGAGTGTTTCTTAGTGCACCTATTATGGGCGTCACTAATTCTATACCAAGCATCTTTTAAACATTCTCCCCTTGTTGCTTAAACGAACGAACTTCAACTTCAGGATTACTCATTTTAGCAGTAGTAAATAAAGCAAACTAGATAAAATAAATGCAAGTAACTAATTTTTTTGTGTTTTTGATATAGAGTGCAAGACAATAAATAAAGTAAAGCTAGCAACTAATTTTTTTGTGTTTTGATATAAGTGCAGCAAACAAGAAAGTAAATAAAATAAAGCAAGACAAAAACAAAGTAAAGAGATTGGATTGTGGAGACTCCCCTTGCGGCGTGTCTTGATCTCCCCGGCAGCGGCGCCTGGAAAAAATGCTTGATGGCGTGTAAAGCACACGTCCGTTGGGAACCCCAAGAGGAAGGTGTGATGCGTATAGCAGCAAGTTTTCCCTCAGAAAGAAACCAAGGTTTATCGAACCAGGAGGAGCCAAGAAGCACGTTGAAGGTTGATGGCGGCGGGATGTAGTGCGGCGCAACACCAGGGATTCCGGCGCCAACGTGGAACCTGCACAACACAACCAAAGTACTTTGCCCCAACGAAACAGATGAGGTTGTCAATCTCACCGGCTTGCTGTAACAAAGGATTAGATGTATAGTGTGGATGATGATTGTTTGCGGAAAACGAGTAGAACAAGTATTGCGATAGATTGTATTCAATGTAAAAGAATGGACCGGGGTCCACAGTTCACTAGAGGTGTCTCTCCCATAAGATAAATAACATGTTGGGTGAACAAATTACAGTCGGGCAATTGACAAATATAGAGAGCATGACAATGCACATACATGATATAATGAGTATTGTGAGATTTAATTGGGCATTACGACAAAGTACATAGACCGCTATCCAGCATGCATCTATGCCTAAAAAGTCCACCTTCAGAGTTATCATCCGAACCCCTTCCAAGTATTAAGTTGCAAACAACGGACAATTGCATTAAGTATGGTGCGTAATGTAATCAATAACTACATCCTCGGACATAGCATCAATGTTTTATCCCTAGTGGCAACAAGCACATCCACAACCTTAGAACTTTCTGTCACTGTCCCAGATTTAATGGAGGCATGAACCCACCATCGAGCATAAATACTCCCTCTTGGAGTTAAGAGTAAAAACTTGGCCAGAGCCTCTACTAATAACGGAGAGCATGCAAGATCATAAACAACACATAGGTAATAGATTGATAATCAACATAACATAGTATTCTCTATCCATCGGATCCCGACAAACACAACATATAGCATTACAGATAGATGATCTTGATCATGTTTGGCAGCTCACAAGATCCGACAATGAAGCACATGAGGAGAAGACGACCATCTAGCTACTGCTATGGACCCATAGTCCAGGGGTGAACTACTCACTCATCACTCCGGAGGCGACCATGGCGGTGAAGAGTCCTCCGGAGATGATTCCCCTCTCCGGCAGGGTGCCGGAGGCGATCTCCTGAATCCCCCGAGATGGGATTGGCGGCGGCGTCTCTGGAAGGTTTTCCGTATTGTGGCTCTCGGTACTGGGGGTTTCGCGACGGAGGCTTTAAGTAGGCGGAAGGGCAGCCTCGGAGGGGTCACGGGGGCCCCACACAACAGGGCCGCGCGGGCCCTATGCTGGCCGCGCCGCCCTAGTGTGGCGGCGCCCGTGGCCCCACTTCGTCTTCTCTTCGGTCTTCCGGAAGCTTCGTGGCAAAATAGGACCCCGGGCGTTGATTTCGTCCAATTCCGAGAATATTTCCTTACTAGGATTT
Source organism: Lolium rigidum (assembly GCF_022539505.1). Lineage (NCBI taxonomy): Eukaryota > Viridiplantae > Streptophyta > Magnoliopsida > Poales > Poaceae > Lolium > Lolium rigidum. The sequence continues at coordinate 122,174,536 of NC_061511.1, forward strand.
CTGAAACCAAAAACAGCAGAAAACAAGAATCGGCTCTTCGGCATCTCGTTAATAGGTTAGTGCCAGAAAATGCATAAATACGACATATAATGTGTATAAAACATGTAGATATCATCAATAATGTGGCATGGAACATAAGAAATTATCGATACGTCGGAGACGTATCAGACCCTAGGATCACCACCTTAAACCGCCGAAGCAGACGAGCAGAGGGCCCCATGTCGCCATCCGTTGGCCAACGACGACGAAGGAGGACTCGATGGATGGCAGTCGCCACTACCAAACCATCCTCGCCCCGCAAGATCGTCGCCCCCTCCTCGCGCCACCAGCTGAAGCCGACGATGGATCTAGGCGGGCACTAGATCCAACAGCCATCGCCACCATCCATTGTCGGCGAGGCCGTGGAGGGAGAAGCCGCCACCGCTCATCCAGGGTCTCCGCCCTAAACGCCGTGCGCGTCGAATCCAGCAGCCGCCGCCCTAGCCGCCACCGCGGGTCGCCGCCACCACCAACTTCCCGAGCACGTTTGGCGTCGGGGCCCGCCGCCGCCGTGGCTGGAGCCGATGGCAGCGGCGGACGGGGAGAGACCATGGGAGGGGGCTGGCGGCGCTAGGGTTGGGGCCCCTGGTGTCTCCCTAGGGAGCGATGCGAGAGGCGTCGATAAAAAAAAAACATGAGCGCTAAAAACTGTTTTTTCTAGCAAATAGCGAGATTTGAGCCAAAACTAAACAAAGAAGTCAATCTAAGGGAGTAAAACAGTTTGATCTATTGGCTGAGGACACCTGCGTGGGAAGTTTTGATCCCGTAGATTCTCAGCACTGCCAAAAACTAGACTGGGGAAGGCATTTACATAGAAGGTTTTAGAAGCGGCTCTAAACATGACAGAGTATTGGCTCCGGTTCGCTAGCGACAGTACACAAATATTTTTTTGCCAGGCAGTACACAAAATCTTACTGAGGACAGTGTTCCAGAACGAGCTATAAAGGTATAAAATTTGCGTTAGTGATACGTACACTTCCATATCTTAGGTGGCCAAATGAAATTAAACGAAAGAACGTGTCTGGTGGCCATATAGCCAGCCGATCACACCAGAATCGGGCAATTCGATCGCTCTCGATGATGACATACCAGGTCAATCATGTCGCGGGCCGGCCGTCGAATCTTTCTTGTTCTTGTCTAAACCCTAATTAGCAGGACTTGTTCGGAGTGAAAGAATAAAACAGCATCGTTAATTCATTTCTTGACCTGCCCAAACGGCATCATCTTGGAGCGACAACACGAATCAGGTGCAACAAGCTGCAGCGCATAGGACGATGAAGGGGTGTGTGCTTTGGGCTTCACGTGGAAATATCTGGCGAGGCGACCACCATAGACGTACGGCTGGGCTGATATTCCAAGACCCCGTCTGGTGCGCTCATCGATCGGCTACTCGTGGTCCTTCTCTAAAACATGTGTAGCTGTAGCTTTGATGCTTCTTTATCTTTTCAAAACTTGCGCTGCTACTGTCTGCAGATTACAGCCATTTGGTGGCTTTACAGGTTTTTATTTTTATTTTGCCTTCCCCCCCCCCCCCCTCCTTGATGATACAAATTAACGCTCGCTGAGCTTCCCTCTTCAACTTAAACGGGTAATCTGGTCTTTTCCGAAAGAAGTCCACATAACCCCACAAGTTTGAGAGCTGGGACACTACGCTGCGTTTGTTTGGACTTCCACTTCTGCTTTTGAAGCTTTTAGAGCTCAAAAGCTGCAGTCCAAACAAACAGCAAGAAATTGAGAAGCGATTGTTGGAAGCGCTGTGAGAAAATACACGTGAAACGCAAAAGCACGGCCTGGCCTGCTTCCCGAGAGAGGACCAAACTGCCTCCCGTCTTTCCCCCAGCCCGACAGGCCCCCTCTCCATTTCCCTTCTCCCCGTCCCGTGAATGGTAGGCTAGGGTTTCCCCGCCCCGCCCGACCCGCCCGCCGTCGCCGTTCCGCGCCGCCCGCCGTCGTCGTGCCGACCCGCCCGCCGTCCCTGTCCCGTCCGTCGAGGCGCCGCCTCCTCCAGCTCGGGCCGTCACCGTCCATCGAGGCACCGCCGTCCTCCTCCAGCTCGGGCCGGCGTCCCATGAGATCTTCGCGGAGGGCGCGCCCGTCCTCGTCCCGGGAGCTCATCCCCGTCCCTGTCCCCGTCCATCCCGCTCGGGCCGACCCTGTTCCTGTCCCCCTCCATCCTGCTCGAGCCGACCCCGTCCTCCTCCAGACCGTGCAGCCCCCGTCCTCCTCGCCATTCCGGTCGTCCTCAAGCTCCCCACGAACAACATCTTCTCCAGGGGCAAGGTGAGACAGCCCTCTGTTTTTCTGTTTAATTGCTATGACATTTGACATTGTTGTGAGTTGATGCAATTGCTGTGACATTGATGTGTAAAATCTTATTTAGTGTTGTAAGTTGATGCAATGTTTATGTATTTAGATGGATCAAGATAAGGCACCTAAGGCAATTTGGGATGCAATGTCCACCACAATATTTTGTGAAATCTGCATGAAACAAAAAAAGGCAGGCAATAGGCCTACCTGCTTTCCTTAGTCCAGAGGGGTACAAGAATCTAGCTAGAGAATTTGGTACTAGGACAGGGAGAAACTACACAAAACCACAATTCAAAAATAAATGGGATTTAACCAAATCATTATATCAAGCATGGGTGTATTACACTACCAAAGCAACGGGACTTTGTTGGGATCCGGTGAAGAGGACAATTACAGCAAGTGATGAACAATGGGCTGAATTGATCAAGGTATTACATATACCATGTTTATGTCATAGTTACATTGCAAAATAGATGGCTCACTTTATGGCTAGTAACTTGTTCAATCTTATGTAGGCAAACAAGCTTATTGCGGGTTTCAAGAAAGGTCCACCGGACAACTTGGAGTTGATGGAGGTCATGTATGAGGATGCCCATGTTGATGGAACTTCGGCGGTAATGCCGGGAGTGCCAAGAGAAATACCCGCTTATTTGGTTGACCTTGTAGCCGATGATGAAGGCTCGGCACCAACACCTCCGAGTGTGAATAGAAAGCGTGGGGCTGCTAGGATTGCATGTAGCCCGGGGAAGAAAAAGAAGAATCCCATGCAATTAGAATTCAAGCGTTTTGTTGATCATTGCATTAATGAAGATCGTGGGACATCATCTTCCACCCAAGTAGTTCAAGACATTGAAGCCATAATGAAAGAAGTTCAAGACACTTCTATAGATGCGATATTGATGAGAACTACATGCCTCCGGGGCATGTTAGTTCCACATCCGGAGGCAATGTAGGCGACAATTTAGGAGGGGATCATGTTCACAAAACCGGGCAATTGACCCCCTAATTTTGATAAGTTGTTTTGTTTTGGTGACGTGGCACTCTATTATTAGCCCAACGTGGCATGGGTTGGTAAAAGAATAGTCAACATGCATGTGTGCCGCTCGCGTTCCGTCGCTGCCGCGGCAGGCTTGGCCTTCCCTCGCCTCCTGCACGAGCAACCTCCACCGTATTTTTTTAGAACAGGAAGAGGGGTCTCTTGAAGGACCCTGATAGCTGCAATTAAAACTGTAACATCCCAATTTTAAAATATCGAAACATCATGCATTGCATTCATAAGCATCATGTCATCATTGCATTTATAGGGAAAATCCACTTGAGGAAGTACAGTTGGAGAGTGATCTTACATATGAAGAAAAGCCAATCAAGGTACTGAAGACAGCAGAAAGAGCTACTCGTACAAAGACAATCAAGTTCTGCAAAGTCCAGTGGAATCACCACACCGAGGAATAAGCTACCTGGGAGCGAGAAGATGATCTTCGAGAAGACCATCCGCACCTATTTGCTAGCCTTTCCGAATCTCGAGGACGAGATTCATCTTAAGGGGGGTAGGTTTGTAACATCCCAATTTTAAAATTTCGAAACATCATGCATTGCATTCATAGGGAAAATCCAATTTTAAATTCATTTCAAACCCCCAAAACCAATATGGTGCTATTAGCCACTTAGGCTTCTACGCCAACTTTGGTTTTAAAAGTACTTTATTTTGTTTCAAAAATGGTTCCAAAACGAAGTACTTTTCACAAGGTTTCCATAGATACCTCATTTGCATTTTTCTGATTTTTTTTGGTGCTTCAAATGTAATTTCAAATAAGAGAAAGAGATGGGAGAAAAAAAAAACAAAAAAAGGGTGGCCGGCCCAAACTGGGCCGACCAAGTCGGCCACAGCCCAACTCGGCCAGGCCGCGCCCCACTCCCAGTCGGCCAACGCACGCACGCGCCCAGGGCCCTCCTCGCTCGTCCCCAACCTCCACCCACGACGCGCCCCACGCTCCCACGCACGCGCTCACGCACAGGGAACCTGCCCGGCCACCTCGCCCACCCCCACGATCGCCACCTCCCCGCGCCCCCTCTCCCCCCAGCCGAGCCGCTCCCTTTAAAGCCCGCGCGCTCCTCTCCCTTTTCCCCTCTTTTTCCCGCACCCACGCCGCCAGCCCCCCGCACAATTTCTCGCCGGAGTTCACCGCCGCACCGCCACCTCCAGCCGTAGATCGCCGCCGACTGGGTCCTCCCAAGGCCGCGCGGCCGACGCCAACGGGAGCTCCTCGCTGCGCCGCATCCCGTCCACATCGTGGCCGACCCGGAGAGCGTCGGGAACGCCGTCGCCGTGCACGCTGGAGCCGCGCCGGCGAGCTCACCTCGCCGCCGGCCACGTCAGCCGCCACATCGACGACCACGTCTGCGCCACGCGTGCGCCACGTGAGTACCCTTTTCTTTTGTTTTTCTTTCTTCCCTATTCTGTCAACAGATCTCAGCCGTAGATGTTAGTTAGATCCAACGGTGCAACCAGCTGATCCGCGCGAAGAGGTATCGACCAATAGGACTGCACCCCTAGTTTTCGTTTAAACAGGATTTCCATAGTGCGCTTCGTAAAAATCATAACTAGAGTTCTGTATGTCCAAAAATCACAAACTTTATACCATTGGAATCCTAAAAATATAAGGAACATTATGGAACAATAAAATATGGACTTATGGAGGTTTGAAAATCAATCAAATTTAAATGCCAAATCGGAATACCTTACCCGTGAAATGATATCTACATATCCTTTTCAAGTGATTCTTTTTGCACATGTTAGAAAATGGAACCCTCTGACCAGTAGCACCAAAACCAACATTTTTCTACTGTACCAAAACACATTTTACAAGTAATGATAGTTTCCCTTCGCTAGTGCGATATAGACGGCCCGCAATAATTCAACCAATCGTAAAACTTGATCATGGCATCATGCATATAGTGACAATCATAGAACAATAAATGGAGTGCACTTGTGTAAATCTCATATGCATCTCATGTCTATGTATGTGCATTTGTGTCTTGCATTGTGCTTATGGTGCAATGTTATCGGTTTGTAGATTGTGATTGTAGATTGTGATTGTGTCGACTGCAACGGTTGTGCTTGTGAAGATTGTGCCAACCCTCCACCTTATCCAGCCAAGTGACACACACAAATGTCCTAGTTTTTATCTATGCACAGTAGAGGTTTTGTAGTATACATGTGTAGGGTTTATGCTTTGCTATGCAATCCCAGTAGTCTAGCTACCCCTACTTGACTTACTTTGTCGCCATTAAATTTAGTTGTTGCTTAGCTATGCTATGAAATCATTTTGTTAGTGAGTTATGTAAAAACAACTAAGTTTAATGAACTACTTGGGTGGAATTGGTATTTCTCGGTTTATGTTGAGTGGTTGCACCGGAGTCATGTCTATGATGGTCGTGTGCATCGCACTTGTGGACGGCCACCCAGGAACAAAGAGATTGTAGACAACCTTGCTCATTAGCTACCGTACAACCACATGCTAATATGGGCTATGGCTTGATGGAGTATGTTGTGAGAACCTGGATCCTACGTGACAGATGATGTAGAAGATTGTAGGTTGGTACAGGTCCGTAGAGAATGGTCTGGGGGATCACTTCGGAAAAGTCTTGTCCTATTCAACATCTGTCCATTTGAGCAAAATGTGCATCATGGAAGAAGAGCAGACTAGGTCATGTGGGTAAATTTGTACAACATCCGCAGAGTGTTAAAACTAAGTACTTAGCCGTGTCCCCGGTTTTGGACAATTTGAGCGAACTGATAAGGATCCTGTTCGAAGATCTCCTCATTCCAATTTCTTAAATAAAACTTGATGGGTGAACAGGGATATGACAATTGGTGCAAGTGACTATCGGCTAGCAGGTCCCGTGCCATGTCTATGGTCCGTGTCTGCAGGGGTAGGTCGCGCAAACCAAGTTGCTCATATGTATAAGGAAGGCTCACTGATGTCTATCGGTGGTGTCAGGGCTCACTGATGTCTATCGGTGGTGTCTAGATTCATTGATGTCTATCAATGGTACCGCTTAATTAGTATGAAAGAAAATGATTTGTCAAATGATAGGATAAAATTGGCTTTATGCAAATATGCCTAAGCTCTACCAGCTAAATGATCACATAAGTGTTAGATCGCCATTTGAGTCCACCATAGTGTCATCTTGCCAATACAATTCCAAATGTATTGACCTTCGGGCTATAACATTTTATGTTGCAGGTTACTTCTCTAGCTGAAGATAATTGTTTAGGTTCACGAGTCTTTGCCCAACATGTCTGCCTGTGGCTTCATGAAGAAAGATGGCTCCATGCTTTATGATTTTTCTTGCTGCTTTAAACTCTGAATTTGCGCTAGCCTGAGAGCTATGCAACATGTGTCGAACTATTTTATTTTCGTTGGATCTTAGGTTGTAATGAAGACCTTTGCTACTTGGTATTTCATCTTAAACTGTGTGTGCTAGCAGTTCGATCCAGGGACTAACACGGTTGCACAGAGACTCTCACTTTTCAGGTGAGGTCGCCACAAAAAAATCGTCGGACCTCCACCGTTTGATGCCCACGAGTCCTTGAGGATGACTGACTCCCAAGTCCATGGCTACGTCACCTCGCCGTACCAACCATGTGTCGTGCCCAAGCCGAAACAAAGCTCATGGTGGGAGGCCTGAGCACAGCGCGCGCTGTAGCCAGCCAAGCATTCACGGGGCCGTGCTCCAGCAGACGCATGACACATCACCTCTGGCCCTCGTACACGCCAGCGAGCTGTGGAGGACGACGACAAGGCGAAGCTCCGTGGCAGGGTCTTGGTGCTCCATGCGGCATCACTGCACGCTCCGACGCGCCCAGGATTCTATCCCCATCGCCACCATCAACGTCATGGCCACATTCAACAAAAGCTTAGAGGTGAGTTCCGTTGATGCGTTCATAGGTTCAGCTAGCTAGCTTGGATCCATTAACATGTGTGCTTGCTTGCTTAGATTACGTACATATCGAGCGAGATAGAAAGTTCCCAGAATTTTGTACATGGGTGGCTGATAGTCTGAAGAGAGAGAGGAAGACCACTCGTTGGCACAAAACCACCATCCAACTAGCAAAACCGGTCCAGAAAACAACTAACAAAGTGTTGAGGGGGTCAATTACCCGGTTTTGTAAACATGTGGGGGTCAAGTGTGCTAGTTTAAAGTTAAGGGGGTGCAGTGTTCCAACTCTGAAACTTGTGGGGGCTATATGGACTTCTTTCGGTCTTTTCCCAATTAATTAGTTCGTTAATTATTCATTTTTATTAGTCCGACCCTTTAAGATTTAGATACAAACTTGTATATCTACATCACTACGTATCCTATACGACAATTATGACCCCACACAATGGACTTGCGCGATATGTGGAGCCGATGTTTGCCAAAGTATCGGTTTCCTCATTGTTGGCCCCGCCGATGTGCTTTAGCTTGCAGCCTTCGAACTTGCCTTCCATCACGCGGTAGATCTCTCTGTAGGCGATCATATTGTCGCTGACCGCATCGCACAGATTCATCGACTGCTGCATGACGAGGTTCGAATCCCCGTATATCTGTAGGCGTGTAGTGCCGCATGCTTTCGCCATGCGCATGCCGTGCAATAGTGCTTCGTATTCCGCTTCGTTGTTTGTTGGTAGCGGTAAATTCATTTGCAATACGTACTTAATCTTGTCGCCTTGAGGTGATATGAGGGCGACGCCAGCACCGCCCATGTTTCGCTTCGAGCCGTCGAAGTACATGGTCCAAGAGCCCGATGTATCAGGAGCGGCCAGTGTTTGTGACTGGACCCAGTCGACGAAGAAGTCCGGGAGAACCTGTGACTTGATGGATGTTCGGTTAAAGTAGGAGATATCGTGTGGTGCCAACTCGATGGCCCACTGAGATACTCGACCCATAGCATCTGGGTTGGTGAGTATGTTCTTCAGTGGAGCTTCAGTGACGACGATGTTCGGGTGCTCCGCGAAGTAGTGTCGCATCTTTCGTGCTGCCTTCCATACGGCGTATGCCAGCTTCTGGTGATGCGGGTACCACTGCTTAGCTGGGGTGAGTGCTTTGCTGAGGTAGTAGATAGGACGCTAAGTGTCGTGAATCTTTCATGCTTCTTCACGTTTGACGACTAGCACGGTACTGACAACCTAACTTGTCACGGCGATGTAGAGTAGCATCGGCTCCCTATCATGAGGGGTTAGGGTTGACGGAATCATGCAGCTTAACACGAGACATCAGATACCAAACGAATAGGGAGCAAGATTTACCCATGTTCGGGGCCCTCGATGACATAAAACCCTTACTTCATGCTTGTCTGATTTTGATTTATCGAGTAAAATTGGTTACAATGGGGCAGCCGATAGACTGCTATGGTGAACTTGCCGAGAGGCAAGGTTTCTAGGGTTTGTGTATGCTAAGTTGCGAGGGTTTCGTGTGTTCTAGTTCGGCAGGCCCTCTCCTAGCCTATATATAGCAGGCCAGGTCTCGAGAGTCCTGTCCAAACTCAACTAGATTACATTGAGACCTAATCTATTCTTTCCTTTACCGACATCTTCTTGCCTTGTTCGTCAAGAATTCATCTCTTCGTAAGTCTTCTCTATAGTAATCGACGTATGGGCCCTCCTTAGATTAGGGCAATCTTCATGGGCCCCTTATTGTGCTAAAGGAGGTAGACTAATGTCGGTTACCCGAAGGATAATGCCCAAATCAGGGTTGGCTTCGATTCCTCGGGCAGATATGAAGGACTCGAGTACTTGGCCTCCAGGGACCCCGAAGAAGCACTTCTTCAGGTTCATCTTGATCTTGTAGCGGTCGAGGTTGTTGAACGTCTCCCGAAGATCGTCGATGAGCGTGGTGGAGTCCTTGGTTTTGACGACGATTTCTTCGATGTTTCTGCCGATCTGCTCCCCGAGGCAGGCCTGCATGGACCGCCGGTAGGCCGCGCCTGCGTTCATTAAACCGAAGGTCATGACGTTGTAGCAGAAGACACCGTGAGGTGTGATGAACATTGTTAGCTCTTGATCCTTCTCCTTGAGCTTGATTTGGTTGTAGCAGGAGTAAGCGTCGAGGAAAGATGGGCAATCGCAGCCCGCCGTGGAGTCGATGATCTGGTCGACGCGCTGCAGCGGAAAGTGGTCCTTTGGCAAGTGCTTGTTGAGGCTGGTGAAGTCGATGCACATGCGGAGGGCCATCATATCTTTCTTTGGCACCATAATTGGGTTGGCTACCCACTTGGGTTCCTTGAGTTCTCGGATAAATCCGGCCTTGCGAAACCGATTGACTTCTTCGCCGATGGCCTTGCACTTCGGCTCCGACAAGCGGCGCAGTGTCTGCTGGACAGATTTGGCTTTCGGGTCAACCTTGAGGGCGTGCTCAGCGAGTTCCCTGAGAATACCTGGCATGTCAGACGGTTCCCATGCAAATATTTCCCAGTGCTCACGGAGGAACTCGATGAGCGCGACTTCCTATGCGATAGTAAGGTCAACCGACGTGTTGACTGTTTTCTTCGGGTAGGAGTGATGCACTTGATGTTTCTTTGCTTCCTTGTCAGTGTCAAACTCATCGGTTTTTGTGCTCCGATTATCGGTAGGTGGCTGATTGTGGTCGGTGAGTACGTCTAGTGCATTGTGCTCCTCCTTGACCCTGAACTTGGAGGCGATCTTCTGAAAGTCTTTGTCACAATTATCGGATCGTGAGAAGCTTCCGTGGATGGTGATTGTGGTCCCGTTGTTGCATGTCATATTGAGTATTAGGTACGCACAGTGGGGTACTGCCATGAATTTGGCGTATGCTGACCTCTCAAGGATAGCGTGGTACTGCGATTCCCAATTTACTACCTCGAAGTCGAGTCGTTCCTTCCTGAAATTATCAGGTTTGCCGAAGACAACACCCAAGGAGATCTTGTCGAGAGGGTATGCGGGCAGGGTCGGGACGATGCCATGGAAACCTGTGTTGGATTCTAGTAGCATGTCGGTTGTGATGCCCATTGCCTTCATCGTGCTTGCGAACTGAAGGTTTAAGTCGCTGCCACCATCCATGAATACTTTGATCATGTTAAACACGCCAATCTGTGCTTGAAGTACTAGCGTGGAATGGCCTGGCCTAGGAACGACCATCGAATTATCGGCCCTGCTGAACAAGATTCTCTGCTCGGACTAGTCAATGTATTCTGGGACGTTTGCCCTGGTGACTTCCGCAAGGTTTATCTCCCGCGTGAATTTTTCCAGCTTCATTTTGGAGACGTAGGTCTTGTGGATCATGTTCACCTGCCCCCGCGGTGGAGGAAAAACTTCTGTTGGAGCGCGAGGTTAAACCTGCTGGTCCTAGAACTCCGATGCGGGCGGCTGGTTAGGGGCGGGTGCACCCTTTATCGCCAGGTGCGTCTACGTATTAGAATCAGAGTCCAGTATTTTGTAGAACTTCTGAAACTCGAGGAACTACTGACAGTCCATGAGCAGGTGAGATGCTTTCCTGACGTTGTCTTTTGATTCGATGTAGGCGTGAAAGTAGCAGGGAGCGTTTAGCTGCTCTTCGGCCGGTAGGTCGAGCACCCGTGGTGGGCGGTCTCGTCGGCTGCTTTGGCTACCTCCGGCTCCACCGCCATTGTTATCCCGACAGTCATCGCGTTGTTCATTGCGCTGGTTGTCGTGGATATGACCACGGCAGGTGCTACGGGGGGCAGCACTTCGTTGATGCGGGGGCAAGGAGACACAGCCATCTACGGAACGAGGTGCACAAGACGCAATGTTTTACCCAGGTTCAGCCCTTCCGGAGAGTAAAAGGCCTACGTCCTTCTAGATCTATTACTCAGTGGAGAATTACAGTGGGGGGGGGGGCTCAGTCGGCGGCTACGCCAAGAGCTATGAGGGAGATCGGATCTCAGATGATGTGTCTTTCAAAGGTCTAGTTCGGGGGTTTATATAGGCACCCCCGATCTAGGGTTTACATAGAGATAAGTCCGAATCACATCAGTTGCTACTATTCTGGGATTCGTCGCTCCTCTTGCAAGTAATCTCCTCCTCCAGTCGCACGGGATTGATGTCCAGTCGGCCCGCCCGAGGATTAGGACCCAGTCGCTCCTAGGCCCAGCTACCCAGTCGTCCAGGCGATTGGCGCCTGAAATGGGCCCGTTACTCCATGGCGAGTGGGACTGGTGACACACCCCCTTAGGGTATATACCCATCAGTAGTCCCGAGCGCGGTGATGGTGAAGCTCAGGCCGGTGACAGGTCTTGAAGAGGCATGACGATGGGTTGATGCAAATCGTCTCCGGGCTCCCGAAACCCCAGTCTTCAGACGCCAGGGAATAGTCGATGTTGGCCAATCGGCGCAAGACAGTCGGCATTGGCCAGTCATCGTTGCCACTCGGCGCTTGCCCCTCACGGAGACACGTGGAACCTCCAACGGCTAGATTCACGTTGACCGAGGCGAGTGCCGTTACGATGCAGCCAACCGTTGGGCTTGACCTGACCGGTAACGGCTAGTTAACGGCCATGCAGCCCAGTCCGGCTCAAATCTTGGCCGTAGATATTTGGGCGGTGATTCCGGAGTGGTTTTGAAGGGCGGATCTCGTTCCATAAACCGGGCGAGTGCGGCCATATAAAGGGTGGCCTCTACAGTTAGGGCTCATCACTCCGCCGCATTTCTCCCCTGTTCTTTTCTCCACTCCTTCCTTCTCTTCTCTGCATTCAAGCTCAAGCGCACCAATGGCGGCCAAGGGATGGGGTAAATCCAAGGTCACCAAGGAATCCCTCCTCCCGTACATCTCCACGGGGATCATACCCGAGTTCCGGCACGAGAGGTGGAGGGTGCCGGCGGTGAACGAGGTGGAGCCACGCCCGAGGCCAGGGGAGTTCGTGATCTTCATGAGCTTCCTTGACCGCAGCTTCGCGCTCCCCGCCTCCGACTTCCTGCGCCAACTCCTATCCTTTTACAACATCAAGATCTCCGACTTGGGGCCGCACATCGTCCAACAAATCGCCCTCTTCGTGGCGCTGTGCGAGTGCTACCTGGGCTGCCCGCCCTACTTCCCGCTGTGGGTGTCAATCTTCCATGGGCGGGCGACCCGGGTGAGAAAGAGCGATCAGTCGCTCATTCCGAACGGCGGGATCATGTTCCAGGTGAAGTCCGGGGAGAGCTTCATCGACATGGCGCTCCCGAAGAAAGCGCAGGCGCAATCGCGCCGATTCTGGTTTTATGCCCTGGAGCACACTAGGCCTAGGGAAGTCCACATCCCTCAGTACTCGCCAGAGCCGAGCATCCCTCGTCGCCTCAACGTGCGGTCGCTGCCATGCGAGCAGGAGGAGGTGGTGAAGGCGATGCGGCCGGCGATCCAGGCGCTGAAGGACAACGGGCTGACGGCCGCCAACATGTACAACTGTTGGCTCGCCCGCCGCCTGATTCCTCTACGCAGTCGCGGCCATCACATGTTGGAGTAACGGGGGCAGAACGACTGCACCCGCTCGACCGCGGTCGACTGGAGCGAGGACGAGTACCGGAAGGTACTCGTCAAGATTACCACAGCCACCTTCACCTCCCTCGACGACGGGCTGCAACCCTTCTCCGAGGACCGGCCGGCACCTCAGGTACCGATCTTCCTTCTCTTGTTCTCGAATTGGTTGAACGGGGTCGGTGGAATTCCTGACGTGTTTCCTTGGTTGTGGCGTAGAAGTGGCAGAAGGTCGCCGACCATCTTCCTCCGCTGGCGGGGAAGGAGCCGCCAGAGATGACCGAGGGCGAGGAGGCTGAGGAAGTCAATGTGGAGGACGAAGGGGACCGCACGGAGTCGGACTCCGAGGTGTGGGATTACGTCCGACTCCCTCGTGGTTCGAAGAGGGGGGGGCGACCTCCTCATCGCAGAATCCTCCTGACGAGGGCGCACCAAAGGAGAAGGAGGACGAGACGACCTCACCTCCAGAACGAAAGGGGCCCGCCCGGGAAACCGAGGCGCCTTGCGCTCGACCGTCCTGGAAGGGGCAACAGAGCTTCGGCGGCCTCTTCAGGCCGCGCTGGATGCAGGGGCGCGGGTCGGCACCAGCGTGAAGACGCTTTCGACGGTGAAGTAAGTGCCCCTGCTCTGTCCTTCTTGCTGTTTGTCAAGTCACCGGAGCGCTCATAGTGGGACTTTGTAGGGCCAAGAAGAAGGTCTTAAAGAAGCCCGCTCCCGCGAGTGGGGCGGCGGCCACGAGGGCGGCCGAGGCGAGGAAGGCCGCCGAGATGAGGAAGGCGCCGCCCGACCCCGCGGTCATGGCATCATCACACAGGCAAACCGCCTCCGCGAGTAAGGCCGCGGGCGTGGCCCCAGCTCGGCGGGCCCAGTCGCCGGGGACGTAGCCTAGGCGAGTGCGAGTGGCGCCGGGGCTGTGATGTGGATGCCGAGTCGGCGGCGGCCCAGTGCGCGGGGGACGAACACCAAGTTGTCCCTCCTAAAGCAGAAGAGGAGCGAGTCGCTGCCGGAGGAAATATTTCTCCGGCGAAGATGAAGGAACGGCGGACGAAGGCGGCGCGGGATCCTGCTCGACCCAACGAGCCTGACGCGCCGGTGGAGGAGGCGCCATCGACGGCGGCGGTGGTACGCGGGGAGGGTCCGCCCTGGCCCCGCCAGTTGCCGCTCACGGCTTTGTCATTCGCTGAGCTGCACACGGTGCTCGGCAACGTCCATACGGTGAGTACGGTTCCCCCAGTCCCCGAGGGTCGACTTGGTCGGAAGGGGTGAGTCGAGCCTTCCATTATTTGTAACCGGACGACTCCTGTTGACTCGTGATTCTGTGCAGGCGGAGGTGAAGCAGCTGACGGCGTAGGTGGAAGAGGCCGCGAAGAAGAACCGCTAGCTGATCGCCATCGGCAGTAAGTTTCTTCTTCCCGAACCCCTGATGCATTGTGTTGTCGACTCTCATGGTCGTCCTTCTTCTATAGCAGAGGCGCGTGAAAAGGCGCTTGCCGAGGCGCGCTTAGGATACGTCAAGGAGTCCTTCTACTGGGAAGCTGATTTCCGGGCGAAGGAGGCTGAGGCGGCAGCGAAGAAGGCGAGGGCGGAGGCCTCCGACTTGACGAAGGTTCTTGAACACAAGAGCCAAGAGTTGGAGGACGTGATCGCCGAAGGCCAGGCGAAGCTCACGGCCGCGCAACAAGACAGGGACAGCGCGCGCGGCGGCTGTGACTCTGCGTGAAGAACTCGTGGCGCTGAAGGTACAGCATGCCAAGGAGCTTGTCGCGGAGAAGGAGGCGTCGACGGCCACCATTCTGGGGGTGCAGCAGGAGAAGACCAGCTTCGAAGCCTTCGTTCGGGAGATGTCGCGGCAACTCCTTGGTAAGCTTTATTTCCCTGTTGTTGGAGATCTGCAGGCTTTAAGGGTGGTAGGTCTGCTGTGGTACCCAGTCCCCGAGCATGGCGAGCCCGCTGGAGGGCCCAGTCCCCGAGCATGGCGATTCCACCTTAGGGGCTAGTCCCTGAGCATGGCAAGTCTGCTTGAGGGGCCAGTCCCCGAGCATGGCGAGTCTGCTTGAGGGGCCAGTCCCCGAGCATGGCGAGTCCACCTTAGGGGCCAGTCCCCGAGCATGGCGAGTCCACCTTAGGGGCCAGTCCCCGAGCGTGACGCGTTGGTGAGCGTTTGACGAATGCTGACTTGATCTTTTATTTTTTGCAGGCACGTGCGACTTCGTGGAAACGGCGACCCCTCGCGAATGCTTGGAGACCGCAACAGCGCGCATCATCAAGTGCGCGGGGGACATACTGGCAGCGCTGCAATACATTAGTCCGTGTGAGCGGATCCCACGTGATGCGCCGTCGGTCTTCTGTGCCGTCTCCGACGTCCCTGCGGTGGTCGACTGGCTGCGCCGCTCGTCGTGCCGTGTGGGCATCACCATGGCCCTAAGCTTGGTGCTTGCTCACTACTTCGAGGGCTTCAATGTGGAGGAGGTGACGGCGGGCTTCCCGTCCGAAACCGGCGAGTTCGATGTCGCAGAGGTGCTCCATCTTATGGACGTGGTCCGCCCTTACGCCGACCGCATGCTGGCGACTGCACCGGAGGACGCTGAGAAGGAGGGGAGGCCGAAGGACTTTCCCACCAAGCGCCTGTTTCACGCGGCTGCCAACAACACCATGTCGACATATCCGGTCGTCAAGTACACGCCAAAGTTCGTGTACGGGGACGATGGCGCCGAGCCGGCGGTTGAGGATGAGGCTGGCGCTTCGAAGTAGAGTGGTTGTCGACATGTGGAGGGCTGCCCTCTTGATCCTGTAATAAGACTTTTGTTCCCACGAGACTGATTGTGCGACTCGTGGGTATTTTGGTTAGCCATATGTATGAAACTCTTTTACCTTATCAGTTAAATTTTAGTTTGGCGACCCTTTGTTTGAGAGGTTGTTTGTTGGTGGGCTTACTCGCCATGGCCCAAGGGCCAGTCACTTTGGCGACCCCGATGAAGGCTATAGACATGACTGTTTTCCTGGTCGAGCTGGGCGTCCCCAGTCGTAGTACGTAGTCTTTTAGGTCGAATAGCAGCATCATGGGTGGGAGATTTTAGCAGTTGCTGACGCTGTATGTTGTAGCGTGCCACTCGTCGTGGCCCGGTGGGCCAGTCGCATGGCGACTCCAAAAGGGTTCTTGTTTTCGGCGTGCTTTCCTTGGCGAACCTGCGGGTCCGTTTTGCGGGGTCCCTGGTCGAAGTACTTAGCCTTTTCAAGTCACCTACCTAAGGTAGAGGAGGGCTATGGTGAGGTATTATTCGGTTGCTAGGGCCCGGGAGGCTGGTCGGGCGAGCGGCCCTGCTGTGAGACCCAGTTGCCGTTTTCACTAGAAGGCGTAAGGAGCGGGGGTAGGCCAGCCCTGGTGTTGCGACTGGTTTTCCCGCCGTGTCCTTGTTAGCTGAGCTAGTTGGTCTTTCGTGGAGTTCTCGACCAGAAGCAGCAAGTGAAGGTCTTCTGGACAGGGCGAGTGGATGCGGGTTGCAGAAGTGCGAGTCGGTCAGCGAACGCGAATGGAGTGAATTATATATTTATTGATATGCTGATGTTGCTTACATGGAGACTAGGTGTAAAACCGGCGAAGGAGATTGACGTTCCAGGGGCGCTCGACCTCTCTGGTGAGGGGCTCGCCGTTGTCGTCTTTGCGGACGTCGGTGAGGTAATAGGCGTCGTTGCCGAGTACGCGGCTGATGGCAAATGTCCCTTCCTAGGGGGGATAGCTTGTGCATTCCTTTCTTGTCCTGTATTAGCCGGAGGACGAGGTCGCCTTCTTGAAAGGAGCGGCTGCAGGCACGGCGACTGTGGTAGCGCCTGAGACCCTGCTGGTATATGGCCGTTCTGGAGAGTGCGAGATCTCGTTCTTCGTCGAGGAGGTCGACTCCGTCTTGGCGAGCGCGTTCATTTTCTTCCTCGACGTAGTTGGCGACTCGTGGTGAATCGTGGTCGATGTCGGTGGGCATGACGGCTTCGGCGCCGTACACGAGGAAGAAGGGCGTGTAGCCAGTCGACCTGTTGGGGGTTGTGCGAATGCCCCATAGTACGGATGGGAGTTCTTTCGCCCAGCAACCGGCCGCGCGTTCCAGAGGTACCTCCAGCCGTGGCTTGATTCCGCGGAGGATGCTTTGGTTCGCTCTTTCTGCTTGGCCATTCGACTCGGGGTGTGCAACTGAGGCGAGGTCGAGTCGGATTCCTTTTTCTTCGCAGAAATCGGCCATCTCCCCTTTGGCGAAATTCGTGCCGTTGTCGGTGATGATGTTGTGCGGATATCCATAGCGATAGATAAGTTCCCGCAAGAACTTGGTGGCCGTCTTCCCATCGCACTTCTTGATGGGTTTTGCTGCCACCCACTTTGTGAATTTGTCGACGGCGAAGAGGAGGTGGGTGTACCCGCCGGGGGCTGTTTTGAACTTTCCCACCATATCCATGCCCCATACGGCGAATGGCCAGGTAGGGGGAATGGTCTTCAGTGCCGAGCCCGGCATGTGCGACTGACTCGCGTATTTTTGGCATCCGACGCACGCGCGGACGAGCTCAACTGCATCAGCGTGTGCCGTTGGTCAGTAGAAGCCGTGCCGAAAGGCTTTTGCTACTATTGAGCGTGCGCCTGCGTGGTGTCCGCAGTCCCCTGCGTGTATGTCGCGTAGGATCTTGCGGCCTTCATCAGCGGTGACGCACCGCTGGAACACCCCAGAGACGCTGCGCTTGTACATCTCGCTATTGATGACGGTGAAGGACTTGCAGCGGCGTGCGATCATACTTGCCTCGGTCTCGTCCATTGGCAATACTTGGCGCTCGAGGTAGTTCATGTATGGTTCCGTCCAGTCCCCTGCGTCGGAGCCGACTGCGACTAGCACGGAGTCGGGTGCGGGTGACACGGCGATGTCGATCTCCCGGGGGCTTGCACCGACGAGTGGGTGAGGATGTCGAGGAAGACGCCTGGCGGAGGTGGCAGTCGCCTGGAGCCGAGCCTGGCTAGTCCGTCTGCTTCTTCATTCTTGCGCCTGTCGACCCACTCGACGACATAGCCGGAGAAGCTGGTGCCGGCCTGGTCCACCGCCTGCTTGTAGGCTATCATGTTGGCGTCGGTGGCGTCGCAAGTGCCGGAAGTTTGGCTGGCGACGAGGTCGGAATCGCCGAAGCAGCGCAGTCTTTCCGCGCCAATCTCTTTTGCGATGCGCATGTCGTGGAAGAGTGCCTCGTATTTGGCCATGTTATTGGTGCAGGGTTCAAAGTGTAGCTGCAGGACGTACCTCACGAAGTCGCCCTTTGGAGAGATGAGGACAATCCCTGCTCCAGCCCCTTCGAGGTTCATGGAGCCGTCGAAGTACAGGGTCCAGTACTTGAGGTCCACCGGGGAAGTTGGTTGCTGAGCTTCCTCCCAGTCGACGAAGAAGTCTGCCAACGCTTGAGACTTGACAGCGCGGCGTGGTTCGTAGGTGATGTTATGGACGTCGAGTTCGACTGCCCACTTGGCGACTCGGCCGGTGGCATCGCGATTGCGGATAATGTCGGCGAGTGGCGTTGAGGCGACGACCTTGATTGGGTGCTCGTGGAAGTAGGAAGCGAGTCGCCGCTGGGCCCTGAGTACGGCATACACTAGTTTTTGGTAGTGCGGGTACCGCTGCTTTGACTCGGTTAGGGCTTCGCTGATGTAATATACAGGGCGTTAAATGAGCTGCTTTTCCCCTTCTTCTTTGCGCTCGACGACCATGACTGCGCCTATGGCGCGATTGGATACGACGACGCAGAGCAGCATGGTTTCTCCTGGTAGCGGGGTGGTGAGGATGGGGGCATTCCGCAGGGCATGCTGGAGATCTTCTAGGGCCTTTTGTGCATCTGCTGTCCACTCGAATGAATCTGACTTTTTCAGGAGGCGGTAGAGTGGCATGGCTTTGTCGCCGAGTCAGGGGATGAAGCGACTGAGCGCGGCAACCCGCCCAGCGAGTTTCTGAGCGTCGAGCAAGCAGGTTGGTCGCTTGGTTCTCATAACCGCGGATGTTTTGTCCGGGTTGGGCTCGATACCACGCTTAGAGACGACGTAGCCGAGTAGCTGTCCGGAGGGGACCCCGAAGGTACACTTCAGGGGGTTTAGCTTGATCTGGTAGCGTCGGAGGTTGGCGAAGGTTTTGGTGAGGTCGGCGAAAAGGTCATCCTGCCGAGTCGACTTGACCACCACGTCGTCGATGTAGACGTGGACATTTCGACCGATCTGGCTCTCAAGGCAGCTGTTCATGTACCGCTGGTAGGTGGCTCCAGCGTTCCTGAAGCCGAAGGTCATGGTGGTGTAGCAGTAGGCGCCGAGCGACGTGATGAACGTCGTTTTCACCTGGTCCTCGACTGCCATCTTGATTTGATTGTACCCGGAGTACGCGTCGAGGAAGCATAGCGACTCCGAGCAAGCGACTGCATCGATTATCTGATCGATTCGCGGGAGGACGAATGGGTCCTTGGGGCAGGCGCAATTGAGGCTTGTGTAGTCTATACACATTCGCCATGTCTTGTTTTTCTTCAGCACCAGGACTGGGTTCGCCAGCCACTTGGGGTGTTTGATTTCCATGATGAAGCCGGCGGCGAGTAGCCGGTTCACTTCTTCGGCGATTGTGCGCCGGCGTTCTTCGCCTACGGGTCGCATTGTTTGCCAGACGGAGCGCGCGGTTGGATCAACGTGGAGTTTCTGCTCAGCAAGTTCTCTCGAGACTCCTGGCATATCAGAAGGTTTCCATGCAAAGACATCTCAA
Organism: Lolium rigidum; assembly: GCF_022539505.1. NCBI lineage: Eukaryota > Viridiplantae > Streptophyta > Magnoliopsida > Poales > Poaceae > Lolium > Lolium rigidum. The sequence continues at coordinate 122,194,110 of NC_061511.1, forward strand.
TTCTCACGGAGGAACTTGATGAGCGCGCTTTCCTATTGGGTGGACAGGCCCGTCCCAATGGTAACCTATCTACTCGAGTCATTTTCTACAAGATCTACTTGGCGAGTGTCCGTCGTCGGCTTGAAGGTCGCCTCGGACGAGTCGAGCTCGGTTGACTTCTCGAGGATGGCGGCGTTGTTGTGGTTGACTGGGTATTTCGCGAGCTCATCAGCGTTGTCACGCTCCGCAGCGATGACGGCGTCGGCGAGTTTGGCGCCGTTGTCCTCGCACTCCAGGGCCATGTCTGGGTCGCCGTGGATGGTTATGATGCTGCGTGGCCCGGACATCTTCATCATATTGTAGGCGTAGTGAGGCGTAGCCATGAACTTGGCGAACGCCTGGCGACCGAGGACGCAGTGGTAGGGGCTGCGGAAGTTGACCACCTCGAAGGATATCCGCTCGGTGCGGTAGTTAGCTGGCGTGCCGAAGGTTACCGGAAGCGTGACCTTGCCAATTGGGAAGGCCTTCCGTCCGGGGACGATGCCGTGGAAGGTGACGCTTGTGTGCTCGAGACGCGAGTCGGGGAGTCCGAGGCGCCGGAAGGTGTCGTAGTACATGATGTTGATGGAACTTCCGCCATCCATCAGGGTCTTCGGGAGCCAGTACTCGGAGACCTTCGGTTTGACGGTTAGCGCCACCCGTCCCGGGTACTCGATGCGTGGGGCATGATCCTCACGGCTCCACATGATGCTTTGCTCAGACCAGTTGAGCCAGCGGGGGATGTCGGTGACGACCGCGTTGACGGCGCCTGCGCGTGCGAGCACCTTCTTGTCGCGGCGATCACCGACTCGGTGAAGGTGTGAAGCGAGCCGACGCTGCGGCCAAACCCATCCTCTTTGGGCTGGTCCTGGTCCTTGTTGCGGTCCTTGGTGGGGTCGCCGCTGCCGTTCTCCTTGGTGCAGCGGGCCTTCTCGATCTGCTTGAGGGAGAAGCAGTTGGCGGTCGTGTACGTGGAGGGCTTGTCCTCCTTGCTGTCGTAGATGCACGGGGCATCCAACAGGCTGCGGGCGTCGAAGCATTTGCCTGGGGGGCGATCCTCTCTTGGGCCGCGGTTGTCGCAGCGGGAGTACTTCTGGTCGCGCTGCTCGTAGTCGGCGTTGGCAACGAACTCGGAGCTATAACCATCGGCGCGGCACTTGCCGGCGCTGGGGCGAGTGAAGCAGTAGTCGTCGCGGAGAGTGTCGGCTCGGATGGGGTAGCGATTGCGCCGTTGACCGTACTCGTCGTCCGAGTCGATTGTGGGGTCTTCATCAGCGTAACGCTGAGCCATGTTGAACAGCTCAGCCATGGAGATGCGATCACCGCTGTGGCGCCTGAGCTTGGCACTGAGCGGCTCGTAGAGGCAGCACCGTCGAAAGCAGTAGATTGCCGTATCAGTGCTGATGCCGCTTGATGTCGTCCACATGTCCTGCCATCGCTGGACCCACCGGTGAGTCGATTCGCAGGGCCCTTTGATGCAGCGATCGAGGTCTTCGATTGTGGTGGCACGGGTGTATGCGCTGGCGAAGTGGTGGATGAAAGCGGCGCGGGCCTCCTCCCATGAGTCGATGTTGTTTGGGGCGAGGGTGTTGAACCATTGGCGATTGAGCCTGTCCATCATGAGGGGCAGGAATCGGGCGGCGAGCAGCTCGGAGTAGCCTTGAATGCCCGTCGCCATGGTGTACGAGTCGATCCAGACCGTAGGGTCGATGTGAGTATCGTACTTCTTGATGTCGCGGGGGCCCTTGAACCCCAAAGGATAGGGCTCGCCCCTGATCATGGGGCCGAAGGAGGCTGGGCCGACCTGGTTGAATGCGCTTTGGCGGGGGACCTCGTCCACGTAATGCTCGTTCAGGCGATTGCGCGCTCGCCAGGCTTGGTCGTTGACGATATGGGTGCACGCGTCGATTGGCTGCCCATTGGCGGCGACCATCGCCCGCGGGGGGCGCAGCTCGACTCGCTTGTTTGACGAGTGAGCGGCGCGTGGTGCGGGAGGTGGGCAGTTGTTGACGTTGGCGACTGCGCGATTTGCCGCTGCAGAGGACGCAACGCGGCTGGCCGAGGAGCACGAGTAGAGCCGTCCTTGGGAGTCCGCCGCGGCGTGCTGCTGCTCCAGGGCCTTGGCGACCAAGGCTTTGGCGTGCTGGACGAAGATGGCGCCCTCTCCGGTGTCGGGGAGGTTGGCGAGGGCGGCTTGCGCGGCGGCCACGTTGTCCGCTGGTGACGAGTGTAGAGGTAGACCGTTGGCGTCAACTTCCGGGGGGGATTACCCGGCCCCCGGGTGGTGGTGGTGGTGGTGGAGGTGGTGGTGGTGCTCCATGCACCACTCGGCCGGCGGCAGCTCGGCTCGACTCCGGGACATCATGGTTCTGGATGTGGACGGCCCGGACCTCACCCGGGTCATCGAAGTTGAGGCGCGCGGAGGGGAACCCTTGATCACGGGCTCGCTCCATGCGTGCATGGTTGCGCTGCTGGCGATACTAGGAAACGGCCCTCACCGAATCCTGCTCGCGTCGGAACTTCTGCCTTTCGGCCAGCTCCTTCTTCCTTTGTTCCTCGAGGGTTGCACGGTGCTCCTCAATCTCAGCCGCATCCGCGGTTGCAGGGAGGCGTGGAGAAGGGGTCGGGCGGAGGGGGCGCTTCGTCGCCAGTCGCCATAAGGACGGCAGTGGTGTATTGGAAGTGCGGGGCGTCGACGGAGTCAGACTCGGAGTCGCTGTCGAAGAGGTGGAGGATGGTGTTGTCCTCGAAGTCGCTCGGGTGGGAGACAGCGGCGATGGAGTCCCCGAGCGACGCCGCAACGATGGATCCGGCGACCGACGCCGCGGCCACCGAGTCGGCGTCGTCCTCTGTGGCCGACTCGTCTCCGACGTGTGCTTCGCCGGTGAGAGGGGGAGTGGCGGTGAGGAGCTGCCCCGGTGCGTAGGGGTCATATTGCTGACTCGGACGAGCTTCGGTGGGGTCGCTAACACCGGCGAGCCCGACGAAGAGGTTGATCGTGCCGACCGGCACCATCCAAGCGTGGGAGAGGGGTGATGAGGCCGGGCGGTAGGTGCTCGGCTGGATGTGGAAGAAGCTGCCCGTGGCGATCATCCTGCCGGAGGCGACCGGCCGGCGTACAGGCGAGTAGGGCCTTGCCGCAGCTCAGAGGCCTGATGTCTCATGCCCCACGGTGGGCGCCACTGTCGTGGATATGACCACGACAGGTGCTACGGGGGGCAGCACTTCGTTGATGCGGGGGCAAGGAGACACAACCATCTGCGGAACGAGGTGCACAAGACGCAAGGTTTTACCCAGGTTCAGCCCCTCCGGAGAGTAAAAGGCCTACGTCCTGCTAGATCTATTACTCAGTGGAGAATTACAATGGGGGGGCTCAGTCGGCTGCTACGCCAAGAGCTATGAGGGAGATCGGATCTCAGATGATGTGTCTTTCTAAGGCCTAGTTCGGGGGTTTATATAGGCACCCCCGATCTAGGGTTTACATAGAGATAAGTCCGAATCAAATCAGTTGCTACTAATCCGGGATTCGTCGCTCCTCTTGCAAGTAATCTCCTCCTCCACTCGCACGTAGGGCTGGAATTCGAGCCGAGCCGAGCTAGCTTGGCTCGACTCGCTAAAGCTCGATCAACAATCGAGTTAGCTCGACTCGACTCATTTAACAATTGAGTCCAGATTTGAAACTCGGCTCGACTCGCAAAGCTCGCGAGTAACTCACGAGTAGCTCGTTTAAAACTATCAAATAGAACATGTAAAATGTACAATGCATTTTCCCAAATATTTGGGAAGCATTAGGATTATAGTACCAGAACAATATAAACCATAACGATCCATATATCACTAGAATAAGATTGGCAAGTTGAGAAACCACAAATATAGTTGCCCATTTTGGGTGGGCTTGGGCCAACTTCATTTTTACCAAGCTACTCGCAAGTTCAATGAACTCGTCTCGTTTAGCTTGAACTTGTTTAACAACAAAATATGTAACTTGGCTTGGCTCGTTATACACTGAGTTCGAGTCGAGCCGAGTTGAGTCACGACTTACTCATTTAGCTCGCGAGTTTCGAGTTTTAATTCCAGGCCTACTCGCACGGGCTTGATGTCCAGTCGACCCGCCCGAGGATTAGGACCCAGTCGCTCCTAGGCCCAGCTACCCAGTCGTCCAGGCGACTGGCACCTCAAATGGGCCCGTTACTCCATGGCGAGTGGGACTGGTGACACACCCCCTTAGGGTATATCCCCATCACTGGTCATCGCGCCAGTCAGTGTAACCAGCTGTAACCGTGTTGGTGCCGCCGGCCGCTTCGTAGCCGCAACCTCTCCTCCAATTGCGGTGATCGTTGTCGCGGTCTTGTCGACTCCCCGAGCAATTCAGGCACCTTTGATCGTTTTCGTTGTCGTTTCTGCGTGGGCGGGATTTTCGCACACTGTCTTCGCCGTCAGCCCAACTGTTGGCGGTCTCCATCAATTTGGTGATGGACTTCGATATATCAGCCGCGAGCCGACGTTGATTGAGTTCCGATTGCTCCTTGACTAGTTAAACACAGCTTTGCACTGCATCCCATTCCTTCTTAGAGACTAAGATGGTGGTTTTGGCGTTGCTGCCACTAGCTTCACCATCCTGCCGCCGATCGTTCCTGACATGTGTAGTATTGCCGCCCGCAGGGGTTTCGGTTCCAGACTCTCGATCGAAGGTGTCGCAGACCTGATATTGCGCCAGCCGTGCCATGGACAAAGGGATGATGTCACCATCGTTGCCGATGCTTTCCTCGTCAGAGGAGTACTCGATGCCACACACGAAGGGAGGGGCGTCCGAGCTGAGCTCGTGCCTGGTGTCACAGTCGATGCAGTAGTATGACGTCAGATCCGACGACTCGGAGTCATCAGACCCGACAGACATTGTAGACGTGGTCCGGCACGATGGTGACGCTGATGGTGATGATGGAGCCGACATGATCGGTATTGCCGATGCAATGGTCGATGAAGTCGCGGCCGACAGATCAGCCGTGGTTGGTGATGAAGCAACAGACGTGGCAGTCAATGAAGTCGCGACTGCCGCGGGGCCCGAAGTGATCGGGTCAGGGAGTCAGAGAACGCCACCGGCGGTAATGTTGAGGTGGACGCTCCCAAACACCATATCCATCCTGCCGCGCAGACCCGAAAAGGTCGAACATGACGCGAAGGCGTGGGGGGTAAACTCGAAGGACCCGAAGCAGATCGAGTCCTCCAAGATCGGCGATGATTGAGTCGATGACGATGATGCCAACGCAGATGTAGCCGGCGCGATATGAACAACCGATGATGTGCCTTGGACGAGCAGGGTTACCACATACAGCGCTAATTGACGAGGGGGATCCTCGATAATGCCCACCATGAGGGGCTTAGGGTTGACGGAATCCTGCAAGTTAGCGCAAGACATCGGATACCAAACGAATAGAAGGCGAGATTTACCCAGGTTCGGGGCACTCGATGAGGTAAAACCCTTACTCATGCTTGTCTAATCTTGGTTATCGGTGAAAAATGTTACAATGGGCAGCCTATAGACTGCCTGATGATGATCTCGCCGAGAGGCAAGGTTTATAGGGTTTGGTGTATGCGGGGTTGTGTAGGTAGTATCCGGCATGCCCTCTCCTGGATTTTATATAGGAGGCCAGGTCCCGAGAGTTTTGCATGGATTCGACTAGGTTACAGGTAATATCTAATATATCCTTCCTTTAATCGACGTCTCCTTGCCTTGTCAGTCAAGTAATCATCTGCTTCCATTTTTCCACCTTTGCAACCGACGTGTTGATCCACCTTGGGCTGCGGTGATTGTCATGGGCCCTCTGTTGGGCCAAGGGACGTAGGCCAATGTCGGGTACCCGAAGGGTAATACCCACATCATCTCTCTCTAGTTTTCTTCTTCATGTGGTTCCCCGAAGAAGTGCACAGGGAGGGAGACAACTACAGCTAGTAAGCGGGAGCACCGCTGGGATCCGAATCCAGAAGATCTACTTCCGCAACTTCGTTGGATAGGAGCTGGGAGCGTCGTTGAGCACTGTACATGAGAGAAACTACGAGGTGATGCACCTGCGGCACTCGTCGTCATGGGAGAGGACTTCTACACGATCCTGAGGTTGGCGACGAGAGTACATCTAAATCAACCACGTTCTAGCGGAACGTTAACCGCTATGGGTCTACGAGGGTACGTCACCGATATCATCTCCATGTTATCACCAGAATTTGACCGGATCAGAGGTGGGCCGCGATTAAGATGGGCTTGAAGGATATACATGGAAGAAATATATGAATCGGCCTTGTATACAAAGTTTGGGCTAGTTTGCCCGTGTATCTGTAAATATAGTAGGATACGTGTCGGTTAGTTAGAATTTGGCTCGTGCACGGTTGGGATTATTCCCACGTTAGAAAGTCTACGGACTATAAATATGTATCTAGGGTTATTGAGAAAAACAACAATCACGTTCATCACAAACCAATCTAGGCGCATCACCAACCCCTTGTTTCGAGGGTTTCTTCCGGGTAAGCATCATGCTGCCTAGATCGCATCTTGCGATCTAGGCAGTACACGTTTATTCGATGTTCATGCGTTGCTCGTGCTCGAAGCCTTGTTGATGGCGAGCAACGTAGTTATCATAGATGTGTTAGGGTTAGCATTGTTTCATCGTATCACATGCTTTCGTCCATGCAACCCTTAGACGTCTAGCCGCCCTTACACCTATCTTAGGTGTAAGGGCGGCACCTCGCTTGATCATTATTTGGTAGATCCGATCCGTTATGATTGCTCCTTGTTCTTCAAGGATTAGTTTAATATCTGCATAGTTAGGCCTTGCAAACGGGTTGAAGGATCCAGTAGCACGTAGGGTGTAGTTTGCTAGCCCTAGATGAGATGTTCCGGGGATCAACTTCATGTTGGTTTTTAGGCCTTGTCTAGGGTCGGTTTATTATCACCGTGCGTGGCTGCCAGGCTCAATCACGCGTAGGATGTTCCGATTATGTGGTGAAAACCCTAAATCGTTCTAGGTCGTTTTAGCTTTATATTGATCAAGCAGGACCACCATGTGATCGTATACCTCATACGAATCATGGGTGGATCGGCTCCTTGAGCCGATTCACGGGACAACTCGAGAGCCGATCGAGGCTCGTATTTAATGTTTACGTGTATGCCATGCAGGAAACTAAGCGAAGCAAATCCATCACCTTCCTGACCAGGTATAGGTCAGGTGGCACGCCCTTGCACCAGCATCGGACGTGCGTGCCGAGGCTTTGCGGGCCATCGCTCGAGGGACCAGGGCCAGCCGCAGTCCTGGGAGCCTCCCGGCTCTACTATGTTGCCCGTCGTTGCTCGCAGGTGGGTTTCTGACCGCAACACATTCTGGCACGCCCGGTGGGACAGTCTTCGACATCAACCGCATCGCCATCTACATCTGAGATGGCGGAAGGTACTCCAGTCACGTACGAAGATCTGACTGAGGAGCTCAAGAAGAAGTATGACGAGGTCAAAGCAATCCTCGAAGCCGACCTCATCGGCTCTTTCCAGAGAACCCGCTCACATGGCATCAGGTGGAAAGGGTTCTCACCTGAAGGCGCGCTCGATGGAGTGGACCTCTCCGCCCCTTCAGAAGAACGCACCAGGTCTCTGCGTCAGGAGATTAATTTCATGGTGGCTCATTCGCTGCACCGCCATTCCGAGAGCCTCGGTGAACACTTTGGAGCATGTCGCCCTTCGGGTGATCCAGAAATCATGAGGCATCGGCACTCTCCGTCGGGACCTGCTCTAGGGACTCACCAAAGTGAGATACCACTCCGGTCCCGACCACCGCTGCCGTTCGCGTTGGCAGCACCAGAAGTGCCGAGTTCACCGGCATTCGTCGTCTACAAGATCGGTGGTGACCCTAGTGATTACCAGTTCTTGTATGAGGCGCCTAAGGAGATCCCTCACGGGTACACGTGCACATACATACCAGACTGCAGCAACTGGGCACTCACGAACCAGACTGCAACAGCAGGAGGAACTGGAACAGCAGGAGGAACTTCGGGAACAGATCTTGAGAAGCAGACGTGGCTAGCTAAGTATGCCACTCCAGCGAATCTTCAGAGTTCGACTCCTGCAGCCAGCACCGCGGATCAGATCAGTACAATCTTGAGAGACCGGTTCGGCATGGTGCCGAAAAGGAGGGCAATCGGCTATTCCAAGCCGTACCCCAACGAGTACGATTTGATCCCACTACCACCCAAATATCGGCTCCCCGAATTCTCCAAGTTTAGTGGATCAGATGGCTCCAGCTCAATCGAGCATGTGAGCCGATATTTGGCACAGCTGGGCACGATCTCGAGCATCGGATGAACTACGTATGAGGTTCTTCGCACGAGTCCCTCACAAGATCGGCTTTCGGGTGGTACACATCGCTGCCACCGGACTCAATCCGGACTTGGAAGCGAGTTGGAAGAACAGTTCCACATGCAATATCACTCGAGGCTTCCGAGGCCGGCATTGCCGATCCGGCGCAAGTACGACGAAGCGCGGAGAAACAGTGTCGAATACATCCGGCGCTTCGGGACCGTTAGGAACCGATGCTATTCGGCTCATGTGACTGAAAAGAAGCGATCGAGTTGGCAGTGGTGGGTCTCGCATCGCCGATCAAGGATGTGCCCTCCCAAGCAGACTACCCTTCACTGGCGCATATGGTGCAGAAGCTGTCATTATATGAACAGCGCCACCCAGAGGTGTACTAGGATAAATTCAAGCGTGCGGTGGTCCTGGTTGAGGCAGATGAAGATGAAGGCTCTGCGGGAGATCAAGAGGTAGCAGTGGCTGAATGGACTCGGGGGGAAAGCCCCGTGTCCTGCAAATGGGTTAAGCCACAAGGTCCTCCAAGAGGGTTTGACTTTGACGAGGGCCAGCCAGGTTTCTCGTTCAACATCAACATGGTAGGACCTGGGCACCACCCTGGTAAGGACAGAGACGAGGGCAGCTGCTCTCATAACAAGGACAAAGAGGAAGCCGTTCCACGCGATCGGCTCCGGCACGATGGCAAGCGCTACATCACAGAGGGAGAAGTGAAGAATGTGAGATATCAGCGGACCTCTCTCCGATCACCTCCTCAATAAATATGTGAGTCAATACGACCAACGCCGACGATACGACAACGATGACGAAAGAGATCGTCCGGCTAGCGGGGACGCCGAGAGACATCGTCGGCATGATCGCGACGAGGAGAGATATGAGCGCCACGCCAAGGAAAAGTCAAGAGAGCAAGACGACGTGGATAGGCACTGGGACCGTCCCTTCTTCGGTACACTCGCTGGGATTCGGGAATGAGCCGATTGCCTACAATCGGCAACCGCCCGTAATGTAGACAGAAGAAGAAGGAGGCAGGTGACGTGTCCGTGTTCAAACGTCTAGGGCCTCTCCCGCCTCGGAACAGGCACGCTGAGTCTTCTCGGGTGGAAGATCTCGAGGAGTTAGAAGACGATGAAGAAGAAGATAAGTACCACCGGCCAAGGTGGTGCCCTGATGGACTCAGCCGTTCCCAAAAGCGTAGGGTTCAGCGACTACGTGGTTTGGAGGAAGCCGAAAGGTTATACCTGCACACGTTAAGGAAGGCGCGGCCTGATCCGGCCGCGAAAATTCAGCGAACTCGGACGAAGAAGGTCGGCCACAAAAGAAAGAGTGGCGCCCGGACAAAGGAAAGCCGATGATGAGACATCGGCTGGCACAAACATGGTGTTCATCCTTCCGAGCGGAGTTTAGTGCTCCGAGATTAGACGAAGCACCCGTGGCACAACTTGACTGCGGCCCACGGCCGATTATCTTTGAGAAGCCACGAGAAAGAAGCTACGTGACACTCGAAGGCCCCTGTACTTGCGAGGTTATATCAATGGGCAGCCTGTCAACAAGATGCTTGGTGGACACCGGAGCGGCAGTCAACATTATGCCATACTCCATGCTACGTCGGTTGGGACGCTCTGGCTCAGATCTGATCAAGACCAACGTTACACTGAGCGATTTCAACGGCCAAGCATCTGAAGCACAAGGTGTTCTGAACGTGGATCTGACCGTAGGAAGGAAAACCATCCCTACGACGTTCTTTATTGTTGATAGCAAGAGCACCTATGCCGTCCTGCTAGGGAGAGATTGGATCCACGCCAACTGTTGCATTCCATCCACGATGCACCAATGTTTAATACAGTGGGATGGAGATGAAGTAGAGGTCGTCCAAGCGAGATGACTCAGCCGAGATTTCAACGGGCGGCATGAACGTTTGGGAGACGACAGGCCAAGAGCCACTCTCAGGCATCACTTTGGACGACTGCGAGCGCATCGACGTGACGAAGGATGGGGTTAGGTTGGTCTTATCCACCGGCCTGGCCGTGTAACAAGAGCAAAATCTATGGACGTACGTGGCAAGGCCGATCCTTGTGATCGGCCCCAAAAAATAAAAAAAAGGGATAATCTTGTCTCAAGCATGTCACGTGGTTATAGTAAAGCAAGACTAAGATGTAAACCTTCACTGAGCGATTCAATCAACATGGAGGCCGATTCCAGCAATCAGCCAAAATTATCCTCACCATACGTTCTGCCTGAGTTCAACGTCGATCTAACGGGCAACGGGTTTACATCGGCTGATGAGCTGGAAGAAGTCAACATTGGTCCTAACGGAGCCGATGTTCAAGTACAGTGCCTTGGCTAACTACAGAGCCGATATCTGCAGTTACCTGACAGATTCGGCTCGGGGGGCACCTAATCAGATGAACATGTGCGATACATGTGCAGTGAAATATTGGGGGCCGATAAAAAATCGGCCAGTAAAAAATCACGTTCCGTGCAGTGAAATATTGGGGGCCGATAGAAAAATCGGCCAGTAAAAAATCACGTTCCGTGCAGTGAAATATTGGGGGCCGATAGAAAAATCGGCCAGTAAAAAAAAATTGTGTACATGCAAGTCACAGCCGATGCACAGACATCGACTTGAGAAAATTTGCGAAGACAACAGTGTACAAGTAAAGCCGATGCACAGCCATCGACTCTAGTACAAATTACACATGATCTACCAGCTGCGTGTTCAAGGCGCGGATTTCGGCCAAGTCGGTCTTCAGTTCAGCTTTGAGGCCTTCTGCTTCCTTGAGGGAGTGAACGATGAGAGCTTCCTTAACTTCAATGAACTGTTTTAGTGCCCAAACCTTCTTTCCGAGGACCTCCAACCCTTTGCGCAAGGTCGCCAGTTCAGCAGTGCTGGGAGTTTGGGAAACGGCAGGTTCAGTGACTGACCTCTTCTTGGAAGCCGACGGTGGCAAGTCTGGCTGACTCTGCGTGGTGGTTTTCTCACGATTGCCCGAGCTCGAGTCCCTTCGACTGAACTGTGTGTCCTCGCCGCTGTTCTCGCCTTGACTGAGGCTCGGGGGGCAGCTGACCTAGTAGACACTCTGCTTTTGGAAGCTGATTTGGGTGTCATCGGCTGGCTCTGCATCACAACCTCCTGCAAAGGTGATAAGTTTGGCAGAAGAAGGACCACCGGAGTTGCTAGGAGGAATCTGAAAGGGGAGCCGTCATCATCTACAGGGGCAGGACCATCCTGTTGCTGCAAGTAGACAGAGCAAGGGTATAAAGGGAGATCAGCGCAAACCACTTCAAAAATAAATTGTGAGTAGCGGTACCCGCTCTGCAGGGATGTCATAATCGGCACAAGCTGTTTCAGCAATGGTCCCAGAGCTCTCCTGAGGGCGTGAGTCTTCCACATTGATCACCAAGTTTCAAAACCAGTGACCAAACATGAAGCAATTCAAAGCAACAGACCAAAAATAGCCGATGGTTTTCAGAAGGTTCATGTTTCTCAAGGGAAGACAGTGGTGAGGCTAAAGCATCGGCTATTCCTGCGGTTTCCCAAATAGCATGGTGGGTTTTGAAGACTCTATTGTACTAAGAAAACCCAATCTTTAGGAAGATTAGGCCAGGCTCGTAAGCAGTCGGCCCAAGAAGTCAGATCTAGGTTTTGGTTCACGAAGGGAATTCTGTTTGCCTTGCATGAAATCAGATGGGCAGGACTCTCGGTAGGATGAGGGCCAAGACAGAGAGATTTGAAAGAGAAGGATGTGGCAGTAGAATGTCTGATACCTGGAAATTAATGATAGAACGAAGCATTAAATCAGATGTCTGTTGTTAATTCTAGCGTTATGTTTGGACCGCGAGGAGCGGTTAAGGATTACCTTCAAGCCGGAGACCATAGTGTTGGCATTGGATAATTCCGCCATTGGGTCCGTTGCGGGTGCGAGCCTGTGCGATTGAGATCTGAGGTTACCGATTGAGTAGGCAACAGGGCTGGCCTTGCTCGCGTTTTATGGCAAGGGCCGGTGCGCTGTCATCGGCTCTTGGTGTGTTGACTTACTTTGACAATCGGCAAGATTGGTAAAAGGATAGAATCGGCTTAGAGATATTTTCTTCATTAATAAAGGTGCTTTTACAGAGAAGAGCCGATTGCTCAAGGAAGAAAGGACAAAAGCCGATTACTACTACTAATTCTATGCTGGTAGTCCCTAATCTAAGGGCCGTTGCTGCCCTCGTCGTCGTCATCACAGCCGCCGGCGCAGCTGCTGGCGGGCTCCTCGTCGCTGCTCCCGTAGCCCTCTACGGGAGCCTCGTCCTCCTCGTCATCATCGCTATCGTCATCGTCCCACCAAGCGCGGAGGCGCTTCGCCGGTGGGTAACCTTCGAGGGAGTCGTCGTCGTCTTCTTCTTCCTCCTCTTCATGGGAGGAGGTGAAGTCGTCCCAGGAGAAGCGGTCGTCCTCGCTCTCCGCCTCTTCCTCCCCGTCAATGAGGAATTGGAGGTCGTCCTCTCCGTCGGTCAAGGATTTGTCATCCTCGGACCAGATGGAAGAATCATGGTCCTCCTTGTCCCACGTCGTTGGGGCGAGGATGTCGTGCGCCGCCAATGAGCCCCACTCTGGCGTCGGCTCACGGAAGGGAGACGATACGTAGGAGAGGTTTGAGGAGGCAGAGGAGGAGGAGGAGGAAGAGGACATGGCTACAGAGGAAGGGTTTTTTTTGCCGATGGCTAGTACGGAGCAAGAGGGTGAAGGGGCAAACTGCTCAACACGATTAAATAATGGGGTATTGGGGAGAGTTAATGTTACAGCAGTTTCCGAGGAAGTGGTGCCAGAGAATTGTCAAATCGCGTAGAGAAGTTGAGAAGGCAAGGCATCATGATGAGGGATACTGCAGCGGTTCTGCTCTGCCACGACATGACCCGGCGAAGAAAAAAACAGAGTGATTTTGGAATTAGCATTTCCAAAACCAGGGGGGCATGTGTTATCACCAGAATTTGACCGGATCAGAGGTGGGCCGCGATTAAGATGGGCTTGAAGGATATACATGGAAGAAATATATGAATCGGCCTTGTATACAAAGTTTGGGCTAGTTTGCCCGTGTATCTGTAAATATAGTAGGATACGTGTCGGTTAGTTAGAATTTGGCTCGTGCACGGTTGGGATTATTCCCACGTTAGAAAGTCTACGGACTATAAATATGTATCTAGGGTTATTGAGAAAAACAACAATCACGTTCATCACAAACCAATCTAGGCGCATCGCCAACCCCTTGTTTCGAGGGTTTCTTCCGGGTAAGCATCATGCTGCCTAGATCGCATTGCGATCTAGGCAGTACACGTTTATTCGATGTTCATGCGTTGCTCGTGCTGAAGCCTTGTTGATGGCGAGCAACGTAGTTATCATAGATGTGTTAGGGTTAGCATTGTTTCATCGTATCACATGCTTTCGTCCATGCAACCCTTAGACGTCTAGCCGCCCTTACACCTATCTTAGGTTTAAGGGCGGCACCTCGCTTGATCATTATTTGGTAGATCCGATCCGTTATGATTGCTCCTTGTTCTTCAAGGATTAGTTTAATATCTGCATAGTTAGGCCTTGCAAACGGGTTGAAGGATCCAGTAGCACGTAGGGTGTAGTTTGCTAGCCCTAGATGAGATGTTCCGGGGATCAACTTCATGTTGGTTTTTAGGCCGTGTCTAGGGTCGGTTTATTATCACCGTGCGTGGCTGCCAGGCTCAATCACGCGTAGGATGTTCCGATTATGTGGTGAAAACCCTAAATCATTGTAGGTCGTTTTAGCTTTATATTGATCAAGCAGGACCACCATGTGATCGTATACCTCATACGAATCATGGGTGGATCGGCTCCTTGAGCCGATTCACGGGACAACTCGAGAGCCGATCGAGGCTCGTATTTAATGTTTACGTGTATGCCATGCGAGAAACTAAGCGAAGCAAATCCATCACCTTCCCGACCGGGTATAGGTCAGGTGGCACGCCCTTGCACCAGCATCGGACGTGCGTGCCGAGGCTTTGCGGGCCGTTGCTCGAGGGACCATGGCCAGCCGCAGTCCTGGGAGCCTCCCGGCTCTACTGTGTTGCCCGTCGTTGCTCGCAGGTGGGTTTCTGACCGCAACACTCCATTATTGCATTACTGCTTGGATAGATCTTGGGCATATAAGGGTTTGCGTTAAGTTAGGAAATTTTTGTTTTCTGTTGCGAACCCCTATGGTGGTATCAGAGCCGATCTATGGGTAGTATGCTTGTACGGTTAGAAGGCATGTTCTACATGTGGGCATCGATTCTATAATTGTTACCTCCTCACGTGTACTTGTACATTACTGCGGCATTGTTCGATGAAGCGGATCCGACTGACCTTACACGTACACTTACGCGAAACTGGTTCCGCACTTGACTCGTGACTTGTGCCATGTACGTGGCTAGGGGTGTGTGTCGCTCTTACTTTAGCGGTGTCACTACTAGGAATAAGCTTATAGCCGCACTTATTACCGCCGGCGAATCGGGTTCAAAGTGGCCGGCGGTAATTTTTTTTAGGTCTGCCTCGTGTTACCGCCGGCAAGTACGCTTGGAGATCGCCAGCGACAGGTCATTTACCGCCGGCGAAACAGACCAGTAAACGCCGGGGATATGCTGGGCTGAAAGCACCCTAATGGGCCTCACGATTAGCGCAGGCGAATTTGGCTGAGGGCGCCAGGGGTATTTCTTGCCTGGACACGAAGCAACGCAATCCAACCCACACGTGGCTCTCCTCGCGTCCACGCAATTCTTATCCTGCACTTGGACGAAGCGACACTGCCCCATCAAAAAAACTGGCGTGCGCATCTCGAGTGCGCATCCTCAGATTTACACCCGACTGCTCCGTATCTCGCCCACCCAAGTCACACCGGCGAGAGGGCTCTCGCCGCCGGCCCCGACGCCAACGCCGCGATGTACATGGCGTACGGGTTGCCGCAGTCGATCCCGCTGGACCCGGGCGACTCGGACGGCGTGGTCCTCCTCCGCGTCCTCAGCCGCCTCCTCCTCGCCGTCTGCCCCGCCTCGCTCCACCTCTGGTCGGCCCCCCACCACAAGGTCCGACTCGCCCGCCTCGACCGCTCCCCGGAATCCCTCGCCTCCCACGGCCCCAACGCCCACGCCGTCTGGAGCCCAGACGTCCTGGTCAGCCCGCCGCCCGGCCCTCTCTTCCCCCGACTGCTCTCCCCGCGCAACGATCTCAGGCTCGATCTCAGGCGACGAGATGGAGAACCTTGATACTGGGGAAGGCGCGGCGTTGGCCGGGGGTTCCGCCTTTGCTCTTCGCGCGCGCAAGAGCCGCCCCGCCGTCCTGCTCCGTTGTTTGCCCCCGCGCGCGTATGCACAGCAGCAGCAGCATCGCCCGTCGATCTGCCATGCACCTGGCTCCCGATCGAAAGCAGCAGTACTGTATGCGCCTGGCTCCATAATTATTCTTTTTTTTTAAATCCTAAATAACATACCGCCGGCGAGTTGGGCGAGGCGCCGGTGGTAAAGAGCTTTTCCCCTGGCGGTTACAAAAACGCCGGCGGTAGGACGATACCACCGGCGAGGTCATCGCCGGCGAATAGAAACGTGCCGGCGGTAGTAAATTCTATGCGCCGGCGGTAAGGTAATTCCTAGTAGTGTGTGGCATTTGCAATGGAGGGCCCTGACATGGGTGTAGTAGAGACAATTATCTAATCGGTGTTATGGTTGTATGTTCGTAGGTAAGGACGGTTTTTATCGCAAAAGCCCTAACATCCACGTAAAATTTGCAATTAATAAGGTAGAACCGTCTATTTCCGTTGCAAGGAGGCTTGTAACATGTTATGGTCATGGTGTAAATTAGTTTTCTACTAGTTGTCACTAAGTTGTAGTGATAGCACGGGTTCAGAGAAATATGTTCATGGATAACAAAAATGTGGCATGTTTCAAAAAAAAGATTATGGTTCAGAAGGATTCATGTATTCGAATATTCAGAGGTTAAAAAATGTTCATGGTACAGAATATGGTCGTGTTCGATTTAAAACAAAACATACTAAAGCAAAAATATATACACAGTTGGTTGAAAAGTTTACGCGTTTGAAAATAAGCATGCTTAGGGATTCGAAGAAATGTTCTCAGGTTCTAATAATATTCTACTCCGTCCATAAAAGAATGTCTTCTATTAAAACATTCTTTTATGAACAGATGTAGTATTAAACTACCGATTTACAAATATCAAATGCAAATTTCTAGATTTATACAAAATTAGAATCAAAATAAGTAGGATCAGCCATACACAAATCTTGATGATATATGAATCATGCATGTAGTGGAAAAAAAAGTAACTATCAAAACATTTTTCGAACTGTACAGCCAGGGCGGGGGAGAAAGATACATATAACCAAGCAAAGCAACGCAGTCGATTTTATCGGGCCCAATTTGAGCGGGCCATGAAGCCATTGTTTCAGGTGGCGCGGGCAAGTGGTGCCGTTAGGCCCGCTACGAGCCCCTCCCCTGGCGCGCGCAGTGGGGAGCTGCTATATGCCGACCGGGTCGGCAAGTATGTGGTGCCGCACACCCCTCCGACCCGGCGGCTGTTAACTGGGCCGCGGCCCATCAGGTAAATCACGTTTTCTTTTTCGTTTTCTTATTATTTTTCCTTTTTCTGTTTATAGTTTTGTTTTAAAAAATAACATTTTTACAGAATTTTGTATGTTTTCGAAATTTGTTCAAAATTTTCTGTCTATAGATTTTAAAAATGTTTGATTTTAAATTCTTTTAAAATTTGGAAATCGTCCGTAATTCAAAAATTGTTCAACACTAAAAGTTTGTTGAAATTATGAAATTCGTTCAAATTTCAAAAATCGTTCAAAATTTAAAATTCATCCATAATTTGGAAATTTTTCAAGTTTTTTTTTTCAAATTTCGAAATTCGTTCAAATTTGAAAATTCGTTCAAATTTGAAAATTCGTTCAAATTTGGAAATTTTGTTTAAATTTCAAAATTTGTTCAAATTTGGAAAATGTATTCAAATTTTGAAATTCATTCAAAAAATTTCAAGCTTGAACACTTTTGAAATTCATTCAAATTATTTTTACACAAAAATATAAAATTAGAGAACAAAAAAAGAAACACTAAAAAAGAAAATAGAAAAAAAAGTAAACAGAAAACAGAAAAGAAAAGGAAAAGGAGAAAACAGGGAAAATCGCCTTATCGGGCCAGCCACACCGTCCGCGGGGGTGTGCGGCGCAGTGCAGGTGCCGATCTGAACGGCATATAGGAATTACGCGGGCATTGCAAGTTCCTACCGCGTGGTTGTTTGTCATTTCCTTGTCGCTAGCTGCACTCTCTATCCCGAGTCTTTGGCCGGTAGGTCAGTCCACCGGGCATTCCGTGTGGAACGTGCACTCCGGGCTCCAGAATTCCACAACGTCAATGTCGCTCACCAGTCACTGTCATCGACGTTTCGCTGCCGGTGCTGCCAAGCACAATCATTCAAAGCAAGAATCCGCTGCCACAACTCTCCACTCTTCAGCCATGGAAGAGCAATCACGCACCTCCCGAGCACCCCTCGTGTGCCTCTTCCTCTGCCTCCAACACCTATCCTCTTCCCAGCAGGCGCCGAGCAAGTATCTCAACGACGACGACCATGACCTTTAGGTTACCCACAATACCTTCGCTATCTTTGGGTCGAAAGCACGACTAGACCTCGCAGGTATCTTTTATCATTTCCGTTTTCTAGGTTTCCTAGTACTAAATTACTTTTAAAAATTGTTCAGATTTTTTTAAAAGGCAATTTTAAAATATTCATATTTTGAATAGAATATAGATTTCCAAAATCAGATTTTTTTAAAAATGTTCAGAATTTAAAAAATATTCAGATTTTAAAAATGTTAAGATTTTGAAAAGAATTTAGATTTTTTTAAAAAAAATGTCAGAATTCTAAAGGTAGCAGAAGGAAAACTTAAAAAAAATGGCCCAGAAAACCGAAGCCAGATGAATTACTGTCCGGAGGGACCGCACAAAGCGGTGAATAGGCCGCTACGAGAGCCCCTCCTATCCCCCCCTGGCGCGCGCACTGCTAGTTTCGCACAGCGTGGTTGTCGCTAGCTGCACTCACTATCCCGAGTCTTCGGCCGGTAGGTCAGTCCACCGGGATTCCGTGTGGAACATGCACGCCGTGCTCCAGAATTCCACACCGTCAATGTCGCTCAATAGTCACTATCGTCGACGTTTCGCTGCCGATGCTGCCAAGGCATCCAAGTGCGCAATCATTCAAAGCAAGAATCCGCTGCCACAGCTCTCCGCTCGAGCTCGAGCCATGGCAGAGCAAGCACGTACCTGCCGAACACCTCTCCTGTGCCTCTTCTTCTGCCTCCAACTCCTATCCTCTCCCCAGCAGGCGACGAGCAAGTACCTCGACGACGACGACCATGACACCTTCTCCGGCGGCCAGCCGCGGAGGACCCTCTCCTCCGGCGTGCCGAGCCGTAACTCCTCCAACAGCTCGGGCGCCGGCGCGGCCTTCTGCAGGCTGCTCTCCCTCCAGATCCTCGACCTCTCCAACAACCGGCTCACCGGGGAGCTCCCCGACTGCTGGTGGGACCTGCAAGCGCTGCAGTTCATGGACCTCTCCAACAACTCCTTCTCGGGCGAAATTCCGGCGGCCGAGCCAAGCCACAACTGCTCTCTCGAGTCGGTCCATCTCGCCGGCAACAGGTTCACCGGCGTCTTCCCGCCGGTCTTGAGGGGCTGCGACTCGCTGGCCACCCTGGACATCGGGAACAATAGGTTCTTCGGCGGCATCCCTCCATGGATCGGTACCCAGGTCCCGTCGCTGAGGATCCTGAGCTTACGATCCAACAGGTTCACCGGAGAGATTCCTCGGGAGCTGTCGCGGCTCTCTCACCTCCAGCTGCTCGACATGGCTAACAACAGCTTGACCGGACAGATTCCGGTAGCCTTCGGCAACCTGGCCTCGATGAGGAACCCAGAGATTGTCTCCAGCATCGGGTCGCTAGACGGGTCAAACTACCAGGATAGGATCGACATAATCTGGAAGGGCCAGGAGCTCATCTTCCAAAGAACCATCCGGCTACTAACCGGCATCGATCTGTCAGGCAATCTGCTATCCGACTGCATCCCCGAAGAGCTAACCAGCCTGCACGGCCTCCGATTTCTCAACCTTTCAAGGAACCATCTGTCGTGCGGCATTCCCAGAGACATTGGAAGCTTGAACCTTCTCGAGTCTCTTGATCTATCGTGGAACGAGCTTTCGGGGGCCATCCCACTGAGCATCTCGGCCCTGTCGACGCTCAGCACCTTTAACATCTCGAATAACCATCTGGCGGGCAGGATACCATCCGGGAGCCAGATTCAGACCCTGGACGACCCTTCCATTTACAGCAACAACTATGGGCTCTGCGGACTTCCACTAATCGACGTTCCCTGTGCAAATACTTCGCTTGCGTCCGATGAAAGAAACGGTGAAGGGTTCGACCAATGGCTTTGCTACTCCGTGATTGCTGGGGTGGTTTTTGGATTCTGGCTATGGTTTGGGATGCTATTTACCATTGAGACCTGGAGATCTGCTCTTCTCTTTTCTGTTGATAAAATGCAGTGCAAGGTTATGCAGAAGGTGTCACGTATTGATCAGTTTCTTTCGAAAAGAAACACCGATAAATTTTTGTAGCTGTGTTTCTTACTTCTTTACACTAGTAGAGCATCCCCAGTAGTTGTGTGTGTAAGGATGATAAAGCGTTGTACTTGAACTACAACATCACCGTGAAGCAATTTGTACAACAAAGGTACAATTTGTAGCATTTTATAACCTTATATGATTAGATTGATCTTGTCCACAAAATACATTTCTTAGATTAATATACAGTATGTATAAGCTCCTTAAAAACAAAAGAAAACCATATAAGAAGAGAAAAAAGTCTGAATAGGGGCTCTTGTGTTACTTGTATTGGTATTGGTTGTGTTTCAGAGCTTTACATTCACCCTTTAAAAAAATGAATCAATTGTTTTCTCCTGAATCATCACCTCCTCTGCTCCTCGCTGCATAATTTAGAAAATAAGTACTATATTAAAGAGTAATACACTTCTTTTTTCTCATAATTTTGAGCCCTCTTAGAGATTAACCTTGTGGTAACACGTGTTTTTTCAGATGATTTGATTCTCGTTGGTTCTTTCCTGTGTAGCATTTGGTGATCCGTAGCGTTTTGGGAAAGTTTGATTTCTTTGCTACCAACGCTTGGTGTTTCCTCGTGGTGTGGCCGTAGCCATAGTCTGGTTGGGACAGCGGTGGCCTCTTTCAATGACTAGTAAAGGTGCACGTGCGACACGCACGTACTATAATCTATGACAAAATAATTTTATCTTGCTGTTTTTAAGAGCCACTTCAAACTTGTCTAATTGCCTCATATTCAAGTTTCATTTTAAACATACAGTAAACGTGTACGTGCCACGCACGTGTAATATAGGACATATATCAACAATTCATGAAAATGGTGGCATGAGGAGCATTGCTTGCTATATAGTATATCTATTAATTTATTCTGGCTTTAAAAGAAAATATTCGCACCAAGTAAATCACCGTTTGATCTAGAAAAAAGATACAGTACTACCAACCTCGATGAAAATCAATACTGATTAGAAAACCTAAATAATTCCATCAACCAATTCAGACTACTTATTAATTCTTTTCTGATCCAAACCAAGTGATAGAAAACCTAGGTATGCAAGTATACCAGATTGACACACAAATTTATCTTTACCCGCTAAGAAAAGTACACCGATAAGCTAGATACAGGGCTGCATCAGCAATATGCTGGGAATCTAAAGCAAGAAAATGGTAAACTTATTACAGCAGCGATTACATAACCCAACCACATCTGTTTCTTGTAGCGTGCATCTCGTTTAGCCAGCACCATATCCACAAAAGGCCCATCTCCTTTCAACAAACCTTAGTAGGAAGGTCATGTCAATCGCTCCACCAATTATTTTTTGGCGGAGATCTGCAAGTTTACATTTGAATTTAGAATCTCTACTATATTATACTAACCAACAGGTGTGTTAATATTGCGGTAATTAGTGCTGTGTTAAAAACAACTCACCCTGGAGAGGACGTGCTGCACCTCGAGCTGGGTTGAAGTTGAATACAACTTTTGTATGGTCTGATGTATTCAGATCACCTATTGTTCAGTTGAGCAGATATAATTAACCCGGTGCTTCAAAAAAAAATAAGTTAAAATATACAGCATACGGTGATGCAGATAAATCAATTAGCAGGCTTGCAAGAAATCAGGAGAATTAGACGAAGAATCTCCAGAATAAACTCTTGAGGGGCTCCGGCCAGAACACTCTTACGGCTACCTACGCGAAGCAGGAATTGCAGGAGTCCTGCGTGCTAAGCAGGAACACGTACACACCAACGCCGCCGCCGTGGAGCCCGGGCGCGGCTTGCTCCTGACGCCCACGGCCCATGGCCCATGGACCAGGCACACCCGAAGGCCGACAGCTCGAGATTATCACGCCCCTGCTCACTCCACAAAAAAAAAAATCACGCCTCTGCTCACCGCTCAGACTCAGCTATCATTCCTCTCATCCACTGCCTCCTCGCCGCCGGCGTGTTGACCCTGCCCCTCCCCTGCTGCGCGCTGCTCCGGCGAGGAGTGAACCCTCCCCTAACTCGTCGCAGCTTCCACGACGAATTCCCCCTCCCCTCCCTCCCCACAGATGCCCTCAACACTGCCTCCTTGCCGTCGGCGCTTGGACCCTCCCGCTCCCTGCTGCACGATGCTCCGGCGAGGACTGACCACCCCCTGCCTCCTCGCTGCTGCCGTGACGGCCGCGCCGAAACAGGGCTCGATTTGGAGGGCTCTGCAGCTCCTACCTCCTTCCCATCCTCATCCTCCCGCGGGACAAGATGCTGATCGGACCCAGCGCCGAGGATGCCCTGCTTCGGTGGGTTGGGCGTGTGGCGAGCCTCCAAGTGTGCCGCGAGCGATTCACCATAGACGCTCGACTGTCACCCGTGCGCATCGAGGCGCTGACCGTGTCATTCTCCTCCAAGACCAAAATTCTTAGGTACGTCTTATCTCTTAACTGTCTAGCCTGATGGTAGAATTTGTTTCATGTCAGGCAAAGGATTTTGGTGGAGGGATACCATAAGTTTCTTCGAGTTGTTACCTTTCAATTACATCAGGTAGCCCCAAACAAGTAGATCAAAGTTTCCGCTATGATTAAAATTCAATCATCCAGTCCACATATTTTGGGTGTGGTTTGTCGTTGGTTGAGGGTGGCAATCCCACCATCCTTATCGAGGCAGGACTTAGGCATAGGTTCTGAACCGAATCTAGGTGGTGGTAGATCGGCAGATCCCACAGGGGATGGTGGCGCAAACATGAAAGACGATGAGGGTACAGCTTAAGTAAGTGTACCCCATGCCATCCCTCCCCTGCTTCTCAATTGTATGTGTATACTTCATTTATGCAACGAAGTTATGATTTTAAATAATTCCAGCTATAGCTTTTGCATTGGAGCAGGGTATCATACTTTGAATGCTACTGAACCTTCTCGCTTTTCCTGGTGGTGTATCTTAGGTTTGAGGATTACTTCTCCAATCGTGTCAAGCAGCTGGCATTCACTTATAATTTGTGCAATCAGTAAAGGATAGAATATATTTACTTCAAATATGTGTGTCAATATATGTGCTTTGTGCTGTAACTTTGCTGGCTCATGTTATGGTGATTATTTTGTGAGGCACATGCCATTATGTCAAATGGGCTGATCTATAAAAATACTGGAGTGCCCAGTTAACTTTGATCTTTTGTGCACCAGGATGTATTCGCACTAGCAATATTTTTAGTTTAGTTGACCTTGCCTTGTCATTTCATTAATGTTTTATTTTCTACAATGTATAAAACTTGTTCATAATAATTTGACACGGTTGAAACTTAACAAGCCGATGGTCTTATTTTTGGCAGATACCAAAACTCGGTTTACGGATGGGCGAGTTGTATTCACAAAGCAAGGAAAGCACTGTAATGCTCTTCGAAGGATCCAACATCCGATATGACTATCATTGCACTTAAAGGTTACGTTCCGGTTCAGGAAATTCGTGAAAAGGAGAGCCAGTGTTTCTGGGATCTTGTTGGATCTAATCTTGGAATTATATTGGGTGTTGAGAGAACGTCTGCAAGGTAAATTGTTGCCACATTTTATGTATATCTCAAAATGTGTTAAAATCTCATATTTTTTATTTGCATACCGCTCCCTATCCCTCTGCCTTTTGACCTCTTTAGAATCTGCATACACATGACAAGTTAGTATGCCAGCTAATAACGAATGTCAGATAGTAAGCGTGCATGTGCAATGCACGTCTTGTCCTATGTCATAAAAACATATATTGTGATCTTCTATCATGTATTTTACCGAGCCATTTATGCCTAAGAGGTGTGAGAGCACCTAAAACACACAATCCACACTTACATAAAATTTACAATCACATAAATGTATTTAGAATTATTTGTAAAAATACTTAAAAACATAAACTAAGCAACAATATGTATTATGTTTCTTCTTGAAGGTCCATCTACGTATTCTTGATACATGACGAAATATGAGTGACGGATAAAATAACTAAGCAACATTGTATCTCCTATTTATTCGAGGATGATGGTTTTATCTTGAAGGTCCACTTTTTTATGCGATCAATAAGGCTTCGTGCAATGGCTGGGATATTGCTTAAAGCTTCATTTGCTTCATACTTCAGGATGTGAACCAAAAATCTCTTCCTTAGTTGAAAATCGTTCTATATAAGCATTATACAACATTGTTATAAAAAATGTGCAAAGTGTATGCAAATGAACATGTGTATATACTCACCGTGGAGTGCTTGGAAAATATAGCAATCCATCGTACCATGAATGCATGAACTCAAAAACCAAATAACCCGACAGAGCACTGCATGCATATAATGTTACATTGCGGGTCGAATAAATACGTTAAGATTGTAACACATTGTTAAGATTCTTACTCGTCTAGATTTGTTGGAACTTTGGGAGCCTTGTGATGAGGACATCCCATCTCTTGATACAGCCGCTGTACCTACAGCCACACAATTACAAGGACCAATCACTCGAGCTCGTGCCAAACAACTTAACTATCAGGTACTTTCGTTTCTTGGAACTATTCCTCACATACATGAGAATATGATGCTGCCTAAATCAGATATGTTTGTTACTCTTAGGAATGATGGACCAAGCATGGATGAGGACGACAAGCATTGGAGCATGATCACGCATGGAGGAGATGGCAGCAAGCGTTTGAGGATTGAAGATGACGCCGCAAGTGGAGATTTCAGAACTTTGAAGCCACCATAAGAAGAGATGAAGACATGGACGAAATATAGAGTTCTCCACTTCATAATTTCGTCCATAGCATGTTATGGTGCTGCGTCACCTTTAGTTTTGGGCCAGGCCCATGTCATTTTCACGAGGAATTAAGTCAGCCACTTTTTAGAGTCCGTATTGAAGGGGAAAGGCCTTCTAGGGTTTGGTTCGACCACCATACGTATGGTTGGCCGAAACCCCACCTTTTCCTCCTTTAAATACCCCCATAGCCGTCACGTTTAGACTCGGATTTTGATTAGATTAAAAGTTAGCCATCGCTGCAACTCTCGTGTACTTCTTTTGAGGCCAACGCCCAGAACAAGACCGACTATTCGGAATCCCACCTTATTCAATAAAGCTTTCATCTTTCATCCGCAATATTCTGATTGCAATATTAGTTCTTACTTGTTCTCGATTTCGAGGTAGGAATTAAGACCCTCGCTGGTCGGGCTGATCGTGCATCCGCAAGATCAGTAACTCCCGGAGATTGTCCTAGCGATTGCATTGGCGCACGAGCTTTGCACGTGTAGTCGGATCGTCAAGCACGAACTCCACCAACAAATCGACGCTATCATACTCTCATCGAAAGATCGGCCACCTTTGCCCTATCAAGTGGTATCAGATTTCGGGTTGCTCGGTGAGATTTTCCTGTTTTCGTAGTATAGATTGCATCTGCCATCATACCCATAAACCACGAAAAAGCCAAAAAAATACTGTTAGGGTTTTTAGATCATAGTCCCATAAACCCCTGCCACGCCTTGCATTGTCTTTTCAGTTTTGCATAGTTGAATTTGTGTCTGCATCTTCGTGTCGAGTTGCTTGGTCTTAGCGTCTAGTTCCCTTAGAGTTTCGAGTTCTGGTCATATTAGTCACGCCGCCGCCGCCACTCGCACCATACGCAGATCACCGCCACCACCACCACCATATACTTCCGCCACTTCCATATACACCCTGCCATATACTTCCGCCACTGCCATATACACCCTGCCATATACTTCCGCCACTGCCATATACACCCTGCCATATACTTCCGCCACTACCATATACACCCTGCCACATACATCCGTATCCACCATATACCCTGTGTCCTACCGCGACACGGATTCGTGTTGTTTCTCTGCCGCGACAGAGCCCGTGTAGAATTAGGTTTTATTGTTTTTCCTACTCAGTTGTTACCTTCTAATATCATCTTGCGCTGCAGAAAAATTTCCGTGAGATAAGTTTCGGCCGCCAGTAAAGAATTGGAAGGAGAGCAAAAAAAAAAAAAAAAAAAAATACGGAAACGCTTCGAAAAAATTTTACGGCTACATTGGTTTTTCACTTTGGCGATCACTTTTCGCCACGGCCGTTATAGCGACATTTTTTTGCCGCTGCGCGCTTTCGGAGCACCTCCGAAATTTCGACAAAAAAATTTTATGAGGCTATCTTGTTTTTAGACCTTGGGGATCGGTTTGAGACACTTGCCATCATAGTGATTTTTCACACCTCGCGTCGCCACCTCATCGCCACCTCATCGCTGCTAGTTGCTTGTGTGCCGCGCCGTGACC
The DNA here is from genome assembly GCF_022539505.1 of Lolium rigidum. Taxonomy (NCBI): domain Eukaryota; kingdom Viridiplantae; phylum Streptophyta; class Magnoliopsida; order Poales; family Poaceae; genus Lolium; species Lolium rigidum. Next base: position 122,220,392 of record NC_061511.1, read on the forward strand.
TCGCTCGTGTTCTAGGCTCGCGTCTCTAGTACGGTCTAGCCTAGGACCGGCACAGTACCGTTGTTGAGCATACTTTCAATATTGCATTGCTTGTTTTGACAATTCTTTGTTTTGCTACCATATTAGCCTTCCTACGGCTCTACATATTGCCTCCACGTGCCTTGTGTCGACACCGGTAATCGCTTTGGCAATCTTTGGAGACAGCGATCCTTGTTGGTTGTTACATCACCTTCCTCCTGTTTGGTAAGAACTTGTAAGAGCTTTGTATTTTGCTTGACGAATTGCGCGTGAACCACCATATTCCGTAGTTTGTAGGCATATACATTTGTGCTTTTTGTGTACTAACCATGTCAGGACCGGTTGATCCGACCGCTGTTGACCCGGCCAAGATGACGCATGAGCGAGTTGCATGCTCACTTTACCCACCTTTTGGGCGGGCATGCACGCGACACCGATGCGCGCATTGATGACGTGGATGCCAAACTCACCGACGCGGCTGGACAAAGCTGGATGGCCTCGAGGCAGCTTTCAACTCCAAGCTCGACGCCAAGTTCCGGGAGCTGTTGACTCGGTTACCGCCGCCTCGCGCCAACGTGCAACGCCGCGCGCGCCGTGTTCCTCGTGCGGACGTTCCTGCGGGTACCGCTCTGCTGCGGCGGCCCGCACATGACGCGCCTTCGATGAAGGCTACGAAGATTATGAAGGGGACGCGGACGAGCAGGTAGATGAGAACGTGCTTGGAGGGCGAGGAAGTCCAACAACCTGCACACTGGTCGTCCACGGCAGCTGAACCGCCACGCTCGACCACCTCCACGCCCGGTACGTAATGATGATGATCATGTTGCTAAGCTGAAACTGAATATTCCGCCATTTGAGGGTAGATATAATCCTGATGCATATCTTACATGGGAATTGGAAGTAGAACAACGCTTTGCATGTTTAAAATACCACGATCACTTGCGTGTTAGTGCTTGCTACTTGTGAGTTCACAGATTTCGCATCTATTTGGTGGTCTGAATATTGTAGAACACACGCGGCAAATATTCCTGCTACATGGGTTGGGTTAAAACTTGCTATGCGTACTCGTTTTGTTCCTCCACATTATCAACGTGTTTTGCTTGAAAAAATTGTCTCGCTTAGAACAAGGAAAAAATTACGTAGAAGACTATTATCAAGAATTGCAAAGCTGGCATGATTCGTTGTGGTATTATAGAGGATAATGAGGCTATGCTTGCTCGTTTCTTTGGTGGTTTGAATAAAGAGATTCAGCATATTTTAGATTATAAGGAGTACAACACTATTACTCGCTTGTTTCATCTTGCTTGCAAAGCTGAACGTGAAGTGCAGGATCGTCAACCACCATGGAGAAGAGCTAACGTTTACGCAGGTCGTACATCGTCGTGGTCTCCGCGACAATCAGCGCCACAATCTCGTGGTACTGCACCAGCACCTCCTACCTCCAAGTACACCGCGCCTGCATCACGAGCACCTCCTGCCTCTACACCAACACCATCGGCTGGTCCTCCTCGGAGTTCATCTTCCATGGCCTCCACGGGGAAGACGCGCGACATTCAATGTCGCAAATGCTTGGGATTTGGTCACATAGAGAGAGAATGCGAGAACCAAGCGTGTGATGTTGGTGCGTGAAGATGGAGAATATGATTATGCAAGTGACTTTGATGAAGATACATTGGCCCTTATTGCTGCACGTGATGGTGCCAACTCTGATTACGAGAGAGAGATGGAGGTAATGGAAGCTGACACTGCTGATCAGTACAGGAGCTTAGTTGCACGGCGTGTGTTGAGCGTGCAATTGAGCAAAGCTGAGCATGATCAACGCCACAATCTGTTCCAAACAAGAGGCGTTGTAAAAGAGCGAGCTATAAGGATCATCATTGATGGAGGGAGCTGCAATAATCGGCTAGCGTTGACATGGTGGAGAAGCTTTCTCTTCCTACAAGACAGCGCACACATCCATACTACATACAATGGTTTGAGAGCTCTCGGAAGCTCAAGGTAACAAGAACTACACGTGTGCATTTTACCATTGGTACATATTCTGATTTTGTGGATTGTGATGTTGTACCTATGCAAGCTTGTTCTTTGTTACTTGGTAGACCTTGGCAATTTGATAGAGAATCTGTTCATAATGGTAAAACTAATCGGTATTCTCTTATGCATGATGGAAAGAAAATTGGTCTCAAACCTATGACTCCTGAACAAATACTAAAAGATGATCTTGCTAGAGCTAGTAGAGTAAAAAACGAGGAGAAACTTAAGAGTGAGAATCAGATTGTTGCTTGCAGATTTTGTTCCACCTAAGACTAATACTAAATCTGATTCGAACCATGCTACTGAAATTCGTTTGAAAAATCCTTGTTTGCTTGCTAGCAAATCTGATATTGCTGAACTTGATGTGAACACTACTCAATGCTATGCTATCATTTGCAAAGAAGTTCTGTTTTCATTTGAGGATATGCCTCCTTCTTTTCCACTGCGGTTGCTAACCTTTTGCGGGAATTCATTGATGTGTTCCCACAAGATGTTCCCCCTGGACTACCACCTATCCGTGGCATAGAACACCAGATTGACTTGATTCCGGGAGCGTCGCTGCCCAACCGTGCACCATACCGTACCAATCCTGAAGAGACGAAAGAGATTCGGCGACAAATTCAGGTTCTCCAAGATAAAGGTTACATTCGTGAGTCTCTTAGCCCATGTGTTGTTCCTATTATCTTGGTACCTAAGAAGGATGGTTCTTCACGCATGTGTACTGATTGTAGAACTATTAATAATATTACCATTCGATACCGTCATCCAATACCTCGTTTAGATGATATGCTTGATGAATTGAGTGGTTACTGTTATGTTCTCTAAAGTTGATTTGCGTAGTGGTTACCACCAGATTCGTATGAAATTAGGAGATGAATGGAAAACAGCGTTTAAAACTAAGTTCGGCTTATATGAGTGGTTAGTAATGCCCTTTGGTTTAACTAATGCACCTAGTACTTTCATGAGGCTGATGAACGAAGTTTTACGTGCTTTTATTGGACGTTTTGTGGTGGTATACTTTGATGATATTCTGATTTATAGCAAATCTTTGGAGGAACATTTGGATCATTTACGTGCTGTTTTCAATGCTTTACGTGATGCACGTTTGTATGGTAATCTTGAGAAGTGCACCTTTTGCACCAATCGAGTTGCGTTTCTTGGCTATGTTGTTCCTGCGCAGGGAATTGAAGTTGATCCAGCCAAGATTGAGGCAATTGAGAGTTGGCCGCAGCCCAAGACGGTCACGCAAGTGAGGAGTTTTCTTGGCCTCGCTGGTTTCTATAGGCGCTTTGTCAAAGATTTTGGATCCATTCTTTGCGCCAGCTGAATGAGCTTACAAAGAAGGATGTGCCCTTTGTGTGGGGCGATGCACAACAAGAAGCCTTCATGATTACGAAAGATAAGTTAACACATGCTCCATTACTCCAACTTCCTGATTTCAATAAGACTTTTGAGCTTGAATGTGATGCTAGTGGAATTGGTTTGGGAGGTGTGTTATTACAAGAGGGCAAACCTGTTGCATATTTTAGTGAAAAATTGAGTGGGCCTAGTCTGAACTATTCTACTTATGATAAAGAATTATATGCTGCTGGTTCGGACATTAGAAACTTGGCAACATTATTTATGGCCTAAAGAATTTGTTATACATTCGATCATGAATCTTTGAAGCATATTCGTAGTCAAGCTAAGTTGAATCGCCGCCATGCAAAGTGGGTTGAGTTTATTGAGTCTTTTCCTTATGTTATCAAACACAAAAAGGGTAAAGATAATGTTATTGCTTGATGCTTTGTCGCGCCGTTATACTATGCTATCTCAACTTGACTTCAAGATTTTTGGATTAGAAACAATAAAGGAACAATACTTGAATGATGCTGATTTTAAAGATGTGTTGCTGAATTGTAAAGATGGTAGAACATGGAACAAATTCGTCCTCAATGATGGATTTGTGTTCCGTGCTAACAAGCTATGCATCCCAGATGGTTCCGTTCGTCTTTTGTTGTTGCGGGAGGCGCATGGAGGAGGATTGATGGGACACTTTGGTGTGAAGAAGACGGAGGATGTACTTGCTGCACACTTCTTTTGGCCACGTATGCGTCGAGATGTTGAGAGATTTGTGGCACGCTGCACTACATGTCAAAAAGCTAAGTCTCGACTTAATCCACATGGTTTATATATGCCTCTTCCTGTTCCTAGTGTACCTTGGGAGGATATTTCTATGGATTTCGTTTTGGGTTTGCCTCGTACACGAAGGGGAGGGATAGTATCTTTGTTGTTGTGGATAGGTTTTCTAAGATGGCACACTTTATTCCATGTCACAAAGCTGATGATGCTACACATGTTGCTGATTTGTTCTTTCGCGAAATTGTGCGTTTACATGGTGTGCCAAATACTATTGTTTCGATCGTGATACTAAGTTTCTTAGCCACTTTTGGAGATGTTTATGGGCTAAGTTGGGGACTAAATTGCTGTTTAGTACTACATGTCATCCCCAAACTGATGGACAAACTGAAGTAGTAAATAGAACTTTGTCTACTATCTTTGCGGGCTGTTTTGAAGAAGAACTTAAAATTGTGGGAAGAATGTTTACCTCATGTTGAATTTGCTTACAATCGTTCGCTGCATTCTACCACTAAGATGTGCCCATTTGAGATTGTTTATGGTTTTGTACCACGTGCACCTATTGATTTGTTGCCTTTACCATCTTCAGTGCAAAATAATTTGGATGCTACAAACCGTGCTGAATTGATACTAAAATTGCATGAGACTACTAAAGACAACATAGCACGCATGAATACTAAGTATAAAATTGCTGGGGATAGAGGAAGAAAGCATGTTGTGTTTGATGTTGGTGATCTTGTTTGGTTGCATTTGCGCAAAGATCGTTTTCTGAATTGCGCAAGTCTAAACTAATGCCTCGTGCTGCTGGTCCTTTTAAGGTGTTAGAGAAAATAAATGATAATGCATATAAACTTGAGCTTCTGCGAGAATTGGGTCCGGTTAGTCCTACATTTAACATTGCAGATTTGAAGCCTTACTTTGGTGAAGAAGAGGAGCTTTCGTCGAGGACGACTTCAATTCAAGAAGGGGGCATGATGAGGACATCCCATCTCTTGATACAACCGCTGTACCTACAGCCACACAAATACAAGGACCAATCACTCGAGCTCGTGCCAAACAACTTAACTATCGGGTACTTTCGTTTCTTGGAACTATTCCTCACATACATGAGAATATGATGCTGCCTAAATCAGATATGTTTGTTACTCTTAGGAATGATGGACCAAGCATGGATGAGGAGGACAAGCATTGGAGCATGATCACGCATGGAGGAGATGGCAGCAAGCGTTTGAGGATTGAAGATGACGCCGCAAGTGGAGATTTCAGAACTTTGAAGCCACCATAAGAAGAGATGAAGACATGGACGAAATATAGAGTTTCTCACTTCATAATTTCGTCCATAGCATGTTATGGTGCTGCGTCACCTTTAGTTTTGGGCCAGGCCCATGTCATTTTCGCGAGGAATTAAGTCAGCCACTTTTTAGAGTCCGTATTGAAGGGGGAAGGCCTTCTAGGGTTTGGTTCGACCACCATACGTATGGTTGGCCGAAACCCCACCTTTTCCTCCTTTAAATACCCCCATAGCCGTCACGTTTAGACTCGGATTTTGATTAGATTAAAAGTTAGCCATCGATGCAACTCTCGTGTACTTCTTTTGAGGCCAACGCCCGAACAAGACCGACTATTCGGAATCCCACCTTATTCAATAAAGCTTTCATCTTTCATCCGCAATATTCTGATTGCAATATTAGTTCTTACTTGTTCTCGATTTCAGGTAGGAATTAAGACCCTCGCTGGTCGGGCTGATCGTGCATCCGCAAGATCGGTAACTCCCGGAGATTGTCCTAGCGATTGCATTGGCGCACGAGCTTTGCACGTGTAGTCGGATCGTCAAGCACGAACTCCACCAACAAATCGACGCTATCATACTCTCATCGAAAGATCGGCCACCTTTGCCCTATCACCTTGCAACCCCATTTAGTTATGTCATCCTTTGATGCAGGGTTTGCAACTTCGAGGGCAAGATTAAAATTATCGGCCACATTTTTAAGTATAGTCTTCGCCAAATATGGTATTGGAAGCGGGTCCAAAAAGAGATAACTTTTTGTGCCGATCCAAGACGAACAACTGGAATAACCCAACAATATCCCAAGGCAATAAAATCTGCACCGATACATTTAAAAATATAGCAATCATTATAACAGATAATTGACTCTTAAAAATGAAGGATTGAATTCTTACCATATTTGATGCGGGGTGGCCTTCGGACACCTCCACACCAAGACCAACAAGTCCCCCAAGTGGACCGATGACACGAGCCCGAGTCAAGGCTCTACATGATGAGGTGAACTCGCTCCTCACCACCCTTGATCTTGGTACACCTTTGGATGGATTGCTACCTCATGCCGACGTGCTATGTGTCATTAGGTACAAGGAGCATCAAGACCACGGAGAGGAGGACAAGCCAAGGTCAAGGGAAGGAGAGAAGCAGCTGGACATGGAGATGGTCATGGAGCCGAAGCCGACGTCGCTCGAAGCGCTCCAAGGAAGAGACGGACGGCGGCCGGTCCGGGACCCGGTCGGACCGGACCCACAGCCGGGCGCCCGGTCCACAGGCCCGGTCAGCCGGGCGCCAAGCCGGGCCAGCTCCCTCGTACCGGGCGACGACCGGACCCGGGACCGGAAACCTCGCGGGAATCCGGTTTGCGCCGGTCGACCATGACCGGACCGCCCGGTCGCGAGCCCGGTCGAGCCGGACCCATGACCGGACAGCCCGGTCACGGGCCCGGTCGAGCCGGACCCCAAACCGGATCCGACGGGAATGCCCCACCAAACTGCCTTAACTTATCCTTTCGCGTACTGTTCGCCCTTGCTGGCCATGTGTGACTATATAAGTAGCCTGGAACCCCTCCTTAGCTCTTTAGACTTGTTTTGAACTCAAACCTACCTTTGAGCTTAGTCTCCCTTGGGTATCATCCCTCGTAATCAAGGCACCTTGGTTGTTGACTTAGATCTTGTTGAAGGAGATTCTAGTACTTGTTACTCTCTCTCCTTCCCCAAGCTCTTCCTCTCCAATCCCAATCTCTCTCAGGGAATTCTACCGCGTGTCTCTTCCTCGGAGATTCTATTGGCGTGGTCCATCGAGCCACGGAGGTAAGCATCGGGTGTATCGGGTTGGTGTGCGTGCGTGAGTCTCGGAGTTCCTCGTGCCCGTCGTGTTCTTCGTGTTCCTCGCGTTTTCCCATCTCCCCCTTTGGTTTCGAAGTCAATCCGCGAGATCGGGCCACACACGGGGTCTTAGACCTCATCATATGGTATCAGCAGCCTTTGGTTTCCGCGGATTTGACCCTCCACCCACCCGATTTCGTTCCTAGAAAATTTTTCCAAAAAATCCCCAAAAATAGCCCCAAATTGCCTCTTGACCGATCTGTGATTTGGTTGCGTTTTGAGTGGTTTTGGTCCGTGGATTTGGTGTTGTTGTGCTTGATCTACTATTTCCCCAACTTTGAGCCTCCAATTCCATCGTTTCCCTTCGATTTGGTCGATTTGGTTTTGGTTTGGGGAAGAACGGGAGAGAGAAAGCTCAAAATCGTGAAACCCGGTTTCGAGCCCGGTCAACCGGGCCACAGACCGGATGAGCCGGCGCAGAACCCGGTCCGACCGGCCGGCCAACCGGACACGCCGGTCCAGGAGCCGGTCCAACCGGGCCCCAGACCGGGCGCATCTTCGCGCCCCCTTCGACCTCGACATCCGGCGATCTCCACCACCACCACCACCACCACCACCACCACCATCGCAGGTATAACTTGCAGCTTTCACCTTGTAACCCCTCTTCCTTTTGCGATCTATCCCATTGAGCATTGCTTGTCTAGTGTTGCGAGACATTGCACGTGGCCCCGCATTGTGAGGTGTGTGTGTAGCGTTGAGTAAGGCACCCAAGCAAACACTCGTGTGGCAAGATAGCAAAAGCGAGGCTAACGCTAACATAGTGCGTGAAAAAGCCCCAAAAACACAAAAAGAGTGCGAGTAGCACCATACATCCATACATCCATACGCCCATACATACAAAAGTGTCCAAGTGCCACCAAAGATACAAACGAGTGCAAGTGCCACCATATACAAAAGAGAAAAAGCTTTTAAGCAAAGAGAGATACGAGAAGAGAGGTCACGTGTGAATCTAGTTGTCTCTTCCTTTGCAACCAAAGCTTTGCCTCTCCTTGTGTTAGTGTGACACCGAGCATCCGTACATACAATTTTCCGCTCACTTTTGGTTGCACTAACCCCGCTTATCTCGTGTGTGTGTTCCACATCCTTTTTCCGTGTTTATAGTGATCTTCGCATCGACACTTGGATTTTTGGATTTCCACCACTCTTAACAACATACTCGATCTTGGATTTGTCTTTTGGCTTTCCACAACACTCGCCTAACACCATATTTTCTAGCTTTTGCGTGTGGTTTTGCGTGTGTTCCCGATACACTTGATCTTGCTTTCGGCTTGGTGGATTGCCTCAATACTATCTTACCTTGGTAAGAGTGCGAGGTAGTCTCCTTCCACTAACATACACAACCTAGTGCTTGTCTTTGCATCATGGATAGGAGCGGAGATGATGCAAGGGAGGGAGAAGTCCTCCGCAACACCGAGAGGTTGGCTACTCAACACAACCTATGGACGCAACGCCAAGAGTTCAAGGAGCAACTCACACTCTTCGAGACGCGCATCGATGAGCAATACGATGAAGTGGCACACAACTTCTCCGTTGTGAACCAAGACTTAGCTCTCCTTCGCGAAGCTACGGACAACTTGAATGGTCAAATGGCGGCCAATGATGCGAACATGGAGCGGCGCATGGATAGCCTCGAGCGCGCCATCACCAACTTGGGTCGTCATCGCCGACACCGCTCTACTTCATCATCCTCAAGCTCATCACAAGATTACTACTCTCATGGTCACCGTTCGTCCTCAAGCTCCTCCTCAAGGCATGAAGACCATCATCGACCGCATCGCTCACATGCTCGTCATGAAGACTCTCGCTCCAACTCTAGGCGAGGAGAAATACATCGCCATGCTCGTCCACAAGAACGTCCTCCACAAGATCGTCCTCAACCGGATGGCCATGCCCACCATGGGCGTGACGGCCACCCACATGACAACGTCTTCCACAACATGGAGCCACATGGTGATGCTCAAGGCCATGGACATCAAGACCAACCGAGGCGTGATCTTCGCAATCATCCTCGCCATGACCAACGTGGAAGAGGAGAACCACCACATGAGCAAGATGAGAGGGCCATCTTTGGGCGTCGTCAACCACCTCGTCAAGATCTTCAACCACCTCGTCAGATCTTCAACCACATCCTCACCGTGAACCAAGTGAAGCAAGTGTGCACCTCCAACACCAACCCAATGCTATGGTTGGCCGTAGAAGACCTCCTATTCCTCCTCAAGCCGCAAGAGATGAAGGTGCCCCTCCTCGTCGAAGAAACTTGGAGGATGAAGAGAACATGTTTGGAAGACTCAAGTTCACCATGCCAAAGTTCAAGGGAGAAGAAGATGCCGAGGCCTACCTCTCATGGGCACTCAAGGTTGACAAGATATTCCGCATCCACAACTACTCCGGTGCCAAGAAGGTGGCTATGGCGTCCCTTGAGTTCGAGGACTACGCAAACACTTGGTGGGAGCAAGTCCTCACTCTTCGAGAAGAGAAGGGTGAACCTCCAATTGCCACTTGGGAAGAAATGAAGAAAGAGATGCATGCTCGCTTTGTCCCCACGCACTACATGACCGACCTCTTCAACAAGCTCCAAAAGTTGAAGCAAGGCACCAAGACCGTCGAGGAGTTCTACAAGGAGATGGAGCTCACTATGATGCGAGCCAACATCCAAGAGTCCAATGACCAAACCATTGCTCGTTTCTTCAATGGCCTCAACTATCCCATCAAGCGAATTGTGGAGTTCCAACCTTACTCCAACATGGTTGAGTTGGTCCATCAAGCGTCCAAGGCCGAGCGCCAAGTGATTGAGGACATCAAGTACTCCAAGGCCAAGACCTACTTCTCCTCCAAGCTCGCTACATCGACTACTCCTACTACATCAACTCCTCATGCTACAAGTGCCAAGGCCGACGTGTCCTCTACAACATCCAAGAAACCGACTATCCAAAGTCGCATGAAGCAAACGGTCTCCTCCACCGCCTCCTCTAAGGCATCCACGGGACCCTCTAGTGTCACTTGCTTCAAGTGTGGCACCCAAGGTCACAAATCGTTTGAGTGCAAGAACACCAAGGTCATGATCACTATGGAGAATGGTGATATCGAGACGCTTGATGAGGATGAATATGAAGCCCTTGTGCAAGCCGCCGTGGAAAGTGAAGAAGCTTATGAGCAAGAAAGTGGAGAAGATCCTCTCTTATGTGAGCATGACCCAAGTCCCTCACTTGTGGTCACAAGAGTGCTAACAACACAACCTCATGATATGGAAGAACAACGTTGCAACATCTTCCAAACCCGTGCCGGAATTGGTGGCAAGTCGATCAAGGTCATCATAGACGGTGGTAGTTGCCATAACCTTGCAAGCACCGAGTTGTGTGAGAAGCTCAACCTCACTCTCCGCAAGCATCCTCACCCTTACCATATCCAATGGTTGAGTGACAAGGGCAACGTCAAGATACAACATACCGTCACCGTCACTTTCAAGATTGGACCTTATGAGGATACTATTGAGTGTGACGTGGTACCCATGACGGTGTGCCACATGTTGCTTGGCCGCCCTTGGCAATATGACAAGAAGGCTATACATGATGGACTCTCCAACACATACACCTTCAAGGTCAACGACAAGAAGTTCGAGCTACGCCCCATGACTCCTAGCCAAATCATCGCCGACAATGCGAAGGCTCTAGCGAGGGCACAACATCACTCCCACCATAGTGAGTTGAGAGGTGAGGGAGCGACCCACCAAATGGAGAGTGAGCGCCACAAGCCATACATGAGTGAGCGAAAGAGCGTCCTCCTAGCCACCAAAAGCGAGTGGAGAGAAGTGCAAGCAAACCCATCCACCATATTGCACTACGTCCTCATTTGCAAGGGACCGTCATCGGAGACTAACGACTTAACCACAATTCCTTCGTCTTTGTTGTCTCTCTTGAAGGAGTTCCAAGATGTCTTCCCCGACGAGCTTCCTCATGGACTTCCACCGCTTCGGGGCATCGAGCACCGCATCGACCTCATACCCGGCGCTCCGCTTCCAAACCGTGCCGCCTACCGCACCAACCCCGAAGATACAAAGGAGATCCAACGCCAAATACAAGATCTCCTCGCTAAAGGGTACGTTCGCGAAAGCTTTAGCCCTTGTGCGGTTCCCGTGATTCTTGTGCCTAAACCGGATGAGACGCAACGGATGTGTATGGATTGTCGCCCCATCAATGCCATTACCGTCCGTTACCGCCATCCCATTCCGCGTTTAGACGATATGCTTGATGAGCTTAGTGGTGCCACGATTTTCTCTAAAATCGATTTGCGTAGTGGCTACCACCAAATCCGCATGGCCATTGGTGATGAATGGAAAACGGCATTCAAGACCAAACTTGGTCTATATGAATGGCTTGTTATGCCATTTGGTCTATCCAATGCTCCATCAACTTTCATGCGCCTCATGAATCACATCTTGCGTCCTCTCATTGGCAAGAGTGTGGTTGTCTATTTCGATGATATTCTCATTTATAGCAAAAATCTCGAGGACCATGTGCAACATGTGAGAGAAGTCTTGTGCATCTTGCGTCATGAAAAGCTTTATGCTAACCTCCCCAAATGCACCTTTGCTCAAAACAAATTGGTTTTCCTTGGCTTTGTGGTTTCCGCTAATGGGATTGAAGTTGATTCTTCCAAGGTAGAGGCCATCCATAATTGGCCTACTCCTACAAATGTTGGCCAAGTCCGAAGTTTTCATGGACTTGCCGGGTTTTACCGCCGCTTTGTGAAAGACTTTAGCACCATTGCTTGTCCTTTGAATGAGCTTACCAAGAAGAATGTTCCGTTTGTTTGGGGCAAGGCCCAACAAAATGCTTTTGATGAGTTGAAGAAACGCCTTACCGAAGCTCCCCTTCTTGTTCTTCCAAATTTTGCCAAAACTTTTGAGATTGAGTGTGATGCAAGTGGGCTTGGTATTGGTGGCGTTCTTATGCAAGATGGCAAACCCGTGGCATACTATAGTGAGAAGTTAGATGGCGCACGCCTCAACTATCCTATATATGACAAGGAGCTCTACGCTTTGGTTCGTGTTCTTGAAGTTTGGCAACACTATCTTTGGCCAAAAGAGTTTATCATTCATTCCGACCATGAGTCTTTGAAGTATTTGAAAAGCCAACACAATTTGAACAAACGTCATGCAAAATGGGTTGAGTTCATTGAGTCCTTCCCATATGTAATCAAATACAAGGAGGGCAAGGACAATGTAGTGGCGGATGCTCTTTCCCGCAAAAACACCCTTTTGTTGACTCGCTTGGATTTTCATGTCTTGGGACTCGAAGAGATCAAAGAACTCTATACTTCCGATTCTTTCTTTGCTCCGATATTTGAAAAGTGTTCCATTGAACGAGGACTCGATGATTTCTATTTGCACCAAGGATTCTTGTTCAAAGGGAACAAACTTTGTATCCCTATGTCCTCGCTTCGCCTTTTGCTCTTACAAGAATCGCATGGAGGTGGTCTCATGGGTCACTTCGGAAGAGAGAAGACACTTACGCCATGCTCTCGACCCACTACTATTGGCCAAGAATGTACCGCGACGTGGAACGCCTTTGCCGCCGGTGCACCACTTGCTTACAAGCTAAGTCTACCTCTAACCCCTATGGTCTTTATACGCCATTGCCTATACCTCATGCACCATGGACGGATATTAGCATGGATTTTGTACTAGGTTTGCCTCGCACTAAGCATGGTCATGATTCTATATTCGTGGTAGTGGATAGATTCTCTAAGATGGCTCATTTCATACCTTGCCATAAGAGCGATGCTGCTTCACACATTGCTTCGTTGTTTTTCAGGGAAATTGTTCGCCTACACGGAGTACCGCAAAGCATTGTGTCGGATCGAGATGTCAAGTTCATGAGTTATCTTTGGAAGTCGCTCATGGCCAAGTTTGGAGTGAAGCTCTTATTCTCATCATCCTCGCACCCGCAAACGGACGGCCAAACGGAAGTGGTCAATCGAAGCCTCTCCACCCTTCTACGCATCCTCGTGAAGAAAAACTTGAAGTCATGGGAGGAATGTCTTCCACACGCGGAGTTCGCCTACAACCGCGCCAAGCACTCGACTACATCAAGGAGTCCCTTCATGGTCGTCTACGGGTTTGAGCCGCTCACGGCACTCGACATGCTCCCGCTCCCCCTTCATGAGCGGATCAACATGGACTTCGACAAGCGCACCGCCGCCGTCAAGAAACTACATGAAGAGACAAGAGCAACAATCCAAGAACATGTGCTTCGTCAAGCTACAAGACTCAACGCCAAGAAGAAGGAACGCATCTTTGAGGAAGGCGACCTCGTTTGGATCCACCTCCGGAAGGAAAGATTCCCTCGTGAACGCAACTCAAAGCTCGAAGCCAAGAGGAGATGGCCCCTTCAAGGTCCTCAAACGAATCAACAACAACGCTTACGTCATCGACATCCCCACCTCCAAGTACTTGGTGAGCAACACGTTCAACGTGTCGGACTTATCGCCATATCATGAAGATGAAGAGGAACAAGAGTCGAGGACGACTCTTTCCCAAGGGGGAGATGATGCGGGGTGGCCTTCGGACACCTCCACACCAAGACCAACAAGTCCCCCAAGTGGACCGATGACACGAGCCCGAGTCAAGGCTCTACACGATGAGGTGAACTCGCTCCTCACCACCCTTGATCTTGGTACACCTTTGGATGGATTGCTACCTCATGCCGACGTGCTATGTGTCATTAGGTACAAGGAGCATCAAGACCACGGAGAGGAGGACAAGCCAAGGTCAAGGGAAGGAGAGAAGCAGCTGGACATGGAGATGGTCATGAAGCCGAAGCCGACGTCGCTCGAAGCGCTCCAAGGAAGAGACGGACGCTGGCCGGTCCAGGACCCGGTCGGACCGGACCCACAACCGGACGCCCCGGTCACGAGCCCGGTCAACCGGCGCCAAACCGGGCCAGCTCCCTCGTACCGGGCGACGACCGGACCCAGGACCGGAAACCTCGCAGGAATCCGGTTTGCGCCCGGTCGACCATGACCGGACCGCCCGGTTGCAGGCCCGGTCGACCGGACCCATGACCGGACAGCCCGGTCACAGGCCCGGTCGACCGGACCCCAAACCGGATCTGACGGGAATGCCCCACCAAACTGCCTTAACTTATCCCTTCGCGTACCTGTTCGCCCTTGCTGGCCATGTGTGACTATATAAGTAGCTGGAACCCCTCCTTAGCTCTTTAGACTTGTTTTGAACTCAAACCTACCTTTGAGCTTAGTCTCCCTTGGGTATCATCCCTCTGTAATCAAGGCACCTTGGTTGTTGACTTAGATCTTGTTGAAGGAGATTCTAGTACTTGTTACTCTCTCTCCTTCCCCAAGCTCTTCCTCTCCAATCCCAATCTCTCTCCGGGAATTCTACCGCGTGTCTCTTCCTCGGAGATTCTATTGGCGTGGTCCATCGAGCCACGGAGGTAAGCATCGGGTGTATCGGGTTGGTGTGCGTGCGTGAGTCTCGGAGTTCCCCGTGCCCGTCGTGTTCTTCGTGTTCCTCGCGTTTTTCCATCCCCCCCTTTGGTTTCGAAGTCAATCCGCGAGATCGGGCCACACACGGGGTCTTAGACCTCATCAATATTGCATTCAGATATATGATACTCATTGCTGTCAGGCCAGCTAAGAAACAACTGAGCCAACCGAGCAACGTCAGGATAGTCACTACGACTTGGATCTCGTGCATATTGAGACATCAACTAAAATAATAATAAAAAACATTAGTATATGCCACAAATGAGTCACATATAAATAGATTTAATATGTAGTTATAGTAACTTACACAGAAGTTCAAATCCATGTAGTGGACCGGGACATCCCTAGCAAGCTGGATGTCGTGCCACGCCAATATCCGTACAGCCATATTAAAGCAACTAACGTCCATATTTTCATTCATTTTTAGTATGCTACTTATTTGTCTTAAATTAAGACTAATAGGATAAGGACTCGAACTTTTAACCCATTCGGTCCTGTAAAATTAGAATTATGTCAATTACAATTACAAGTATGCTATCGCAATTTATTAGAACAATACAATAAAATGAAAAAAAATGTTGCTTACTCTAGTGAAGGGATATCATCAACTGTGCTGATATATAGGCAAAGTTCATCTATTAATTCCTGGTCTGTTGGATTGGCAGATGGGACGTGAAGCAATGATTGCGAGATGAACCCAATTTCTGATGCTAGTTTCGATGTTTTGATGTTTTTAGGAGGTCCATCCACAATGACACAATCAGTAGGATCAAATGTTTGTTCTTCATCATCTTTCAAGTCTCGATTCCTTATATTATCATCATTCAAATGTGAATCCACCAAAATTACGGCTAGTTTGTTTCTAAAATCTGTCATATTGACCTATTAATCAAGCAGTAAATAAAGTTAGTTTTCAAGTAATAATGATACAACCTGGAATAAGTATCGCGATATGGAGCAAATATACCTGTTCGAGAATGTCGGATAAAATATCCCCCGTGAAATATTCCATGAAATTTAACATCCATAGACCACACGATGACTCGCATGATTATAATTTTTAATGATACAGAAATTAGTATTTATTCAATAAGGATAATCATTCCCCACCAAAAAAGACCTTCAAAATCATTAAAAATGAAAATTTGAGGGCAATTTGTTTTTCTGAATTGTAGCAGAGACAAGAGCAGTCCACGGCCCACGGCCCACGGCCCACGGCCCACCCACACCCGACGGCCTCCCCGGCTTTGGGTCCTCTTCACTCGGCGGAATCCGAGCGGGGGATGAGGGTGCTGGAGGTCGACGTGGGGGCGCTGAATCGGGGGCTGGAGAAGGCCATCGCCGGCGCCAGGTATCTCCTTCACCCAGTTGCTACTGTGAGTTCCTTTAGAAGGTTATCAGAGAAAGCTCTATGCTTGCTGTGTATGCTAGCTGATTTTATCTGAATAACATGAAAAAAGAATAGTTTGAACATCCTTATTTCTTTTATGATACTGGTAACGATCCATATGCTACCATGTATGTATTTTTTAATGTATCAAAGGGCATGAATATAAACTTTGTTGTAAGTCCTGCTTCGTGTACCTTGGTTTCATGTATAAAGTTTTATGTTTATTAAGTTAACATATCTACTATTATGCAACATTAGCATATCTACTATTGTATCATATTAAAGGAAAACGGTGCTTTGATGTTACAGGATTTTAAATTTGAGGAGTATGGTGCATCAAGACAATGTTGTTCTCATGGATTTCATGTAGTTGAAAGATTTGGAATCCAATTATACACTAAACGCAGCCTTGCTGTGAGTTCCTCCGCTGCGGGTGCATGCACTAATTTTGATGAAAAGGTTGGAGTACTGCTGTTCAATCTTGGTGGCCCAGAGACCCTCGATGATGTTCAGCCGTTTTTGTTCAATCTCTGTCATCTACTGTCAGTTGGTAAGTTCATATGCACACTTTATTCTTTCTTACATGCGGACACATGATTCTTTGTAATGAGAATTAATGGGGCATATAAAAAAACAAACTTTTGATTGCGTTGAGGTCGAGGTATACCCATCTCGTTTGCGTACTTCTCGTAATACACTCCTCCCTTGGCCATGTTGTCACATTTAGGTCCGGCCATTTATCAGCTTTTAATTCCATGCTAAGCGATGCATATTTCAATAAATTTTGCAGGTCCTTCCAGCTGTTGCACGAATAAAAGACAATATTAACATCACAACCAAAAATACCGAAGGATAACGTAAAAGCATCTTATCAAAAGATAGGGTAGTGGGACTAATTGCTAACCATAGCAACGAGGTCTTTGCGGCCCATTCCTCTCGCCGAGCGAGTTGAGCACTTGGATTCTTCGTTTTCCGGTATTTATAACTCGCTACGTACCAATGCATGTTGTTACTGTTCCATCGGAATGTGTATCCGAAACTTTTTAGTTAGTTTAGTTCCGATATAGACAAACATTCGTCCTCCATACAATTTACTTGAGATGTAAGAAACCGAGACTAACCATATCATATTTCAAATAAGTGCCGACTCGGTCTAATAACCATGTTGGTGCTTCATCAAGCCCTGCATAGCTAAAACTCTTTATCGTCTTAGAGACGCATGCATTCTCTAAGAACACACTTCCACCCGACCTCACTTGTAGATGCTCCGTACCACGTATGCAATTTATGTACGCGTTTATTATCTACAATTTCAAAAGCATACAATGGTTATAGGAGATATTAGAACTCATAATAAAATAGCAAATCCTTGTGACAAAACTATATATGCTTACTTCATCGCCAATGAATTCTCCGGGAGTTAAAAGTGACAAGTAATTCGGCCTTTTTAAGATATCCATCGTCGATGCTCACTAAATATCTCTTGTCGCTTGGTTCGTTTCTGATTTTGTCAATCACAGACCAATCATCGCCGGTGCAGGCATAATCTGTCACAATGGAAGTAATAACATGTATTAGTAATGAAGATAATAAATATAGCAAAAGCAGGGCAGAGAAGGTTTTGTTATGTGCCTTGTGGAGAAACCACATAGTCTTGTGTCTTCTTAGGCTTGTTATGCCGTCGCATATGTTTCTCTATCTGCATGGGCAATGCAAACTCATTCTCTATAGTTCCTGGCCCTTCCGTGCCGGATGTTGTTGCTAAGTGCTTGTCCTGAGCTGACAGCAGTTGTTGACTTGCTTTGTTGACAGATAATTCCTAGGAACAGCATAAACAAAACTGAAACCAGGAAAAGGGTGTCGGATAATTACTGTGGAGATTTGGAATTATTGGGGAGTTTTTAGGACCAAGAAACTCACATTTGTCAATTCGAAGTAAGTAGCCTCTTTGCCGGTTTTATTTTCTAGCTCATTGGTCTCAGATTTGGTCAGCCCCTCTTCAATTTGCATATTTGTTTGGCCCTCTCTAAATATTACTTCTTCTTCTAGTTCAAGATTCTCAGGTTTCGAAGTTGGTAATGCTTGCTCCTTTGCTCCATCCTTGATGGTTTCCTTTACATGCACACAAAACTCTTACATTAGTGGAGAACCAGGACTACTAAACAACCGAAGAGTGAAAAATCTTCCAGACATATAATGCTTTTTCTTGTATTGCCTTTGTCGACTCGGGGTTTGTATCATTGTATTTGTTTATCACTTCTTCAGTCTTCATATTACCTGTGTCCTCATCCATTGATCCCATGTCGATGTTTTCCTGAAAACCAAGCATATATCACTCTTAATTACGAAACCTTGCAAAGTATTTAATTACGAAGCCTTGCAAACTATGAAGTTACAGAGATATATATCATTACCGCATTGATAGCATGGACAATAGCACCGAATCTGGGTGGAGATTGATCCGCAGAGGACATCGGGGATGTCGCCCCAGACATTGAGAATGATGCAACACGGCCAGATTCGTAGGGCGAGTGGACAGTCTTGAGGTGGAGGAGGCCGGCGAGGTGGAGGAGACTGTGGATGCGGCGATTGTGGTAGGGAAGAGTATCGTGGTGACGGCTTCTGGCGGTTGCTGTAGAGTTGTAGTTGCCCACGTTGGTGGGAGTCTGGAGTCCCTTATCGATCGAGGTGGAGGTGGAGGAGAGTGGGGATGCGGCAATAGCTACAACCAGATCGTGAGGCAACTGGGTTTTTTTCTCCTAGGGAATCGTACTTGTATAACAAACTGTCCATATCTCTAGCGTACACTATTTTTATTGCTCTATCCGGCTGATTTATCTCTGGCCCCTCGTTTTTATTTTTGCCTTTTTTTATACCCCACGTAGTTGTAGACATTGCCTTTCTTATTTGCCTTTTCTTATACCCCATGTACACAAATGCCGTTATAATATATTAAATGATTAAATTGGACATTCTACTTTTTTAGTTTATTGATCTCTCGGTTCCACATATATATTTATTTTTTTCCAAGGTTTTTGACGGTAAATATCAATTTATTTATGTCTTTGATTTCTTATTAGGTTAGAGATTTGTTTTGGCATCACGAATTGCACCCATTGGAGAAGGAAATGAATATGAAGTTTCATGTAACGATTGGTTTGTCTACCTTGGATTGTCAGGTATAAAGTTTCATGTTTTTTAAGTTACCATATCTACTTTTTGAAAGCATTATCATATCTACTATTGCATCATATTAAGGGAAAGTGGTGTTTCGATGTTACATGATTTTAAATTTGAGGAGTTTTGATATCATGGACTAAACGGACCTGTCAGCATTCGGCCTGCATTGGTATGCACACTTTGTCTACCTACTTTGTTTGTTTCTTGATACTTCATACCCTTTTATCACGGATAGTCTAATTATTACATTACAAAAAAAATCACTACGTGTTGGTACAAAATAGTTGGCTCCAAACCAACCTGATAGCACAGTACCAACTTCTGAATAAAGGAAACAAATAGTCTTTAAAACAGCATCTTTTTCGTGTTGGAATAATCAAGCATTCTAAAGGCTTATTGCCCTTCTCCACATACATACACGCGCATTCATGTACAAGAGAAGCACTACAGGTACAAAGTTTTTGCATCCATTTATTTAGTGGAGATGTTGTGGATGGTTTGCAAGATGTGAAAATAGTAGATACGGAATGGAGCATCTTGTGAATATAACAACATGTTATATTTATTATTACAACAAAGGATAGAAATAACTCGCTTAAAACACCACCCCTTTCTAAAGAATTATTGATTCTGGACATACATGCCTAATCAACTTCATTGTACTTGTCAACTTTATCTGGCGATGTGCTGGGTGTACTGCGCTTCAGATAGTTGTACATGTATTTGATCGAAGAAGCTTCAGCAGGTAGATGAACTGCGTTGTACTCGTTGGCTGGATTTTGAGCATCCCTCCTAAGAAGTACAACATTTTTTACCGCTTCACCGTAAGCTGAATCATTATGAATTCGTTTGCGCACACCTACAACATGACTAATTAGGACATATAGTTATCGAGACTGGTGAAATAGTAATAGAAAAACTACAGTCACCTTCAAGCATGTCAAACTGATGACATGCTAAGCACCGATGAAATGTGATTGTTGTTGCTGTTGTACTTAAAAGGCTTCCTATTTATGAAAACATCGAGTAAGTACAAGTGAGAAATGGATTTGGTATATAGCACTTATTATAGTTCAGACTTACTCGACGCTTGGTCAACCTCCATAAAGGTTGCCATTAGGAATGAATAATGCCTTTCCCCAAAAAATAGTTCTTCTCTATGGCTGTCAGCTAGTTCATCTAAAAACCGGAGGAACACAGTACGATCATTGGAGTCCACCACTGCTAATTCCCTCATGCCTAGAGGGAAATATGTGTCGTGGTCAATTGGGCCAACATACATGATAACTCCCGCGATATCTACATGATAAGATTTGTTAGTACATAAAACATGAATCTAGCACCTAGTCGATATAATGTAGTCATGTATTTTTATTTTGTGTACACAAGAATACCGGTGATGGATCCATTTGGAAAACTGAAGACGTCATACTCATCCATATCTGCTCATTTAGAAAAGTGTGTATAATTATTAGTAAAAACAATTGTACCTATACAGATCTAGGAATTTGTGTAATGGCCAGAAAAGACAATATTCAGAATTAAATTCCTTGTTACTTATAAAAATATACTTGCTACCTCGATTTGATCTATCAACAAAATCAGAAAGTACCATTAGAAATATATGTCTTACCTAGAGCTTCTAATCAGATCCTCTTCTTTTTCCTCTTAGCAGCCTCGGCTTTTCTCCTTCTGTTTGTCTTGTCAGAAAGAATGTTCTCACGGCTCCCTTAAATAGACCCACAGAGGCATGCATGAGCAACAGCTAACCCACGCATTCACTAACCCAGTCCACTCACACACTACTCGGCTACCAGAACCATACATGCAGCTAACAACCTAAACAAGCTGTAACTAACTCTGACTTGGCCAAGTCACACGGTTAGAATTATATGTTGAGTCTGTCTGACCGCTTCTAACGTGTGGCTAAATGTGACATTTATTTTTAGGTATGTTAATTAACTTTGCCATTTATTTGAGATTTTGTAACCTGCCACACCATGCAGGGAAGGCTTTCTCCAGAGAAGAGGGGACGGCTGGTCTTAGTTTTGAATATTGCTTGCACGATTGCTTACAGGTTGGAGCTCACATTCTTTGGTTACTCCGCTTCTGAAATTGAATATTCTGACATTTCGTTTGGACGGCAATCCTGTGGCATACATGTTTAGATTTTCCTTATCATTGGATTATGCTAACCTAAGCATAATTTTCCGTAAATATAAGTATTAACACATCAATGTTTAAAAGTTATCCTAATACAATATATTTTTGTTGGATCAACATGGTATGCATGTAAAACTGATCTTTTAAAAATAACAATCCGCGAAAGATAAATGATCTCATCCTTATATAATCTATTTTTCCTGAAATAATAAAACTGATCTTATTTTTCGTGATGCGCTAAGGTTTACAGAAAAGCGTCATCATGGTTCTTTCATGCTAGAAAAAAATGCTTAAACACATGGCTTATTCTTTCATTATCTAACCTCGAAATAGAAAAAACCGATTAATCCGGTCCGAGGAAAATGATGGTATCCTTATGTTTAATAATATATACCTCTGGTACAAAAACAAGATAATACAAAAATAAATTGGAAACTCTATCCGTAAGACTAATACTCAGTTTCTCACTACTTTATAACATTTTAATTAGTGTCAAGCGGTAATAACAACCCAACACACCGAGAATAGTGAAAAGCAATAAAGCAGTAGCATATAAAAAAATTTGTGGGATGGACATGTGACATAGGAGTTCAGCCCCAAGAACAAATGTACGAAAAACCCGGCAAAAAAGAACGGTCCTTTTTCACCCCTCCAACACATCCCTGTAGACAATGTTCTTTGTGCTTTTTTCCTTTGGGATCTAAGTCTGTATTTGGCTTCGCCAAGATCCGAGTAGTCTGCCTCGACACACCCCTTGAAAGTGCGACATAAAGCTGGCCATGCGAGAATACAGGCTCTGGGAGGTAAATACCAACATTTGGAATGGTTTGCCCCTGGGCTTTGTTGATGGTCATTGCAAAACTCAACCGGATGGGGAACTGTTTCCTCTTGAACTTGAAAGGAAGTGAAAGGTCCTCCGATGGCGACATAGGGATCCTTGGTATGAAGACTCTGTATCCAGCATGTTGTCCACCTACAATCTCGGCATCGATTGCATTATCATGGAATGCTCTAATCATCAATCTTGTTCCGTTGCACAACCCATTGTGCGGATCGAGATTCCGGAGAAGAATGACGGGACAGTTGACTTTGAGTTTCAATTCATGCGGGGGCAGGCCATTGGGAGTGAGGTGGTTAGGATAGTCTAGTGGGTAACTATTTCATGGATCATCTTCGACAGAGTCAAAGCTATAAAATACCTTTTCCTGACCAGGAAATCGGCCAATCAACTTCCTGTTCAGATCGTCGACATGCTCATTCTTGGTTGAAAGAATAGCACGCGCACTCATGTAGGGTCCAGATGTGGCGTTCTCATGAAGCGATGGGAATACATGTTCAATAAGATTGTTCACTGGTTCTTCGGTTGCAGTGTAAGGAATAACAATGTCATCTGGAAGATGCACGTAGTCACCACCGATCGTCTCTTCTGTTCCATTGCCTATTCTCAGTAGGTAATTGGAGAACCACTGATCTGTCTGTGCCCTCATATTACGCGTAAGGCGTATCTTCCTAATCTTCTCCCACAAATAAGACCTCTGTAATGTGGCATCCGTTATTTGAGCTCTTGTCCCACGTGTTACAACGGGAAGTACCTGCCTAAAATCTCCTCCAAACACCACGACTTTCCCCCCAAAAGGCAAAGCAGATCCCATGATGTCCTGTAGGGTCCTATCAAGAACCTCAACAGTTTGGCGCTTCATCATGGCAACTTCGTCCCAGATTATTAAAGATGCCCTACGGAGCAGCTTTGCTGTACCACACTGCTTGGTGAAATTGCATGTGCTGCTGTCCATGAGCTTAATGGGAATTTTAAACCTGGAATGGGCAATGCGCCCACCGTGCATGATTGATGCCGCTATGCCGTATGTAGCTGTAGCAATAGCTATTTGACCCATGGAACGGACCTTTGCAAGGAGTGCTTTGTATAGATATGTCTTTCCCGTGCCACCTGGACCATCAACAAAGAAAATCTGGCTTCTTTTGTTGACAACATGAGAGAGGATGTCATCAAAACCAGCACGCTGCTCTTTGTTAAGAGTTGTAAACATGTTTATGTCTTCTTTATCAAAAGTGACAGACAGCTCCTCTTGTATCTCTCTGCAATCTCCATTGGAACAGCTCATCATCCACCGGATCCAAATCTGCAGGCCATAAATGCTAATATCTTTTCCCATGGAATGCACCAGATCCCTAATGTCTCGAAGGACCATCTTCTCTACTGCGGCCTGATTGGACTGGTCACGACGGTAGTCCTCAGACATCGACTCAAGGTGCTTGTCCCACAATGATCGGATATGGGTCACCTCGCAGAACACCAGAATTATTGCAAAAAGCCTTCTTAGAGCATACGACATTTGGAATGTAGCCGCTTCGGTCAAGCAGTCATCAAGTGACTTGTCGGTCTCTATGAGACCTCTTTGCTCACACGATTCTCTGAAATTCAAGCACAGTCTGCCGTTTACACTTTTCAAATCCTGAAATGACGTTGCACCTCTCACATGATTCATGAGCACTCTAAGGAAGTACCTTTCACCTTCACCAGGATTGGCATACACAATTCTTCCAATCTGCCCTCGCCCCCTTAGTGTTCGTCTCTGCCACTTCTTCTTACCCTTTATCCACTTGTAGAATTCTGGGAACTCTTTGTACAAGAAGTTCTTTATATAAGGATCCACTTCGTTCATCTTGAAATATTCAGTGAGCATGGTACTGGTTGAAGAGGGCCTATTGACAACGTCGTCTAGATCATCGCCCTCTTTGAATGTGATAGGCTGCATATCTTCCAAGTGAAGCTAAAGTTGCAGAACTGAGGGATAGATACCGTACATTGGAAAAGCGTAAAGCCTGTAGCAAGACTCTTGTGGCCCCACGAACCTGGCATCCCTGTATTGTTTAATCTCATTGATCACTTCACCCTCATTATCTCCTGCTGGATCCACTGAGAATGATGCACGATCATGTCCTTTATAGATGTACTTGAATAAATATTTCACTGCCTTGATGCTTGAGCAAGCTTCAACATTGATGTGACAATTATACCGCATAAGCAGACCAGGGTTGTATGGGACAACCCATCTATTATCCAACTCTGCTCGCCTGACCTTCACTTGACAACCATCGTGCCTCCTCCTATAGATAGGATATGAGTCCTTTCCTTGCTGTGTACAATCAGTAAACTGCCGAGGATAGTGAAATCGACATTCACCATCTATCATGCAAGCAAAAATTTTCGTGAGAGCACCACATGGTCCATGGAGCATATGTTTGACCACCAGAGCATGCAATACAGGGTAGAAGTCCTTGTTAGGAAGTTCTCGTCGATATCACCTTGTCATATCCGTCCGGGTTTGTTAGCTTGCTATCCGAGCGCATGATCGAAGCATGTGCTCATGCGGCAGCCCCTCTTTTGAAACTCAGTAACATGGACATATGCAGCAACCTCACCAAAGTATCTTTTTTTGATTAAGAGATCCTTGATACTTCGCAATTTGGCCCTGTATACTCTCGCCACAAGGTCTGGACGGTCTTGTGGTGTCTGTCCGGGTTCAAGTTTGGATGTAATCTCCTCCCAGTGTGGGTTGCAAGTGATTGTGATAAAGTAATCAGGCTTCCCAAACCGCTGGACTAACGCCATCGCATTGAGGAATCTTCGCTGCATGTCTCTATCACCTCCTGGAAAAGTCCGCGGTAGCACAATTCTCCTACCAACATGCTTACCACGTGTCTCGCCAGCATACATGACGTCAACAACACCCTTCATTAATAAAACAATCAAAACATCATTGTCAATTGACATGCGTAGGGGAGGCGGTGCGTGTGTGATATAACATGGAGATGGTATGATACCTGGTATAAATCAGCACGAATGCGCTTCTGATTCTTAGGATTGGAGAAAAAATCAAGTCTCATAGTCTCACACTTTATGTACATGTCGACAGCCCATTGCTGGAGCTCGCGTGCACCGAACAATATAATGTTGAAAAGTCCTTTCCTAACTTGTAGCTTGAAGCAATAGTACTCCCTGGCGCTAACAAATTTTCTTTTACCTCCGTTTTCACCATCATCCTGGTCCTCTTCATCCTGGTCCTCTTCATCATCTGGAACATGGATGAGAAAATGATTAATCGTCCATCGTTATTAACAATCATTAAAATGTGAAACTTGTTTTGTCAGCACGGGGATAATTACCTGCTACCTCATCCGTGTTTTCTTCCAGATGTACATTGGAACTTTGGTCTAGACCTTTCAAGGGTTCACAGTCTGTGTCATCCTCTTTGTCCCCTTGCTGAGTGACTTTACGTGGTATCTCATATGGTATCCGACGGTTCCACCCCGTCTCCCCTCTCGGGAAGAATAATGGATACGCCAAAGGATCATAGCAACCATAGTAAGCTCTAATAAATATAGGACGGTCCCCTTTTCCATGCACGACAACCTGCCTATCAAAAGTGTTTTGCGGGTCAGTACCTTCAACCCACATCGCGGCCACCTGTGAAGCTGTGGGGACATTGTACCTTCTCTGGTCCAGTCTTATGTCCGTGTTAAGGGATATTCTATATTCTTCCAGGTTCGGAACAGATCCACAACTTTTAAAGGTCTTCACATAGGGGTTGTCCTTTAGTATCTCCAGTAATGGCCCGTATGATATTGATATCAAGATCCGGAGACCGCTTCACTCTATGTTCCAAGGTTTCATCTCGTATCATAGAAGTAGAGCTGGAGATGTCTAGGTCCTTTATCACCCGGCACCGGATCATCCATTTTATAATATAGTGCCCCTTGTGCACGAAATGTATACACACCGGTTCTCGCCGCACTCGCCGACGGTCTTGTCGAGGGTCACTCCAAGGCTTGTGAAGGAGAAGTGGGTGTTGAAATATCGAATATGCTTTCTGAAATATTTTGCATCAGCATCAACCTGACTTGTAAACAAACGGCGCAACTCTTGAGGAACTTCAGGGGTAGCTATCTTGACTTTTCCTTTTTGCAACAGAAAGCAGGGCCCTCATATTGTAGCTTCATTGCTCCACAATGGATGCAGTCTGGTACTGTTTTCAAAACATGATGCTTCTTTGGCAGATTGTGGTACACGAAGTCATAAGGATCATCATTCTGTTCACTCTGAGGCACATCAGTTGTCAATCGGTACGAATCAAATACATCACCTGCACAAGCAGAACAAACAGTAATTTAGTTGATGCGGCACTTATTCTGACCAGAATTTAATAGTTATAAAAAATAATTATTGTTATGAGTTACCTAGACCAGTAAAAATCCTGCACTCTTCATCATCATCAAGAACTGTTTCTTCCTCTTGCATGGTTTCCGTGTTTTCTGTGTGCAAAACAAGTTAAATTGGCTTAATGTATAAATGAGGCCTTATAAACATGTGCACAATCGTTATGCTATTTTACCTTCGAACCTAGCATCTTGTTCAACTGGTTCAAAAATCCCCGGAGGATCAGATTCATCGGTAATGTTTGTCTCACCTGGATCTGTATTAAATAGCATAACAATTGATAAATAGCAGTTTACAAACACAATAAATGAATGATATGCAGAAAATGTTGTGAATATTAATTCCTTTGTACAATAATACATGGAGAGAACTAACTGGTATGGACATGAACATTAGTACATCATCAATACCTGGCTCAGATGATTGTGTGTGCATGGCAGCATTGGTTCGTGGGCTAGATGCATTGCTATTTTTGACATGTATAGTATCGTTGTGGTCAAACAGTGTCCCGCTTTCCCTTCTGCAATGCTTATACCTGCGGTTATTGCGCAAATATTCTTCCCTCTGTTCATCCGTCATGAGCGAGTATTTTTCCCTGCGTTGATGCCTTTTCTTATCACGATCTGCACTTTTTGCTACAAAACTCTCTTGCCCATGAAAATTTGCAGATGTGGACACATGCCCCATAGCTGACTCGCAGCATGGCGTTTGAGTCACGTTGCTCATTGGGGTATGCGGTGAACTCGGTATATAAGTAGCTGGTGGTTGAGACCCGTCGAGTCCACTCCTTGCCGCATCTATCTTTTGTTGGTGGGCTATACGCTGTCTCTGTAGAT
Organism: Lolium rigidum; assembly: GCF_022539505.1. NCBI lineage: Eukaryota > Viridiplantae > Streptophyta > Magnoliopsida > Poales > Poaceae > Lolium > Lolium rigidum. The sequence goes on from NC_061511.1 coordinate 122,248,041, forward strand.
ACTCAACTTTATTTTCTTCAGACATTCGAGCATACCATGACATGTTAGTGCGTTTTTGGCGGCCTTGGCTTGGGCATACGCGATTGTTTGTTAGGTCTGTCACAGGACCAATAATAAAACATCATTGTCAGAGAATTTCCATAAACACACCGTCACAGCATCACACTCACACAAGTGTGATGTAGAGCATATATACTTGCTTAAATAAATTAAACAAGATGCCCAAGAATATATTACCTGATAATTGGCTGAGTGAACCTGCCCCTGCAATATTGGACTGGGCGACAAGAATAGGTCTATTTCCTCCTGATTTTTCTTGCATACGCCATGCTTCATTTCTGTGCAACCAATCGGACTCATTGTCACCGACCACTTGAGATGCATAGTGCTGCACATGTGGCGGCATACCTATAAGTATTTGTAGCTACAAAATCAGCCTTTTTTCAAATAACATGGCACGTATATGTTGGAAGTATAGAACACATGACCTTCTTCAGTAGCAATGTTTTGTATCTGGGTGACTCCAGATATTCTGTTGGCCTGTGTACAGCATGGTAGGTTTTCCTCATTCTCAGCGGCGATTGGCTGTTTTTTAAGTTCCTGTAATTCACGTCGGCGCTTTAAAATCTCATATTTATTATTTGCATACCGCTCCCTCTCCCTCTGCCTTTTGAGCTCTTTATAATCTGTATAGATATCACACTTTAGTATGTCACATAATAATGATGAGATTGCATCCTACAATATTAATACATGAACAGCAAACAACTTTGTGAACTGAGATTGTAGAGCATTTATATTTGTTGAATTAAAATAAAACATGATGCACATCATTATTATTACCAGATAATTTGCTTAGTGAACCTGACACTTCAATATCTCCTCGTGGTTTTGGTTGCAGCTGGCATGCTTCATTTCTATGCAACCAATCGGACTCATCGTCACCGCCCACCTGAGATGCATAGTCCTGAACATGGGGCGCCATACCTGTAAGTATTTGCAGCTACAAAATTAGTATTTCATATAACATGGCACATATATGTTGGAAGCATAGAACACATGACCTTCTTTAGAAGCAATGTTATGTATCTGGGTGACTCCACATATTCTGTTGTTTTGTGTCTCGCATGGTATGTTTTCATCATTCACATCGGCGGTTGGCTGTTTTTTAAGCTCCCGTAGTTCACGTCGGCGTTTTAAAATGTCATCTCTATTTTTTGCATACCGCTCCCTCTCCCTCTGCCTTTTCAGCTCTTGAGAATCTGCATACACATGACTCTTTAGTATGACAGAAACTGACGATGTTACTGAACATTGAGCGTGCTGTCAGCTACCTTGACTTTGGTTGTTCGTTATGTCTTGGAATGGAGTCCGTGTGGAAGATGCCATATATGTACCGAAATAAGGTTCCTTGTAAAATTAAGAGGTATCAAAAAATGTGACGAAAACAAAGTAAACTGTCAAAACTGCTATCGTCAGAAAATCAACAAATACCCCAAGTAGATAAGTATTTTTGCTAAAATTTGCACGCAAACACATTTATACATATACCCAAAAGGATTCCTTATTCAGAAATTCGTAAAGGTTGACTTAAGTAAGATGTTTATGCACAGATCAAATGTTTCAAGCAATATTCGTTATATTGAGAGATCTCTAATTAACAAAAGTAAAAAATTGTTAGTAGTAAAGCTTTATCATTCAGTTTACTGTTGTATACATTTCCCTGAACTCATGCCCCAGTGTTAGAGTCAATAACATATATCTTCATGAGATCAACAAGCAAGGCATAGAAAATCACGAATTTCACTTATATCCAGGTCACGTTTTATCACTTGTAGCCTAGGTTTTGATTTTAAAGAGAGTCATTTGATAGTGTAGGGATAATAATATAGTCTGAAATCTTGAGATGTGGTAGCAATGCAGAAATCGCAGCATATACATGTACTCGACCACAGATGCAAACAATTATCTGACTCAAACCAATATTGTATGAAGGTGTATGAAACTGCAGTCATTGATTTCGCTGATATGCAGATAATTGCGTTCAGCCAACGTAAGAGCCCTGATTCAATAATTTGATTCTGAGTAATGCTGCAGGTCACAGTTTACCAAAAAGTGATCAGGTAAACAGTGGTGGAACCGCTGGGAAGAAGTGCAGCTGCGTGCGTCCTGCTGGAGCCTATCACATGGCGTCGGCGTGAGGGCGATATGGCGGCAGGTTGACGACGGCGACATGACTGCGTGGTGGAACGCGAGAACGGCGAGAGGAAAGCGCGCTGGACGGCAAGAATTGCTGCTGGGCGGCAACGGCGAGAGGAAGGCGTGACTGACGGGACGGCGAGAACAGCGAGAGGAAGGTGTGGTGGACGGCGAGAACTGCTGCTGGGCGAGACGTGCTGCGGGGTCTGAGAAACGGTTACGTGATTTGTTCGTGTATCGATCGATGTCCTTTTTTTTATGTGGAGCGCTAGAGGAGACGTGGTCTGCTGATTTTTTTTTATGTGGAGCGCAAGAGCAGACGTGGTCTGCTGGTCTGCTCCCATCAAAGATGTAATAGATCTCAGCTATTGGATAGGTCGATTGAAGGGTTGAGATTGGTTGGATGGGATGCTCTCGCTCTTTTAAAGTAGGGGAGATTTACACGTCTATTCACCGCTTTGACTGGTTTGGTGTTTCAGTCTCTAGAAGCCGAACTGATACGGGGTGGCCTTTGGACACCGCCTCCTCAAGACCGACAAGCCCTCCTCGTGGCCCAATGACACGAGCTCGAGCCAAAGCCCTACACCAAGAGGTGAATTCGCTCCTCTCCACGTATGCATTTGATACCCCCTTGGATGGCATGCTACTTCATGCAAATACCCTATGCTCAATCAGGTACATCGACCAAGACGCAAGCCATGGAGACCAAGCCATTGGAGAGAGAGCTGGAAATGATGAAGATGGAGCTCCAGCGCCCAGGCCGGAACTTCCGCCCTCCAGGACCGGAACTTCCGCCCAGATGCCTCCCAGATGCTCTCAAGATGCTGTCCAGCGCCCAGGAAACAGGGTCCAGCCGGAACTTCCGCCCCTAAGGACCGGAACTTCCGCCCACCGGAACTTCCGCCCAAGTTCCGCCCAAGTTCCGAAAGTCGGCGAAAACCATACTGGATGTTACTGCGGGACAATGGCGCATTTCCGGAACAAGGCCGGAACTTGGCCGGAACTTCCGCCCCGACCGGAACTTCCGCCCCTCCAGACCGGAACTTCCGCCCCTGACCGGAACTTCCGCCCATGTTGACCGGAACTTCCGCCCCATCGAACTTCAGCACAACAACACTTTTAGTTGTAACTTACCCCTTCGCCCCACCTACTATATATAGCCTAGTTGGCTCAGATCTGAGATTTAGACTTGATGTAAGAGAAAACATGAGCTATGCTCCTTCCCACGGGAAACCCTTCTAGATCTACGAATCTACGAAGTTATCTACTCTTCTAGGCGGTTGATCTCTTCCATTCTAGGAATTCTAGTGTTTTGGATCTTTTGCTTTTGCAATTCTATCTATTTGCACTCTTTTCCTCTTTGGAACTCTATCGATTGCTATTGCCAACCTTTTGTGAGGGATTCTACTCCTTGTGGGTCTTTTTCTTGCAATTCCGTTGGGTTGGTGTATCGGGCCAACGAAGAACAACCGGTTGTGTGTGTGTGTTGCGTTTGTATCTTCGATCCACCCCGCCATCCACCCACGTTCTTCGTGTTCATCCACCTCCCCCACGAATCCCATCCAAATCCGTGAAGATCGGGCACATCCAAGGACTTAGTCCACATCATATGGTATCAGCAGCTCTTTGGTTGCCACGGATTTGACCCCCACATCCCCAATTCCACCAATTTCGCCCAAAAAAAATTCCAAATTTTTTTCCCAAAAAATAGCCCCAAATTGGCCTTGGATCGATCTCTCGATTTGTTGAGTTATTTGTGGTTTTGCTCCAATAGAAACTTGTCTTTGGTGTTGATCTGCAATTCCCCCACCTTCCCACAGCTTCTAGTGCCAAATTTTCCTCGAATTCGAAGGATTTTGGCCAGGATTTCCGCCCAAATCGACGAACAGCCCGCAGATCTGATTGCGACCGGAAGTTCCGCCCGACGGACCGGAAGTTCCGCCGGGACCGGAAGTTCCGCCCTCGGGACCGGAAGTTCCAACCAGCCGAAATTTTGACAGCAACCTTCGTTTTTCGTTTTGGTACTAACCCCCTTGTGTTTGGACTTCGGTTTGAGTGCCATTTCAGCTACCACTAAGCTTCCGCAACATCGACAACGACGACGGCACCCCGAAGATCCAAGCGGTTCTTTTGACACCTCCACCATAGCAAGTACAAGGTCGTCGGCCACCATCATCAAGTGGTATAACTTGCTCCTAACTTGTAGCCCTAGCCTCTTTTGCGTACCTTTCCTATCGAGAGTGGCTTTCTAGTGTTGTGAAGCATTGCGCAAGCGTCCCGACCGTGAGGGTGTGCGTGTGTTGAGCAAAGCTTTGAAGCAAGCTCGTGTGAAAAGATAAACAAAAGAAGTGTGACATACTTACATAGATAGTAGTATCCTTACATAGTGAGAAAAAGAAAGAAAAATACAAAAAGAAAAAGTGTGTGAGTGACACCTATACACAAAAGAGTCCAAAGCTTTTAAGCAAACGAGAGAAAAGAGAAGAGAGGCGTCTTGCGCAAATCTTGTTGCTTCTCAATTTTGCAACCAAGCCACGGTCTCTCTTGCGTTAGCGTGACACCGAGCTAGTAGTCTTCGTTAGGACCATTTTGTTCTTGCTCATTTTCCAAGTCGCGCTAACCCCATTTTGTCCCACGCGTGTGTTCCTCATTGTGTATGCCTTTTGTGATCACCGCCTTTGACTTGTGACTTTTGGATCTTACCCACTTTTGACAATAGACTTTTCGTTTGGTTCTTCCATTTGGCTTTCCACATCCGTACCTAACACCATATAGAGTTTTGTTTTTGTGTGTGTAACCGGTTGTTCCTCACCTTGATACACCTTTCCAATTTTGTTGTGAGTCTTTGACTTACTTGTGAGCTTTCCTCTAACCCCACAACATAGTTCTTGTTTTAGTTGTAACCATGTCTAGTGGAGAGGGGAACCAACTACCGATGACACGGCACCAACATTGGATCGCTACTCAAGCCGTCAACAAGAGTATCCATGACCTCACGGCAAGGATCGATGAGACCGTTGCACGCTATGAAGAACGAGCTCAAGTGCAACGACGGGACCTCAATGTCCAAGTGCAAGACATCCATGACAAGCTCGATGCTCAAGCTCATGATATGAGGGCCACACTTGCTACTCAAGGTCAACAAAACATGGCGAGCATGAGAAGGCAAGAAGAAAGAATGGCACGCCTTGAGCAAGCTATTGCCAACATCGCCAACAACCGAAGCCAACACTCAAGGTCTTCACGCTCTCATAGTTCAAGGCACCGGGCTTCATCTCCGTCTTACCATGCTTCTAATGAAGACCCACACCACCACAATGTGGATGCTCAAGTTCTTCAACAACAAGCTCGAGATGCGGAGCAAGCACGTGCTCAACTTGAACAAGCAAGACTACAACAAGCAAATCGTGAAGCTCAATTCCAAGAGGAACAACAACGTCTTCGTCATGATCAAGCTCTCCTTCATGCACGTGAGCAAGAACGTCTTCGCCAAGAGCAAGAGGCACGTCAACAACAAGGGCAACCTCGCCCTTCTCAAGTGGCCCATGCTCAAAGGCATCCACAACATGACGCCGAACAAGAAGTGAACCAAGATCGCCAAATCATCAATATTGATGCTCACCAAGATGATGGCGCAAGAAGAAACAACAACGACAATAGAAGACACAATCCTCTCAATTATCGAGCTCGTCAAGCTCCTCATGCTCCTCAAGGTGAAGCAAGGCACCACAATGAAGAAGACGCCTCAAGTGAAGCTAGTGTCATGCCACACCTCCGGCAACCTCATGGAAGGCGTCCTCCTCCTCCAAACCGCCACAATCAAAATGAGGATCCACCTCGACAACCTCGCAACCATAATGAGGATGAAGATGATGCAAGACCTATACCTCGACGCAATGACCGTAATGAGGAAGAAATCTTTGGGAAGCTCAAGTTCACCATGCCCAAGTTCCAAGGAGAGGAAGACCCCGATGCATACTTGTCTTGGGTCCTCAAGGTTGACAAGATATTCCGCATCCACAACTTCTCCGAAGCAAAGAAAGTTGCTATGGCATCTCTTGAGTTTGAAGGATATGCAAATGTTTGGTGGGAAGAAGTGAACAAGAAGCGTGACAAGGAAGACTTAGAGCCCATTGACACATGGGAAGAGATGCAAGAAGTCATGCACAAACGCTTTGTGCCCACCCACCACAAGCGTGACCTCTTCAACAAGCTTACTCAACTCAAGCAAAGCTTCAAGTCCGTTGAGGAGTACTACAAGGAGATGCACATGACCATGATGAGTGCCAATGTGGATGAGCGAGAAGAGCAAACTATGGCAAGATTCTTGAATGGGTTGAACATTCCCGTCAAGAGGATAGTGGAGTTCTTGCCTTACACCAACATGGTTGAGTTGCTTCATCAAGCTACAAGGGCCGAGCGCCAAGTGCGAGAAGACCTAGCAAGTGCCAAGACCAAGACCTTCTTTGCCGCAAGAAATGCAACAACTACATCTTCAAGCCTCAAGAATACAAGTGCTAGCGCATCCAAGGATCCTCCCAAGCAAACAAGAAGTGCTATCAAGACTACAAGCTTCAAGCCGGAGCAATCAACTATGTCCTCCAAGGCTTCCACCGGTTCTAGTAACATCACTTGTTTCAAGTGTGGTGCTCAAGGACATAAATCCTTCGAATGCAAGAACACAAGAGTTATGATAACTCGAGATGATGGAGATGTGGAGTACTTGAGTGAAGGTGAATATGAAGCCTTGGTACAAGCCGCAACCACTCATGAAGATGATGACTTGGAAGACCAAGAGCAAGTCCTATGTGTGCATGATGCAAACCCATCACTTGTGGTGACCAAAGTGTTGACAACCCATGTCCTCCCCAATGAAGATCAAAGGTGCAACATCTTCCAAACAAGAGCCGGAATCAATGGCAAGTCAATAAAGGTTATCATCGATGGAGGGAGTTGCCACAATCTTGCAAGCACCGAACTATGTTCCAAGCTCAACCTCACACTCCGGAAGCACCCCCACCCTTACCATGTGCAATGGCTAAGTGACAATGGAAATGTCAAGATACAACACACCGTCTCCGTATCCTTCAAGATTGGCGCCTATGAAGACACCGTTGATTGTGATGTAGTGCCCATGACGGTGTGCCACATGCTACTTGGTCGCCCTTGGCAATATGACAAAAGAGCAAGCCATGATGGCTACACAAATGCCTATAGCTTCAAGGTCGGCGACAAGACATTCATCCTACGCCCGATGACTCCTAGCCAAGTAATTGCGGACAATGCAAAGGCTTTAGCGAGGGCTAAGGAAGCTACCATCACTAGTGAGATGAGTGGTGAGAGAGTGACCCACCAAAAGGAAAGTGAGCGCCACAAGCCATATATGAGTGAGATGAAGAGTGTCCTCATAGCTACCAAGAGTGAGATGAGAGAATTGCACCACAACCCATCCACCATATTGCACTACGTGCTCATTTGCAAGGGACCATCTTCGGAGACTAACAACTTAACAACACTTCCTTCGTCTTTGTTGTCTCTTTTGAAGGAGTTCCAAGATGTCTTCCCCGACGAGCTTCCTCATGGACTCCCACCGCTTCGAGGGATTGAGCACCGCATCGACCTCATACCCGGCGCTCCTCTACCAAACCGCGCCGCCTACCGCACCAACCCCGAAGACACAAAGGAGATTCAACGCCAAATACAAGACCTCCTCGAAAAAGGGTATGTTCGTGAAAGCTTAAGCCCTTGTGCGGTTCCCGTGATTCTTGTTCCTAAACCGGATGAGACGCAACGAATGTGTATGGATTGTCGCCCCATCAATGCCATTACCGTTCGCTACCGCCATCCCATTCCGCGTTTAGATGACATGCTTGATGAATTGAGTGGTGCCACGATTTTCTCTAAGATAGATTTGCGTAGTGGCTACCACCAAATCCGCATGGCAATTGGTGATGAATGGAAGACGGCATTCAAGACCAAACTTGGTCTCTATGAATGGCTTGTCATGCCATTTGGTCTTTCAAATGCTCCATCTACTTTCATGCGACTCATGAATCACATCTTGCGTCCTCTCATTGGCAAGAGTGTGGTTGTCTATTTCGATGATATTCTCATTTATAGCAAAAGTCTCGAGGACCATGTGCAACATGTGAGAGAGGTCTTGTGCATCTTGCGTCATGAAAAGCTTTATGCTAACCTCCCCAAGTGCACCTTTGCTCAAAACAAATTGGTTTTCCTTGGCTTTGTGGTTTCCGCTAATGGTATTGAAGTTGATTCTTCCAAGGTTGAGGCCATCCACAATTGGCCCACTCCTACCAATGTTGGTCAAGTTCGAAGTTTTCATGGACTTGCCGGTTTCTACCGCCGCTTTGTGAAAGATTTTAGCACCATTGCTTGCCCTTTGAATGAACTTACCAAAAAGAATGTTCCGTTTGTGTGGGGCAAGGCCCAACAAAATGCTTTTGATGAGTTGAAGAAACGCCTTACCGAAGCTCCCCTTCTTGTCCTTCCAAACTTTGCAAAAACTTTTGAGATTGAGTGTGATGCGAGTGGACTTGGTATTGGTGGCGTTCTTATGCAAGATGGAAAACCCGTGGCATACTATAGCGAGAAGTTGGATGGCGCACGCCTCAACTATCCTATATATGACAAGGAACTTTATGCTTTGGTTCGTGTTCTTGAAGTTTGGCAACACTATCTTTGGCCAAAAGAGTTTGTTATCCACTCCGACCATGAGTCTTTGAAATATTTGAAAAGTCAACACAATTTGAACAAACGTCATGCAAAATGGGTTGAGTTCATTGAGTCCTTTCCATATGTAATCAAATACAAGAAGGGCAAGGACAATGTAGTTGCGGATGCTCTTTCCCGCAAGCTCACCCTCTTACTCACTCGTTTGGATATCCATGTTTTGGGTCTTGATGAAATCAAAGACTTATATGCTTCCGATACTTTCTTTGGCCCAATCTTTGCAAAGTGTTCTAGTGATAAGGGCATCGATGATTTCTATTTGCACCAAGGATTCTTGTTCAAGGGCAACAAACTTTGCATTCCCATGTCTTCGCTTCGCCTTTTGCTCTTACAAGAATCGCATGGTGGTGGTCTTATGGGACACTTTGGACGAGAGAAGACATATGCCATGCTTTCCACCCACTATTATTGGCCAAGAATGTACCGCGACGTGGAGCGCCTTTGCCGACGGTGCACAACATGCTTACAAGCTAAGTCCACTTCCAACCCCTATGGTCTTTATACACCATTGCCTATTCCTTATGCTCCTTGGTCCGATATAAGTATGGATTTCGTGCTAGGATTGCCTAGAACAAAATATGGTCATGATTCAATTTTTGTAGTGGTTGATCGATTCTCTAAAATGGCTCATTTTATACCATGCTCTCGAACGGATGATGCTTCACATATTGCCTCCTTGTTTTTTAGGGAAATTGTGAGACTCCACGGTGTACCAAGAAGCATTGTGTCGGATCGAGATGTCAAATTCATGAGTTACCTTTGGAAGACACTAATGGCCAAGTTCAACGTCAAGCTTTTGTTCTCGTCATCCTCGCACCCACAAACCGATGGGCAAACCGAAGTGGTGAACCGAAGCCTATCCACACTACTACGAGTGCTTGTCAAGAGGAATTTGAAGTCATGGGAAGATTGCATCCCGCATGCGGAATTTGCCTACAACCGGTCCAAGCATTCTACAACAATGAGAAGTCCATTCATGGTCGTCTACGGGTTTGAACCACCTACGGCGATTGACCTCCTTCCTCTCCCGCTACATGAGCAAGTAAACATGAACATCGACAAGCGAGCACAATACATGAAGAAGCTACATGAAGATACAAGGGCAACAATCGAGCAACAAGTTCTTCGTCAAGCCACTAGACTCAACATGAAGAAAAAGGCACGGATCTTCAATGAAGGAGACCTAGTGTGGATACACCTCCGCAAGGACCGCTTCCCTCAAGAAAGAAACTCCAAGCTCAAGCCCCGAGGCGATGGTCCTTTCAAGGTCCTCAAGCGCATCAACGACAACGCCTACGTCATCGACATACCAACATCCAAGTACTTGGTGAGCAACACATTCAATGTGTCCGACCTCTCACCCTATCATGGCGATGAGGAGATCATAGAGTCGAGGACGACTCTTTCCCAAGGGGGGGGAGATGATACGGGGTGGCCTTTGGACACCGCCTCCTCAAGACCGACAAGCCCTCCTCGTGGCCCAATGACACGAGCTCGAGCCAAAGCCCTACACCAAGAGGTGAATTCGCTCCTCTCCACGTATGCATTTGATACCTCCTTGGATGGCATGCTACTTCATGCAAATACCCTATGCTCAATCGGGTACATCGACCAAGACGCAAGCCATGGAGACCAAGCCATTGGAGAGAGAGCCGGAAATGATGAAGATGGAGCTCCGGCGCCCGGGCCGGAACTTCCGCCCTCCAGGACCGGAACTTCCGGCCAGATGCCTCCCAGATGCTCTCCAGATGCTTTCCAGCGCCCAGGAAACAGGGTCCAGCCGGAACTTCCGCCCCCAAGGACCGGAACTTCCGCCCACCGGAACTTCCGCCCAAGTTCCGCCCAAGTTCCGAAAGTCGGCGAAAACCATACTGGATGTTACTGTGGGACAATGGCGCATTTCCGGAACAAGGCCGGAACTTGGCCGGAACTTCCGCCCCGACCGGAACTTCCGCTCCTCCAGACCGGAACTTCCGCCCCTGACCGGAACTTCCGCCCATGTTGACCGGAAGTTCCGCCCCATCGAACTTCAGCACAAAAACACTTTTAGTTGTAACTTACCCCTTCGCCCCACCTACTATATATAGCCTAGTTGGCTCAGATCTGAGATTTAGACTTGATGTAAGAGAAAACATGAGCTATGCTCCTTCCCGCGGGAAACCCTTCTAGATCTACGAATCTACGAAGTTATCGACTCTTCTAGGCGGTTGATCTCTTCCATTCTAGGAATTCTAGTGTTTTGGATCTTTTGCTTTTGCAATTCTATCTATTTGCACTCTTTTCCTCTTTGGAACTCTATCGATTGCTATTGCCAACCTTTTGTGAGGGATTCTACTCCTTGTGGGTCTTTTTCTTGCAATTCCGTTGGGTTGGTGTATCGGGCCAACGAAGAACAACCGGTTGTGTGTGTGTGTTGCGTTTGTATCTTCGATCCACCCCGCCATCCACCCACGTTCTTCGTGTTCATCCACCTCCCCCACGAATCTCATCCAAATCCGTGAAGATCGGGCACATCCAAGGACTTAGTCCACATCACGAACCCACCAGAAACCCCATTCTCCCTCTTTCTTCTCATGTTTCTTTCCATGGTGTCACACACGGTCTCTCGAGTCTCCACCGACGAACTTCTCCGGCGAGCCGTCCTGCTCCACCCATGATGGAGAGTACTAGCGCCGGTGGGGAGCACCAGGGGAGCAACGGCTCGGCCTTGTGGCGGCGGATTCAGGTGGAGCAACCCGGGACGAGCCAATGGCGAGCTGCGTCCGCCGCAGGAACAAAGGACAGTACTACGCCGGAGGAGGGCAGCAGAGGAGGAGTGGCGCCGGTGTGGCAACGATGGATTCGGGTGGAGCAGGCTAGGACGAGCTGCTGGCGAGGTGCAACAGTGTGGTCGCGGACGTCAACGTCGACCTGTGGCCACCGCGGGAGCAGAGTGGAGTACTAGCACCGGAGAAGAGCAACAGTGGAGGAGCGACGCCGGCGAGGTGGCGGCAATTTCAGGTGGAGCACGATCTGCATCGACAACTGATGGAACTGCAATGCCGCGAGGATCGAGGAGTCGAAGGGCAACATGGAGCGGCGGTCGTCGGGGTGGCTGGCGCAAATTTTTCCTCGCCCAAGCTCTCCCCTGGCCGATCTCCTCAGCTTCTGGTGGCCGTAACGTGGGTCAATTCCTGCTCTGGTGTCGCGGTCGTCACCGATGTGCTCAGGCATTGCCACAAACTTTCCCCACGCCCAGATGGTAATATCTCTCTCTTACTCTCACGTGTTCACTACTCGCAAATTGTTGGAACTTAGGATGACTGATTACATGGTTGAGAACTTGATGGGGATTTCAGTTGCGGGGGCTGCTAGAAGTATGCTGCAGCGACGTTGTTCGATGAAATGCCTGAGAGAACTGTCAAAACATATACATCGCTGATTCCATTTTTATGTTGTTTTTTGCTGCGTGCAGATGGAGATCGATACATGGAACAATTTGCAGTCGATTACAATACTCTACCTAGCAGACATTATGAAACATCAACCATATCATGTCCACCAGAAAGAGTTCAGATTATCATTCCATTTAGTTCTACCGGAGAATAACAAGGTCATTCGTCTAGACCATCACCTTCATCTTTCTCACCATAGATCAAGGTAACATAACTATGCACTTAGATAATGTTATTTATCTTTTCTACATACATACATCAGTACTGTAGCTATCAGACATTATTAACCATATCAGTCCACCAGGAGTTCACATTATCTTTCCATTTAGTTTTAACCAAGATCAACACCATTGTCCGTCTAGATCATCACCACCATCACTCTCACCCTAGATCAAGGTAATAGATGGTTGGGTCATAATATATACGTCTTTTTCTACTATGATGTTCTTGGAGATACAGTCCGAGGTCCCAAGATGCAAACTAGCCACTTTCTTGGAAACCTGGTCAGATGATACATTAACATGCCTTGCCGATAACAAGTATTTTTTTACTGGAGGTTGTGAGAAAAAGAATGGTATGCACTAATACTTAATAACTCACCGTAGAGATGAGAGATCTTTGTAAGGTTCATCATGTCAGTCTGGTGTGCCATTTTACAGTTCTCACAGGATACCTAATCTAGATTATATCTCAAAACTCCTGTTGTTTCTTATTTAATTGGTGACCAATGTTTTGTTAAATGTGCAGTTGATTGACTATGAAGGATGGATGAGTTGTTCCCATTTTATCTGTTTTTTTTCTTATTTAATTGGTGACCCATGTTTTGTTGAAGTTGTAGTTGATTGGCTATGTAGGAAGGATGAGTTGTTCCAGTTTTATGGGTACTCTGAAAAGGTTCATTTGAAAACCTTCTTCATGATCCTCAAAGCAACGGTGATCTATGGCCAAGAATCCTCTCCTTTGTATCAGTATGTTGATGGTGCTCTTTTTCTGTTTTGAGGAAGAGAGAGCTTTATTTTATATGATACTAAAAGTCTTGAAATCATCTGATACAAAAGACTGACACTACTTATTTGTACAGGAGCCTGGTGTAACTAGGAACTGACCAAAACATTGATTGTTGCATAAAGAGCTACCTCATGTGTGACACGAATTAACTCTCTGTTCACCTTGGTGACCTTCAGGTCTGAGCAGTAAATCAACAACTCTTTAATTTCATTGAGTAAACCACAAAGTTCAGATTCGTCTCTTCCTTTGGTGTTCACAGCCTAGACATCGACTGCATAATCACTCTCAAAATTAAATGGACCATGGCACCAGGAGCAGTAAGGTCGATGCCCTCTTTGAGAGCATTCAGGCAATTCACAAAGGTGCAGCCAGCTGAGAAGATCACGCTGCAATCAATTTCTTGCCACTACACCGAGGCTGGCTTCCCCAGTTGCTGCAGAAAACTAGGTTGTCTCTAATGCTGGACATATATTTGTAAGTATGCCTACAATTTTAGTGTGCTTCTCTGACCCTAGATGGCTGTAGGAAGTGTCTTCAATTCCGAACCATTTTTAGATGCATTTTGATTGTTCATGTGCTATGGATAACCCATGATTTAATCATACATCTGTCTCACAACTATATTAGCTATGAGTATGGAGCCGAAGTTATAAACAAATGGAAATATATAGAAAATCATTTCAGAAATTTCTGAAATGACCTACTCATCGTATACAACTGCAACTGGGCATGTGCAAGTAATATGAACGCAGTAGTTATTTTAGGAAAAAAAATCTAATTTTAAAGAAACAGGACTATCATGTTTTCAAGACCCGAAGAGCATGCATGTTTCATGTTTGCCAGGCCTAATATATTTAGGTGTAATTAATTCATGAAAATTAAACTATCCATGTGTTCTTTAGCCGGCCAAATGCATGCTTAATATTATACATGATATGTTCATGGTTTTAAGGCGTCGCCTAAAGCGCTCCCCCTCAGCCTTAGAAAAATGCTCGCCTTAGGCGCCTAGGCGTCGCCTAAGCATCGGAGCGCCCCCCCCCCCCCCTTGCCTTAGGATACCTTGGCGCCTTCAAAACCATGGATATGTTCATGCAAAGTTTGAATATATAAAGATGATATTTATGCTCTGTCTTTGGGAGGTGAACTAAACATAATCTTCCTGCTCCTTTTTTTCCTCGCTTGAATATTTCTAGCCATGAATGATTTCTACAGATCAGATGATCCATTAAATAAATTTCACTTACCTATATAAAATCAACTTTAATATAGAAAGTGTATGCATGCAATGTTGGAACATTTCCTATTGTAATTGCTATTTCACACAAAACTGACATTTTGATCATAAGATTTGCCTCAGCTCAGTTCAATGCATACTGAGCAATGCTATACTTTTGATTGCATTTTACTTGATAATCTGCATTCACAATGAGATCACCAAAATATAGACATTACCATGTGTTCTAGGATTTATCTTCCTTTCCCAGATATTGATCCTTTAGGTGTTTTATTGTTATTTTATACTTTACATAATCCCTTCAAAAGTCATTCGCATTGATGCAACATATGCATAGTTAGGGGCCATTGATACCATGGAAGAAAGACATGTCAATCTTTTAGTATGATTATATTTAGCATTTCCCTGCCCTACAAGCAACTCTGATGTGAAGAATTATTAATTTAGTATCAGTTGTTGGCCTCACTAGCAATACTTCAACACTGAAGAGGGCAGTAAGAATGCTGCCAATGCTTGAATTATTGGCTTCAAAAAAAATTGTTAGGAAATATGGCAGTACAAATCAGTGGGATATCTTTATTATTGTTATATCACATAAAACTTAATATTGTAGCCTTACTTCTGAACTATTTTGCAGCACTTCAGGTTTGGCCGTTCCTAACACCCCTTGGTTGTGTAGAGTCAGTTAGGGTCATAGAGAGGCCAACATGAGATCTTCTCAGCTTTATGGAGGTGGCCAACATAGGGGGCATCATCGAGCAGGCTAGCGGCCACAACCGACCACAACCAATGCTCAAAAGCTCCATCCAGGGATGCTCAACATCCTCCAACAGAATAACAAATCCATAACTCCAACAACGAGTAAAGAAGAAGATCAATACAGTGATGGTCCTTCGACGATGAAGCAGACTTCACACCTCCATTTCTTTAGCAAAGGCCTACAACTCATCATGCTTTCCTCCATCAATGAGGACACTGACGCCAAGCACTCATGCCTCGAAGACCAAACAACAACAACACTACCATTCATACCATCCTACTATGCTATTTCATCCAGGCATGTATTGCCAAAAACATGTTGTGCTTTAGGTGAAGTAGGATCTGATGTCTTCTACATATACCATATGTAAGACGATGTGATTAACTATGTAGTCAGATCTAATTATGTATTAGTGAATGCACTACTTATCCAAGGGATCCCATGAACTATGTAATTAAGTCTAATTATATATCACCGCTACTGTCCATCATTACTTAACAGCATTGGCACAAACCCTTGACAACCATCAATCTACCTCACGGGCGCGGCGTGCCGCCGCGCCATACATTGCTAGTATTCTGTACACAACAACTACCATGACCTATTTTGAACTTTTCCCAATTTAGATGCAAAATTCAGAACTAAGAAGCCAAGAAAAGCAAAATTAGAACATTGACACGAAGTAGTGTAGGAAAAAAAATTAGAACAAAAAAATACTTTTGTGAGCGGATCTTGCAGAGTCTTCAGTAGTGGAGGAGCTCGAAGTAGTGTAGGAGCAGAGGGGCTAGTAGCTATGCTGACCGCGCCATTGACACGAACCTCGAGTTTGGCTCCAGGATTCTGCTCACCGCGGACGGCGCCGGCAACCAGCCTGAGCTCCGAGCTCGGACGAGAGGAATCTTACTGGCTCCGCCGCCACCCACCGGCCACCCCGCCATGCCGTCATCCCGTCCAGGGGAATGGGGAATTACGGGTGAAGATTTGGTAGAGAGGAGACCAGAACTGTTTGACATTACGAGAAGAACCAAGTTCGTCGGGGAGCTCCTATACGCCGAGCTGGTCGGTGCGGGGGAACGCACCGCACACCCCCGATGTGGCTTACTGGGCCCGGCCCAACAGAAACAGGTAGGCTTTTCTTTTTTCGTTTCTTTTCTGTTTGTTAAATTTTTACTATTTGAATATTTCTGAAAAATAAAAAATTATCAAAATCTGAATACTTTAAAAATTAAAATTGAGCATCTATGCTTTGAACAATTTTAAAAGATTTTCGCTTTTTTAAAAAAAACTTGTGAACAATTTTCAAATTGGAACAAATTTTAAATTCGAACAATTTTAAGTTTCAACAATTTTCTAATCTGAACAATTTTAAGTTTAAACTATTTTCTAATTTAAACATTTTTTAAATTTGAACAATTTTCTACTTTGAACAATTTTCGATGTGAACAAATTTTAAATTTGAACAAATTTTACATTTGAACATTCTTAAAATTTGAACACATTTTAAATTTGAACATTTTAAAATTTTAAACAATTTTTAAATTTGAACAAATTTCATATTTGAACGGTTTCTAAATTTGAACGGTTTTTAGATATGAACGGTTTTCAAATTTGAACATTTTTTAATTTAATTTTTTTCAATTTGAACAATTTTTTAAAATTAAAATTTTCGAATCTAAAAAAATATAAACAAAACCGAAAACAGAAAAAAGAAAAGAAAACAGAAAACAGAAAAAGAAACCAGAAAAGAAAAAAGAAAAAGCAAAAACAAACTGCACAGGCTAAACAGACCTAAATGGGCCTGGCCCATACCCGACCAGGGGATGTGCGGTGGCCGATAGCCACCGACCTGGTCGGTGTATAGGTTTTGCCCTCTCTGTCTCTCGTTCAGTAACGCGACGGACAAAACGGGCTACAGAAAATTTGCAATTGCTTGGGACGCAAGGCCCAGGTTAGCCCTCATGTGCGCGCGCGCTACCGACCGTCGTTCGAAAACTCTAGAAAAAGGCCGACCTCTGAGAAGGGAAGAGACTTTCTCCGCGCGCGACACGTGGTTGAACGTGGGGCGCGGAATTTGCCGGTGGACTTCCTCCGCGCTCGACACGTGTTGCTTTCTGGTGATTTTGCGAACCGTCCACTTCTCGTAACGGGTCCGCTTCTCACTTAACGGGTTTACGGGGACCCGTTTCGCGTCCGCCTTTATCTCCGTTTTTTCCCTTATTCTTCTTCGTACGTCCGGGCTGGTCGTGGGTTCCGGTTCCTTCGGCTG
The DNA here is from genome assembly GCF_022539505.1 of Lolium rigidum. Taxonomy (NCBI): domain Eukaryota; kingdom Viridiplantae; phylum Streptophyta; class Magnoliopsida; order Poales; family Poaceae; genus Lolium; species Lolium rigidum. Next base: position 122,265,692 of record NC_061511.1, read on the forward strand.
GTCGTCTCGTCGGCGGCGCTGCTATTTTCCCTTCTCCTCCGTTGCTTGTCGAGAACCTCTCGCAACTCATCGTCGGCGGACGTTTTTCTGCTCCGGTGGTAAGCGGCTGTCGCGTTTTTACGCTTGCTTAGGGTTTCTAAGATCTTGGTTTTTCCCTTTGATTCGATTAGATCGAATCAGTATTTTCCCTTTGTATTTCCGGGCTGTGAGTTTTTACGGGGAATTAATGGGAGGGAGGTAGCACTTTCAAATGGAAAATATGCGGAAGGCGGATGCGGATGCGTTTTCTCTCGGTAAAGTCGTTCTTTTTTCATCGATTTCTTCCGCCTCTTCTTGGTTATACACTTTCGAGTAACACTAGTTAGGGTTTGCCTTTGTCGGAGTAGCCGTATAATTCCACATTTCGTGGTTACATGCATCTGGATGAGCTGCTGAGTTTCACTATTTAGGGTTTCTTGGTCTTTTTTCTTGTCGATTTACCCGCTCCGGATGAGCCGCTGAGTTTCCCGTGTCGTGTTGACATGCGGATTCGACGACTCCGGTGGTTCTTGTGGTTTCTATCTGTGTATTTTGTTGTACTTGTTTGGTCTAGTTTTATCACACATCGTACCTGAACTATTTCTAGGGTTTGTCCAGTGGTTGTTCATAAGATGGTTTTGTACTTCGTATGTCCACCCGTTTACGTACGGTACTTCTCTGTCCTTTGTGTCTTGTACTTGTTCGTGTTTCACCTTGGTACTCGTGTGACAATTTGTTCTGTACTTGCGTAGCTTAGTCTATCGTACTTGTGCACGTATATCTCTTGCACTTGTGCACGTATATCTCTTGTACTTGTGCACCTATATCTCTTGTACTTGTGCACCTATATCTCTTGTACTTGTGCACCTATATCTCTTGTACTTGTGCACCTATATCTCTTGTACTTGTGCACGTATATCTCTTGTACTTGTGCACGTATATCTCTTGTACTTGTGCACGTATATCTCTTGTACTTGTGCACGTATATCTCTTGTACTTGTGCACGTATATCTCTTGTACTTGTGCACCTATATCTCTTGTACTTGTGCACCTATATCTCTTGTACTTGTGCACGTATATATCTTGTACTTGTGCACCTATATCTCTTGTACTTGTGCACGTATATCTCTTGTACTTGTGCACGTATATCTCTTGTACTTGTGCACGTATATCTCTTGTACTTGTGCACGTATATCTCTTGTACTTGTGCACCTATTTGTTGTAGAGTTTAGCGGCAGCAAAGGTGCTTGCTCATGTTACACGTCTTCGCCAGTGCATGCGTGTAAATTATGTTGCTTTCTTTTGGTTTGTTTGGTTGTCGATGTATTTGCGCCAAAGGCGCGTATCGTTTTAGACGTGTAGTGAAGATATGCAATTGTGACGACAAAGGTGGTTTCTGTTGTAATCTTTTTTTGTTGTCCTGTTTTTCTAGTTTCGAAAGTGATAAGCTGCACACATTGTACCTGAACTAATTTTAGTGTTCTCCGAGTGCTTGTTCGGGTTGGAAAAGATGGCAGATCCGGGTTTTCACTCTCGTGCTGATATTCCGACCATCTTCGTGAAGCGATCGATCGTCACATCTCAGATATGTTTCCTGGTGAAATGCATAATGATGTAAGGTTTTTTATTATGTCTTTTGATTTTTAATTATTGTGTTATTGTAAATTGCATTCTTAATTGTGTTTTTTATTTACAGTTACGTTCTAAGCTGAAAGAAATGTGGAAGACTATCTTCATTTCGTCGATGATAAGAACGGGACGTGGTCTTGCTTGATCGGATGCGTGATATGGTTTCTCTTTTGTCAATTGAGTTGAAGAAGCGAGCCATGTGCTTGCAAGAGAAAGGAGCACTGAAGCTGAAAATGTTGTTGGAGGTAGTTACGTGGCACGGAAGGGTGATGGCAATGCGGACAATCGATTCTGATTATTGTCTTGAGGATTGTTGTCTTGAGCGTTCGGGGCCATGTACATGCAAGGGAAAGGAGCACTGAAGCTGAAAATGTTGTTGGAGGTAGTTACGTGGCTCGGGAGTATGATTCCTATGCGGACGGCGATTCGATGATTGTCTTGAGCTTAAGGAGCTATACGGGGAAGAGGAAGTCCCTGTAGCTTGCTTTGCATAGAATGTTGTTTGTTGATGTACTTGAGGCTCCTAGGAATTACATTGAAGGGTAACCATTGTAATTCAATTTTCCATCTATTTTTCATCTATTTTTGTATATACGGATGTTTATTCTTGTTGTTTTTAACAATTGCGGTTCGAGAAAATACTTGAAGTTGGTGGTAAGTACGTCAGTTGGCATAGTTTCTACCTTGCTATGAAGGGTGGTGGTTTCATGGATCCTTCGTTATGGATGTTTTTCTTAAGTGCGTTGATGATGGTCTTGATTTCTTATTTATTCCGAGCTCTTTGGCGGTACGTCATGTGTATATGTTTTAGATTTATTTATTTTTTAACTAAATGTTTTTAGCATTTAGTTTTTTAAACATCTTCTTGTTGTTTTTTCCAGCATATTCTTGATGTGGATGAGGCTGACCCTATTCATCTTGCTTGCAAGCTTTGCTTGAACATGATCTGAAGTACTATAGTTTGGATAGGGAAGAGGCATGTTTGTCATGTTTTGTTTGGCGCTTATATTTTTTCTACTACAAGTATCGTGGATGCTTTCTTATTTCTCGTGTGATTGTTTAATTTCAAACAGGTCTACATTACTTGTTGCGATTACAGCCATTGGTGGGTTATCTTTGTCGACTTCCATTTCGGGAAATTTAGAGTGTCTAGCTCGTTGGAGTTGATTGAAGCTCGGATGGCTTCTACTCAAAGAATTGTATGGTTTTCGTTGTAATCTAGCTAATTAAATAATTATTTACACATGACAACAATAACTTTTATTTTTTATTCTTTCAGGTGCAAATCATTTAAGAAACTTTACGAGTTATCTTCATGGTGTCGAGAGATTAAATATCTCATCGTTCAAGATAAAAGTTTGCGGCACCCCTTCTTGTTCGAGTAATCATCTTTTCTTAATGTGAACTATGATTTTATTTTGTTTCTTGTGTTTGGATTTAATTGTTTCTTTCTTTTTGACCATTAGGACAAGCGCGAGCGTGATTTGTGGTATCTATGCAATGAGGTTTATTTGGATATTCAAGGCTAATTTTTACCCGGATGTATTCAAGGTAGGTAATGTGTTGTGTACATAGTTTTATTCAATAGTATTTAAGGCAGTTTTTTAGTACTTGTTCGTTGTATAAATAGTACATGTCAATGGTTGTTTTTAGTACTTGTGCATCTTTTTGTTTAGTCGTTGTGTACTTTTTCGTTTGGAGCTTGTGCATTCTTGTTGGAGATCATTAACCATTGTGTTGTTTCGTGTTTTTCGAGCTGACATCGAAAGTTTTCGACAGTTCTTCGCCGGAATGATGCTCACTTATGATTCTCCTGATTATTTGGCAAGTTTCGTTCGCGAACAGATTGAAGAATTCGAAAGTAAGAACTGTTTTACAATGGTTATCCTTTTTTCGTCCAGTGAAGTCAATGAAGTGAACTTGATTGTACAAAATAAGGAAATGAAGTACATAATAACATTACATATTCATTCCATTGTATGTATCATATATTCTAAATATTCATGTGGCTTCCTCCTTGAGTGATTCCTACTTTTGTTGCTCTCCTTTTGATATCCTTTGTTCATCGTCGACGTACTGCAAATAAATATATGTTAAATTTATGTTAATTTGTAGGAAAAAGCAGATTATTTGCATCGGTAGGTTTTCATCAACGACAAAGAAACTTCATGGGCACACTTACCTTGTTAATGTGTTTTTGTACCAAATACTAGATATTCCATGTCGCATCTTATTCTTCCGTTGTGGTAGTACATACCGTAAGTGTTTCCTGGTTGTGTTGTTCTCTCTGTTGTGTTACTATCGTTATTTGTGTGTACAGTTGCTTGATTGATTCTGTGTTTGTATTGCTTGTATATCTTTCTGTGATGCTTGCTGCTTACTGCTTGCTTCTTTGCTTGTCTTCTGCTGCTGTCTTGCCTCTGCTGCAATTTTTGCTTTCGAGTTCTCCACATCCTGTTTTGTTGTGACCTGATTTCTTGCGATATCCGCATTTTATTTGTCTAGTTTTACGTCTTTTTTCGAACCTGGCATCATTACTGTCCCCTCTTTTTGTTCCTCTTACGTCGGACATTGGTGGGTCACGCAATGTTTCGTTGCTACTGTTTCTTCGTCGTGAAGTTTTTTAGCTCCTTCATCTTCTCTTATTGCTGCCAGCACTTTTGTTTCCATATCACGCATACACTTGAATCATGACATTGTATGCTTTGTCATTTGGGCACGCTTTGTTGCAAAGTTACTGCCATATGGCTCATCACACAGGCAAACTTTAGTGTTTCGTCTCCGCAAGAAGCATCTGCGACATTTCCTAATGTTGCGAGTTCCATGTCTATGTCTTTTCTCCATCTTTTAAGCACAAAACTCTCCGGCAAATCATTGATCTCCATGTGAACCATTGCTTTTATTACATGGCAGCAATGTATACCATCCCTACTGCATCTTTTTGCGGGAACACATGAAGTTTTTTTTTCATCGTCAAATGTGACGTCAAACAACTCCCTTTTGAATTCCATGTGGTTGTAGAATTTCACTATTCTTTTCAGCCGCGAGGTGGCGACCAGGTTCAAGTGATCCATCTACCTTGAATGCCGTGTTGTTTGTGATCTCAATGCGGAACTTCTCGAATATGTCATTTGTGAATTGTTCAAGAGCTTGCTTCTCAAACGGATGTCTTGTTACTAATTTTGCTGTTTTCGGTGTTGATGTGAGCTTCTTCTTGTCCGGGGCAGATAAGCACTTGTCTTGTATGACCTCATATTGTTCAAGGAACATTGTTATCGTGTACTGTGTGCTTGGCTATAGCATTTCCACATGTTATTTGTGCTCTCGCTCCTTCCTGTGCTTGATGAGAATGGGTAAAATTTATCCATGAAGTATCTTTGGTACCCACTGTGTCTTATCCTGAATAACTTGCTTAGGTGTTCTTCTCCGCTAGCATTGTAATCCTCTATCACTTTATTCCATCCCATTTCGAACTCAGGTTGGTGTGAATGCGTTCTTTGCAATGTACATTAGCATTTCCGACAGATCCTGTGTTTTTGCAAAGAAGGTGCTCTCTTTACGGCTCATCTTGGTCACGATGTGGTAGTAGCGGTTCTGTGTGTTGTGGACTTTAGAACTGTTTTTATTGCTTTCTTCATTGCCTTGTCCTGGTGCTGTTATTATTGTCTTTGGTTCTTTTCCACCCATGGCACTGAACAAATGTTTCCAGTACCCATATAAATGTATCTGTTGTTTGATCCTTTAGCGAGCAACGGCAAACGATGCTTGTGGAGCCGTGATTGTTCACCCCAACTATAGGAACAAATGGTAAGCCATACTTATTTGTGCTTGAAAGTTGTGTCGAAAGATATGTAGTCACCGAACAGCTTGTAGTTCATTACGCACATTGCGTCCATCCAAAACAGGCTCCGAACTCTTTTTTGTTGTCTATTTCCATGGCATGATAGAAGCCGAGTGCTTGTTTTACGGAGTGTCTTGAAGCGTTCCGAGCACTTACGGATGTCATGGTCCTTCTCTATTTGTTGTTGTTGACTCTTTATGTTGCTTAGATCAACAGCATCGAAGGGTATTCCACGGAATTTCCCTACGATCGACCGGAAGATTAACATCATCTTCCTTGGTGGCGAACGTCCCATCCGTAGTAGATGAATTAATCTCTGTCGAGATCGAGTCATCCTTTTGTGACGGTGTGCAAACCTAATGAGATAGTCTGTTGGTTCCGGCGGGTGGTTGTGTTCTAAGTGAACCTTCTTGATGTACCGAGTATCCATCAAATTCTCTTACAATTATACGTAGCTTTACGGCCGGTCTTCGATAGTATGTTTGTTCTCCTGTGCGACGATGGTTCGGCATCTGTGTTTGTGCATCCTTCCTTGTTACATGCAAACGTTTGCATGTAAATTTCTCCGTTTTTCCTGATCTCTTGCTGCTGAACTTCTTCACTTGCAAATCCTTCCTTTCTTGCATACGGAGCGTATCTATAGAATGCATCGTCTCTTGTTTTGAAACGGGCACCTTCCTTTGGTATAGCTGCACTTGATAATCTCTTCAGCTGCTTTGGGTAGTCATCTGTGCTGAACATCTTGTCCATTTCCTCTTCCATCTTTGTTGGAGGATGTGGATTTATTTACTGGATCATCATCCTTCGGTTCTTCTTTTGTTTCTTGTTTGGTAGCTTGTTCCTCAGAGGCGAGTTTGATTCTCTTGTCTTTGTGTTTTTGCGATGATGAATAAGCTTCTTTTTGATTTGTTTCCTTTGAGGCACTTGTTTCTTCGTCTGTACTTCCCATTTCTCTGTATTCCTGAATTCATAACATTCATATTGTGCATCAGTTTTTGTAAGATGGTGTTCCGGATGTTTAGATATTTTAATGTTTATTTCCACATATAACAAAGTGTGTACTTGTTTTTGAAATCAAAAGTACGTACCTGTTGATCGATGATTTTGTTTCCCGATGTTTACGTACATGTGTATGCTTCATATGTTTCCTGTAAATTAAAGGTATACAAAATTTTTTTAATGCATTATTTTAAATGTAATTTGTAATTATAAATACATACATGTAGTTACTACCTTTGCATTGCTTGTTGTGCTATCATTGGAGTTGGTGTTGGCTGTGGCAAACTTCATTTCCTGCAAATAAGTAAACCAAGTAAACTTTGTGTTAGATTCCTGGTTTCTCGATGTTTCTCCATAATGCATAATCATCATTTATCTTGTATAAATTCTTGAATTGTACCTTGATAATTTTTTACGGTATTGGTTGCTTGTGTGTTTTCCTGTCATTCTGTTTGTGCGGTATACCATAGGCTGCTGCTTGGTCTTGTATGTTGTTTCATTCTTGCCTGGTTCTTGTAGACCTCCTGTAAATTGGATATAAATTATTTTTGTCGGGCTATTTTTTAATCACGAGATACTTTTACGGTCATTGCGAGAATTGTTGATTAAGCGTAATCTACATGCCTTCTTGATGTCTTCTTTGTTTTGTTGAGATTGTTGTTGGGAGGTGTCGTGCTTGTCTACTAGCTTGATCTGTGTGTGGTTGTTGTCGTTGTTGTCGTCAGACATATCATCGTCGTCGATTTCTTTGAATAAACCCTGAGAAATGGATAAATAATTGTCAGTATTTATCCTAAAAATGTTTTTGATTTTGTACTTTGCTTGTGTAAGATTTGTTACTTACCTCATAACTTGATGATTTTCTTTGCATGTATTTTTCCGTTGGTGCGGTGAGCTGCTACTGGCTGCTTATTCTTGACACATAATTATGCTTTCCTGTTTCTTCGTGATGCTTTTGTCTCAAATTGGTGCCATTGGCATCCTGTAAGAAGATTGACGAGTCAATAATATTACCATCTCAGAAAATAATCAATTTTAAGTATATTTGTTAAATTGATTCAATAAAATCTAGTAGTGAATTTTTGGTGCCATGTCTAGTAATTAATTTTACCAACCTTCGTTGTGAACTTTTGTGATTGATTTGATTTGATGTTGCTTGGAAGCGGGGAAGGATGCTCTCTTGAACAAGCGTAGGAGGGCGCATACTTGATTGATTTTCTCGAGAGGTTAGCAATTTTTTTCCTTCGTCTCTCTATCCAATTCCATTGTCGAGCTGTTGCTTGGAAGCTTCTTCCTTCTTTACTTCTATTAGAGATCGTTTAAGGTGAGCACACTGCACTCTGTACTGTGACTCAGCTTGTTTAAGTTTATTTTGTTGCATTTTCTCCCTTTTATTCCTCCACGTGTGTATTCTTGCACTGAAAAAAATTGAATATAAATTATTTTGTACATGCATGTCAAAAACAAAAGAAATATAGTTTATGTTGTGTACATTTTAAATAAAGATATATGATAACATTACAAAATAAACCACAATAAAGTTATATTATAGGCATAGTACTAGTACTTGTGTACTGTCGACATGAGGAAAGTCTGTTATTGCACAGGACTGTTTCTAATGCTTCTTAATACTATGGGTTAGTACTCTTTGAACAACATAGGCATCCTAATACTGTTGCTTTTGTTTGACAGCATGGAAATTGTTTTTTCCTTGCAAATGTTACTAGTACTTCTTGATATGAATAGTTAGTTTTCCTGATCATTGTAGGCACGAGACTGGTAGTTCTGTACTTGCTACACTCGTTAGTCTGTTTTCTCCATGCAGTGTTACTAGTATTTGTTAGTATGGTGATTTAGTACTTCCCGACACCACAAAGTTTAGCACTATATCATAACGGGGAGGTGCTTGTAAGTAGAGTAGATTTCGGTAAGTTTTACCATTTTTGCAACTTTTGCCATACGTTGTGCGGTTAGTGGTATCTTGACTCCGGGAGGCGGCTTGTTCAACCACAATATTGGTTGTTCTTCATCCTTGTTCTGTTGTGCCCATGTTTCATCCATCTTCTCTGATGTCTCTCTTTTTTTCTTCTCCAGCTCTGCACGAGTATGAAGTGTTGAAGTCCATGAGTATGAAGAGCAAGCGTGGAAGGTTGAGAAGTTAGACTGCTACTTTTGAAAAGTATTCAGAAGCAAATGTGCAAGTTTGAATTTACGATTACTTTTGATGAGTACCCAGTGTTTGAACTTATTTAGTGCCACCTGTTTGAGTGGTTAGTCTGTGACTCTTTAGATTCCAGAACCAATGAAAAAGAAACCTGGTGAATTTTACCTATGTGGATATTCCTATCGGATGTACTGTGCACGTTGCCTAATTCTCTCATCCCTTGTTTGTTCCTTTGCGTTGATGTTGTCCTGCACGTTCGAATTTTGAATCGTTGGAAAAAAAAAGTTAGATGGAAAATTGCGATTGACCGAAATACATGTTAGTCGTGGATGGGGTTCCAGATGTCGAACGAGAAAAATCGGGGTACGGTATACAACGTTACAAATCTTCGAATCTGGAATTTAGATGTTTACCTTGAGTTCGTGGTCGTTCGTCTTCCTTCGTCTTCCTTGGTGGCTCCGTCGTTCCTCTCGTCTGGATCTTGATTTGAATTTTGAATCCGTTGATGAGAGAGAAAGGGATGGAAAGCGTGATCCTGTTGTCCACCGAAGTGGAGGATTTGTTAAGATATCTATCTCCGATATATTTCTTCACTGTATTTGTGGGCCAGCACATGTCATTAAAATGGGAGTTGATGTTTCGGTATGACATGTGGGTCCTCGTTTTTCTGATGATTCCTTTTACGCGTGGATGACATGTGGGATCTGTGGATGGGATGATTGGTTCTATTTCTCTTTCCCAATTTTTCTTCTGTGGCGTTCCCGTAATTTTTGCCGTCATTCATTGATCCCGTGAGCCATCTTCTTCCTCCCTCTTGGCCTCTTCGTACGTTTGCGCCCCCATCTCAGATCTGTTTTTCGAAACCTCTCGTCTGGAATGCTTCCTAATCCTATTTATCGTTTGATTTCTTTCTTCGATTGTTGAATGTAGGCGGCGGGTTCTCAATAAAGAGCCCCGTGGATTTTTCGGCTGGTTTTGTGAGTTCTCGTTGTTTTCTCGTAGCCTGCGTTGTTCAATGGATGACGAAGCTGCTGTACCTCGTGATGGTGAAGATGAGGTCACCCCTCGATTATCGATACGCAATCTTTTTCCGTTGATGGTGCTGAGATGGTGACTCGGGAATTCATGGTGCGTGACCAGCTTGAGCGGGATAGGATCGGGATGGAGAAGAAAGTATCTGCTAATGCTTGAAAAAATTGAGCTGCACGGATTGAGAAAATCTTGGTTAGTTTAGATTGTTTGTTATTCCTAAATATGTTTGTTCATGCTTGTGGTTTATTTTCATGTCATGATCATGTGTTTATGTGTTATTGTTTTACGTTTTCCGGTTCTGGATCTATGCCTAATGGTTCATCGGAATTTAGTACAAAACTTAGCCTTCCAAAGTTCATTTACGTTTGCAAGTCCCTTAGCCCCAAACAAAGGGGTTATGTTGTCGATATAGGTCAAGAATCTCTCCTTGATATTCGTCTTGAAGAGATACCAAGGGCTTTTGTTGCTTGGATTGTCGGCAACTATGTTGCTTCAAAAAGGATGTTTGTGTTCAAGAATGGCTTTGACTTTGCTTTCAATGCCTTGTGTGTCCATAAGGTATTAGGCACACCAATTGGAGGATGGCGCATCCCTATCAAGTGCGGTGAGCAATTCGGGGATGTTGTTAGGAATCGTTCATCTTTGTGAAGGCGGTACCCCAACTATAAATGAGCTAATGAATATGCTTGTCTTCGACTTGGAAGAGGAAGATTTCAAGATATATTGGATGATGTTACGTATTACTTGCATTTCTATGTCCAACGACGTATGAGTGTGTCGATCCCGACTACCTTTCGGCACTTGAGGGTCCTTCGAGGAAATCCGCACGTATGGTCGGTCTACAACAGTGTTTCAGAAACTTTCAGTTTCCATGAAAACGTTCGTTGATTGTGGTCTACAGGGTGCCCTCTGTGGTTGCTTGGTAGTTCCTCTGGTTAGTAACTTCTTTAGTTTCTCAACAGCTGCTGTTGTCATGTTATTGATTAATTCTATCTGAGTGCCTGATTTTTTTTTTTGCTTTGTTGTTCTTTGTAGATGACTTACTTAGAATATCTTGATATAAAAGTCAAAGAGCTTGCTAGTGTTGTTCCAAGAATTAGCGTATGGGATTCGATTACTGATTAGTGAATTTGAAAAACTTGACTTGGTTTCTACGGAGGATGGAACCTATGGCGAAATACCGGTTAGTGTATTTTATTATCTGATGATGAGCAATACATGTTTTAAAATTTTATGTTTATGTGTTGTCCCGAAACTGTGTTTTTTATTTTTCTTTGTGTGTGTTATAATTAGCCGAAGGATGTGAGACGTACTCCGTTTCATCGAGTGGGTCTTCCACTTTCTGTATTGGAGATCTGCATCCCGGTCTCGAGACGTTTCTTTGCTCCTTTGTGAAGCCTGCGATGCGTCCGTTGGTACGTTTATTGTGATGTTCTGTTTTAATTGACATCTGTAGTGTAATGTTTTATATTTTGAAGTAATTGTACGCAATTACTAATTTTTTGTTTTGTTTTGTTTTTGATTTTGCAACGGGCTATCGATGACACGAAAGAAATTCAGCGGGGCTTGTACTTTGAAATATTTTACGCAATTCAGCCAATCATCAACAATAAGATTGCCAATGTTTTGCGGCTTGCGAGCCACTATAATGAACGAAGATTTTGCGCATCCGAAGATAAACGGGGTGGTTCTTGTTCAAGGCCATGGTTCGAGTAATATGGCGGATTATGCAGGTATACTCAATGATTTTGATCATATATACCGCTCGAATGGAACGGGTGATAGCCCATCTGCCGTTAGAAGCTGAATCAAATCAAGAAGTCTCCGTATTGAATGACCAAACATACGGCTTGCCGGAAAGCCGGAACGGGAATAAGGGTATTGCTACTAATGCTGAGATGTGCGATGACATGTGGCGTGAGCAAATCATGCCGATTAGTCAGAATGTTTATAAACAGATTAGGTTGCTTCAACAACTCATTCCCATTAATTGCAAATACACGCCAAATGCATTGTATAAGGAGTATCTCTTGAATCTCGAAGCGTATCTTGATCGCGTTGTGGAGGATCTTCCATCAATACTCCCATCCGAAGGAGCTTTGGATTTGCTTGTCCAGAAAGGAGTTGTTTGCAAGCTGTTGTGGACTTTTGAATAGTCCTCTTGCTTCGAAACTTGCAAGCTGCTCGGTTGCCTTAGATACTTGGTAAGAGCGCGAGTTGGTGAGAGGTTAAACATGCCCTCTGTGACCCCCACGAAGGTGCTTGACAATGTTAAACAAGTTGATGCAGGCTGTAGGAAATGAAGTTGTCCTTTGTTTTCCCGAGTCCACTAGCAAAGGGAGTGGCTCGGCTGCGTGTTCTTCGGGTGCTACTACGAAAACCTGCAAGGCCGACTCTTTGGCTTGTGTTAACGCTGATAGAGTAGATTGCAAAGATGGCTCATCCGGTAATTCTAACGATCCAACGAGTTGAAGTTAAACAAATTGGCAAGAAGTCGGCGGTTGAAACTCAATCTTATTGCACTACGGGTGCGGAACCTCCAATTAATCCCATTGCTTTTGCTTGATGAGCATGCTAAGGTTTCCACTTCTAATAATCCAGCTACTTGGTCTTGAAGATTCTCTTCTACCCCCGTCTTCGAAGAGAAATTCATCGAGTCTCACGGTTTCCGGCATGACTCGTACGTGAAGAAACAAAAGATGTCCGTCTTGGAGGAGGGTAGCTCAAAGATGGCAAGTGGAGCGAGACCAAACTAGTTATATTGTTCCATGTGACCCGTTGGATGAACCTTACGCACGGGAAGAAATAGAAAGGATTGAGAGGACGAAAACGCTTGCAATGAAGAAATTTTCATATTCATCACCCTCAGATGTCTTGATGGCTGAACATTTGGTGCCTGTTGGAAGTGTTTGTATGCCATCCAGTACTCAACACCAGTATCTAGACGGAGTCCCTGGTATGTCGCAGCCATCGCAACCTGTATTGTCATCTGGTTATCAGGGCATTCTCCGTGATCGAAATGGAAGAACATTCCATGGAGGGCGAAGGATCGTTAATTTCGCAGACCCTCCTGCCTCCCAAGCTATTATTTCTAACATTGATGGTTTGCACCTGTCAAATCATTCTTCTTTGCAAGCTGTAAACACACCTGGAAGGACAATATACGTAGTCTGGTTTTAACTCTGGGTTTGCTGGTTATAGACATGAGAGATCTATTCCTTATGAAGCGTCTTCTCTTCAGAGCTCTTACAACACTGGTCATAACAGCTCTTACAACACGCTTGGGCAGCAAAATTTTCAGAGCTCTCAAAGTGCAGGAAGGTGTAATAGTAGCCAACATGATGATGAAGATGTGGGTGGGAACGCTGGTTATGTGGTTACTCCCTTTCCGGAATTCATGATTCGGTCCCCACGTGTTTGTGCTACGCCGCGGTATCACCGGAGGAATTATGGTGAACAGCGGGTACGATTTAACACGAGTCTGTCACAAGGCACATATAATAGAGGATCAACAGCGGGGCTTTCACAAAGTCAACCTTTGCATCATGGAAATCATCGCCCCTTCCTGTCAATTAGAGATTCGACACAGGCTGAGATTGATATGATGGAGTGGGTGCGAAAGTATTTACCAGCGCAATTTGGAAGAAAGTATCCTACTATTTTATGTCACTTTTTTTCATTTTATTTAATAATTTTAAATAATCTTTTGCTATGTTTTGATTTTGTTTTGTTGTGCAGCCCAAGGATTGTTGAGACAAGGGGAAGATGGGCCACTCACAGAAATTTTGGTTTGTCAATGCAACCTGGTGGTTATGTTCATGACTACGTTATGAATGATTCTGTGATCATCTCGAACCACTATCCTCGGACTACCCCCTCAACACCCGAAGAAGGTATCCGTAAACACACATTGTTTACCAAGTTTTACGATCAGGTTAAAGTTGTCTATGATCACAGAATCCATTCCCAAGTCGTCCATAACCGTGGACACGGCTTTTCGAAAAGATTCATAACCCTGCAGGGGTGCACAACTTTACCCACACGCGCCAACCGACTCTTAGTGCCAACGTATAAGCTCTCTTCCTTGGAAAGCCGGCGAGAGGGTGGTTGACCACGACCTTTACCTTGCCGTCGCCGAGACCATGAGTCACGCGCTAAGGATTATTCCGCCGTAACGGGTCAAGTCCCGAAGTCGGTCCTTAACGATGTGAGCCGAGGTGGGTTTCCCCGGAGGCCGCAACCCCGGCCACCACGACCACGCTTACCCGCACTGTTATGTACCTTTAACCCCCAAGCAAAATGCAATGCATATGACCAGAGTAACGCGCAAACTATGTGACTCATGGAATCTACTAGGCAAGTTAGTGAGTCGAGAGGGTACCATAATAGGGCCTCGTGTGGTTGTACGCTCGGTCTTGGTTCAAGAGGCGAGAACTCGGTTCCTAGGGTCGGCGAGAAACGAAACAACCCACCACATCCCAATGTGGCCTCTCGTCCGAGCCTTTAATCATGTTTAACAACATCTCTATACTTACCACGTCAACCTGTCATGCTAGTTTCATTTCATTGTAAGGCTCCGATCCGAAGACCGGAGTAGTATCGTAACAAACTAAGCATGGCTAAGCATAAGAGATAAAGGCTCTCGCGACGCACACATGCCAAACCTAGTTATGCTAGGAGCAGTGGATCAGGGTATCGAGGCTACAAAGGTCGGACATGCAATCGATAGGGTAACTCTATCTACCGATAAAAGACGAGTTGAATCGTATGCGATATGTAGGAACCACGAGATAAAAGCATTTCGAAATCATAGATGAACCAGGTTAGGGCTTGCCTTGTCCCTCCGCGGATGAGTACTGTTCTTCGGTGGCGTTGACGTCGGACTCCGGCTCAGATCCTAGCGCGAAGAACCAAATACCGGAAAGGGAAACAAACATTCACGACATGGCATAATGCAATGCGCATACAATATGGATGATATGTCAGGTTAAAGGAATTCGGTAAACCCTAGGTGCATCGTCAGGTTAAAGGGGTTCCGGCATCGGACACCGCCATACGAGAGGGTTCGATTAGGGTTTCGCTAAATTTGCAAGTTTAAAGGTTGTAATGATGTATGAGATGCTCATAAACATGTAGGATTTCAAACTCTGAACAATTTGATATATTACACATCATTTTCTGAATTAAGAATAAACAGAAAATAAATAAAAGGGTCGGCTGACGCATAAAAGTGGCTGGAGCACACATCCCAAAGTTTAAACTCTGAATAGGATTCTTTTTACTCCTTACCTGGTGTCACTCTATGCTGAGTCATCTTATCTGGTTTTGGTTGGAAAAAGGTTTCTCTTCTTTCCTATCAATTCAAATCTCTAGGATACACGAGTTTGGGGTTATTTTTCTCCAGTACTCCGTATCTGGTTGCTTGTCTCAGAGTTTCCAGAATGCCTCAGTTAATCTGAAGCATTGTTCCTTTATTCTTGCTTCGGGTACTTAGCATCCAATTGTTTGCCTTTGTGTGACATGGTGATTGTATGTCATCTTTGCATTCCATCTTCATGGTTTGTGAGTCGGTTAGTAGTGTGTACATTTTGTATGCTTGTTCAACTACTATATCGATACGATGATATATCTTCATATCACATGTCTTGTCCTTTAGCATGCTCATTGCATTCGGTACATGCTATCCTTCAGTTGAATCCTTCCGGTGAATCTGTGTCTCATGGTTTTTGTTTTCTCCTCAGGATGTCAGGCGGTACTAGAAGTGGTGCTGGCCGTGGTCGTGGCCGTGTTCATGGCCGTGGCAATGGCCGTGGAGATGGTCATGAGGAGAATGTTGAACTTCCTCCTCCTCCTTCTATGGTCCAACTTATGGCCATGTACGAAGCCAATCGTGCCGACAACATAAGGCTCCTTGAAAGGATAGAGCGTAACACGGCTCGGCGTCATGAGGAACAAGTGGGGATCCGAAGCTTCATCCGCCTCACCCCACCAGTGTTCAGTTATTCCACTGAGCCACTTGATGCTGACTACTGGCTCCGCACCATCGAGCGCAAGCTTGAGGTTGCCCACGCTGCTCAAGCAGATTGGGTGAACTTTGCCACCTACCATCTTGAAGGAGCTGCTGGTTCATGGTGGGAAAATTTCCTGTTGATGCAGCCTGCCGGTCATGTCGTAACTTGGCCAGAGTTCAAAGCTGCTTTCCGTGCATATCATATCCCAGAGGGTCTGATGGATGAGAAAAGAGAAGAGTTTCTGAAGCTGACGCAGGGCAGTGGTTCTATCTGTGACTACCAAGGTAATTTCTATCGCCTTGCCTGCTATGCTCCTGAAGAGACTTCCACTGATGCCAAGAAGCAAGCCTTGTTCCGCAAGGGACTGGATCCTGAGCTTCGTCGAGATCTTCATCTCTTGGACTTCCCAACCTGCCAAGACCTTGTCAACAAGGCTATGAAGGCAGAGAGAGGAAAGGTGGATTATGAGGAAAGTCGCAAGCGTACTCGAGATACTTCTCAGTCTTCTGGATCAGGCAATCAGCGCCGTCGTGTTTTCATTCCATACGAGTCTTGTGCCTCGTGCTCCTAATGCACAAAAGTCTTCGGTTATGCTCCTCGCCCACAAGCTCCAAACAATGCCGGCGGAACAAACTATCGTCCCGCTATGGGTACTCCAGGCACTGGTGCGTGCTTCACTTGTGGTCAACCTGGTCACTACATGAAAGAGTGCCCCCATAATACTTCTGTTCGTGGTGCTCCACCACCCAAGAAGTTTACCAAGCCTCAAGTTGCTGGTCAGGGTCGTCTGACCCATGTCACTGCTGAAGAAGCTGAAGTAGATCCAAGCGTCATAATGGGTACGCTTCGAATCAACTCCATTACAACTACAGCTCTGTTTGATTCTGGAGCATCGCATTCATTCCTATCCCAAGAGTTTGCTCAGTTGCATGGGATTCCTTTTAAAGATATGCCTAACCCTCTTATGGTTCATTCCCCTGGTTCTAGTTGGTATACCAATATGGTTAGTCATGGGAATAAAATCGAGATTGGATATCTTCTTTTTCCGATTCCCCTCATTGCCCTCAAGTCAACCGACATTGATATCATTTTGGGAATGGATTGGCTAGCTAAATATCAGGCTGTCATTGATTGTGCAGCCAGGTCTCTTACTCTGACCGATCTTTCCGGAAGCTCCATTCTGTATTGGTCTTCGGCAGCAACATCTCCATCAGCAGTACATATTCATGATGCTGAGTTGTATGCCCTTGATGTCTTACCTCCGCTTGAAATTTCTGATGTTCCGGTGGTTTGTGACTTCCACGATGTCTTTCCGGAAGAATTACCCGGCATGCCACCTGATCGAAGCGTGGAGTTTGTCATCGAGCTGGTTCCTGGAGCTGCTCCTGTATCTCGACGTCCTTATCGTATGCCTCGAGAAGAGTTGGTTGAACTGAAGAAGCAGTTGGAAGAGTTAGAAGGGAAAAGATACATCCAACCTAGTACTTCTTCTTGGGGATGTCCCGCACTCTTTGTCAAGAAGTGGGATACCAATGTTCCGCGTCTGGTTGTTGATTACCGGCCGCTCAACGCCAGTAACCATCAAGAACAAGTATCCTCTACCTCGAATCAATGATCTTTTCGATCAATTGAGTGGTGCCACAGTCTTTTCCAAGATGGATTTGAGATCAGGCTACCATCAAATCAAAATCCGAACGGAGGACATTCCAAAAACAGCATTCATGACTCGTTATGGTCTTTACGAGTACACTGTCATGTCCTTTGGTCTCACTAATGCTCCAGCCACTTTTATGCGGCTCATGAACTCAGTGTTTATGGAGTATCTTGACAAATTCGTCATTATCTACATTGATGATATTCTGGTCTACTCCAAAACAGAAGAAGAACACACTGAACACTTACGTTTGGTGCTGACAAAGCTTCGTGAACATCGTCTCTATGCCAAGTTCTCTAAATGTGAGTTTTGGTTACAAGAGCTCATCTTTCTTGGCCATGTGGTCTCTGCAAAAGGTGTTGCAGTCATTCCAGATAAAGTTCAATCCGTTCTTGATTGGAAGACTCCTAAGTCAGTCAAAGAAATTCGGAGTTTTCTTGGATTGGCGGGTTATTACCGTCGATACATCGAGAATTTCTCCAAGATCGCCAAACCAATGACTGATCTTCGAAGAAAGATAAGAAGTTTGAGTGGTCGAGAAAAGGCTGAAGAAAGTTTTCGGACATTGAAAATAAAGCTGACTACCGCTCCGGTACTTGTCCTTCCGGACACAAGCAAAGACTTTGTCATCTTTCGTGATGCATCTCTTCAAGGGCTTGGATGTGTGTTGATGCAAGATGGCCATGTAGTGGCTTATGCCTCTCGACAGTTGAAACCACATGAGCTCAATTATCCAACTCATGATCTAGAGCTTGCAGCTGTTGTCCACGCTCTTAAGCAATGGCGACCTTACCTTTACGGTAATCGTTGCGAGTTATACTCGGATCATCAAAGCCTGAAGTATCTCTTTACCCAACCGGATCTGAATCTCAGGCAGACAAGATGGTTGGAACTCATCAAGGACTATGATTTGGGTCTTAACTATCAGCCCGGCAAGGCCAACGTCGTTGCTGACGCGCTAAGTCGGAAGTCGTATTGCAACAATCTGATGATCAAGCAATATCAACCTGCCCTCCATGAGGAATTTGCACGACTTAATCTTGAAGTTGTTCCTCAGGGATACCTTGCTAACTTAGAGGTGAAACCCTCTCTTGAAGACCAGGTCAAAGCCGCTCAGAAGCGTGATCTGGGTATCACTAAGATCAAAGAGAACATTGCTAGCGGAGATGCTAAATGTTTCTCCGTCAACGATCAAGGTGTTGTTTACTTTGGTAACCGCTTGGTGGTGCCGAAGAAAAAGAATCTAAGAGAGCTTATCCTTCGAGAAGCTCATGAGTCTCCTCTATCTATTCATCCTGGAAGTACAAAGATGTATCAGGATCTTCGCCAAAGGTTCTGATGGACCCGGATGAAAAGAGAAATTGCTCGCTTTGTAGCTGAATGCGACGTTTGCCGTCGTGTAAAAGCTGAACATCAAAGACCAGCTGGTACTCTTCAACCTCTATCTACTCCTAAATTGAAATGGGATGAAATTGGTATGGATTTCATTACTGGACTTCCCAAAACTCAGAAAGGAAGCAATGCTATATGGGTAATTGTTGATCGCCTATCCAAGGTTGCTCACTTCCTTCCTATCCGAGAAGACATTACTGCTAGCAAGTTGGCAGATCTATATGTTTCTCGAATAGTATCTCTTCATGGTGTTCCAAAGAAGATTATCTCTGACCGAGGAAGCTTGTTTACTTCCAAGTTACGGGCCGGTTTCCAACAAGCTATGGGAACCCGTCTTTCCTTTAGCACGGCCTATCATCCTCAAACCGGTGGTCAAACCGAGAGGGTGAATCAAATCCTTGAAGACATGCTCGGGGCTCGTGTTATATCCTTCGGCAAGAATTGGGAAAAGTGCCTTCCATTTGCTGAATTCTCCTATAACAACAGTTTCCAATCTAGCCTGGGCATGGCGCCTTTTGAAGCTCTTTATGGACGGAAATGTCGAACCCCTCTGAATTGGTCAGAAACCGGTGAAAGACAGTTCTTTGGACCGGACATGATCAAGGAAGCAGAAGATCAAGTTGGCATTATCCGAGAGCGTTTGAAAGCTGCTCAGTCTCGTCAAAAGAGCAATTATGATCGTCATCATCAAGAAGTTCGCTATGAAGTTGGCGAGCAAGCTTATCTTCGAGTCACTCCTTTAAGAGGTGTCCATCGTTTTGGTATAAAAGGCAAACTAGCTCCTCGCTATGTTGGTCCTTTCCGCATCCTTGCTAAACGAGGTACACTTGGCTATAAGTTGGATCTTCCTCCAACTTTTCCTGAAGTTCATGACGTCTTTCATGTCTCCCAACTCAAACGTTGCTTCAAAGATCCTATCCGTGGTGTTGATCACGAAACACTTGATCTCCAAGAGGATCTAACCTATCGAGAATATCCTATCCGTATCCTTGATGAAGCTGAGCGTAAAACTCGGCGTCAAACCATCAAGTTACTGAAAGTTCAGTGGTCTCATCACTCTGAGTCAGAAGCAACCTGAGAATGAGAAGATCGTCTCCGATCTGAGTACCCTGCCTTCTTTTCTAAAACTTAGGAATCTCGGGGAAGAGATTCTTGTAAGGGGGGTAGAGTTGTAACAGAACCACTTTGTTAATCAAATAAATGTTGTTAGTTGCTCATAAGCATGCATGCATTTGCATTTAAAATTTGAGAAATCTTGCACTCAAATGCTTTGAAACATTGTTCCAAATGTTGTATTTTGCTCTAACAAAATTTTGATGCAAAAAGCCCCATAAGATTTGGCTCAAAATACCCCAAATAACCCCCAAAATCCCTCCTGTTTTTAGTTTCCAGGGAAATTCCAAAAACCCAGGGGGGTTTTCAGAAAAATCCCCCCTTGTCTTCTTCCCCGCACGCACACAGGCAGCTTCCTGGCGCGCCCCTCGCCGCCCGATGGCGCCGGCGGCCTGGATACTCCCCGCCGCCCCCTGGCCGCCTATAAACGTCGCCGCCGACCAGGGGAGAAGCCCCATTTCGCCTCCCCCTCCTTTTCTCCTCCTCTCTGAGCGCACGGCGGACCAAACCCTAGCCGGCCGACGCACCTCGCCGCCGTTCTGCGCCGCCCCGAGCCCAGCCGACGCCGCCGTTCGCTCCGCCTGCGTCGCCGGCAGCCCCTCACGCCGAAGCGAATCGTCGCCGGGAGCCCTCGGAGCGCCCGCAATCGGCCATCCCCGACCTTCCCCGAGCCGCCGGCCACCGTCGATTGCCGCCGATTCCGGCCACCTCCGGCCAAACCGCCAAGCCCACCGTGCTCCTGGTGAGCTTCTGAGCGTCGTGGTAACCGCCGCTCGCCCTAGCTCGTCGTGTACCGCCGCCGCGTCGCGCGCCTGCCCGGCCCTCCGCGCGAGCTCGCCGGAGACGCCCCTCCGGTGACCAATGGAGGGCGGCGCCGCCCTCCTTTGGCTCGTGGGGACGCCGCGCACCCAACGCGCGTGCCCGCTTGGGCCCTGGCGCCCTGGCTCGCCGATCTTGTGCTCAATCTGGCCGGCCATGGCCAGTGTGACGTCGTGCTGACGTCATGATGACGTCAGCCGACCCTTTTATTTATTTTCTGTTTATTCTTAATTCAGAAAATGATGTGTAATATATCAAATTGTTCAGAGTTTGAAATCCTACATGTTTATGAGCATCTCATACATCATTACAACCTTTAAACTTGCAAATTTAGCGAAACCCTAATCGAACCCTCTCGTATGGCGGTGTCCGATGCCGGAACCCCTTTAACTCGACGATGCACCTAGGGTTTACCGAATTCCTTTAACCTGACATATCATCCATATTGTATGCGCATTGCATTATGCCATGTCGTGAATGTTTGTTTCCCTTTCCGGTATTTGGTTCTTCGCGCTAGGATCTGAGCTGGAGTCCGACGTCAACGCCACCGAAGAACGGTACTCATCCGGCGAGGGACAAGGCAAGCCCTAACCTGGTTCATCTATGATTTCGAAATGCTTTTATATGTGGTTCCTACATATCGCATACGATTCAACTGTCTTTTATCGGTAGATAGAGTTACCCTATCTATTGCATGTCCGACCTTTGTAGCCTCGATACCCTGATCCACTGCTCCTAGCATAACTAGGTTTGGCATGTGTGCGTCGCGAGAGCCTTTATCTCTTTATGCTTAGCCATGCTTAGTTTGTTACGATACTACTCCGGTCTTCGGACTGGAGCCTTACAATGAAATGAAACTAGCATGACAGGTTGACGTGGTAAGTATAGAGATGTTGTTAAACATGATTAAAGGCTCAGACGAGAGGCCACATTGGGATGTGGTGGGTTGTTTCGTTCTGCCGACCCTAGGAACCGAGTTCTCGCCTCTTGAACCAAGACCGAGCGTACAACCACACGAGGCCCTATTATGGTACCCTCTCGACTCACTAACTTGCCTAGTAGATTCCATGAGTCACATAGTTTGCGCGTTACCTGGTCATATGCATTGCATTTTGCTTGGGGGTTAAAGGTACATAACGGGCGGGTAAGCGTGGTCGTGGTGGGCTGGGGGTTGCGGCCTGCAGGGAAACCCACCTCGGCTCACATCGTTAAGGACCGACTTCGGGACTTGACCCGTTACGGCAGAATAATCCTTAGCGCGTGACTCATGGTCTCGGCGACAGCAAGGTAAAGGTCGTGGTCAACCACCCTCTGCCGGCTTTCCAAGGAAGAGAGCTTATACGTTGGCACTAAGAGTCGGTTGGCGCGTGTGGGTAAAGTTGTGCACCCCTGCAAGGTTATGAATCTTTTCGAAAAGCCGTGTCCACGGTTACGGACGACTTGGGAATGGATTCTGTGATCATAGACAACATGAACCTAATCGTAAAACTTGGCAAACCAATGTGTGCTTACGGACACCTTCTTCGGGTGTTGAGGGGGTGATCCGAGGATAGTGGTTCGAGATGATGAAGATTGGTGGATACAATATGATGATCAATAGTGATAGAGATGTCGCTCTCTTATCCCCTTTCAAAGGTTCTGTGTAGTCGAGCTTCTCTTCTCTCTTATCTTACAAAGGAAAACTAGCTTTACGCAAAAGAAGCTCCACAGAAAGCCCGCATACCCGCTTTGCTAAAAGGTTGTACTAAGTCTTGCTGAGTCCCTGTACTCAGCTTTGCATGCTTTTGTTTCAGATGAAGTTGCTGCAGCCGAAGGTGGTTTCTACGTTAACATCGATGGTTAGTTTGGAGTTCCCAGGCAGCAGCACTGCGACTTATGGGCTGGGACGTCGCTTTATGTTATGGCTTCTTAAGCCCTTTGCTATCTTGTTATTTAGAATAACATAATTTGCTTCCGTTGCTTGTTGAATGTTGGGTCAGTGACCTCTGCGTGTAATAATTTGGATCTTACTCTGTTATGAGGTGTAATATATTCTTTTGAGTCGTAGAGTCACTATTGTGTTACCGATTCTCTCAATGTAGTCTCTCGAGCTCATGGTTAGGCTTATGTCGGACGAGGATCTGGTATTTGTCTAACCCTGATCCCGGGGGTGCCACAGGTTTTGCTATACCAAAACTCGTGGCACCCCGGGATCGAGGTTAGACAAATACGAATCTTCGTCCGACATAAGCCTAACCTTGAGCTCGAGAGACTACAGTGAGAGAATCGGTAACACTAACGATGACTCTACGACTCAAGAAGGTAATACAAGCTCATAGCGAGCGAAGAACCAAAGTATTACAAGCAGAGGTCACCGACTCGACATACATCAATCAACGGAAGCGAAGTTATGCTATTAGACATAGCAAGACAGCAAAAGGCCTAAGAGGCCGGGAGCATAACGGCGACGTCCCAGCCCATAGATTCCGGGCTGCCACACGGGAACCCCAAGCTACTCGTCGATGTCGACTAGAAACCACCATCTGTTGGAGCAACTTCGTCTGAAACAAAAGCATGCAAGGCTGAGTACAGGGACTCAGCAAGACTTAGTACAACCTTTTAGCAAAGCGGGTATGCGGGCTTTCTGTGGAGCTTCTTTTGCGTAAAGCTAGTTTTCCTTTAATAAACAAGAGGGAGGAGAAGTTCGACTACTCAGAACCTTTGAAAGGGGATAAGAGAGAGATATCTCGATCTCTATTGATCATCATATTGTATCCACCAATCTTCATCAGCTCGAACCACTATCCTCGGATCACCCCCTCAACACCCGGAGAAGGTGTCCGTAAACACACATTGATTGCCAAGTTTTACGATCAGGTTCAAGTTGTCTATGATCACAGAATCCATTCCCAAGTCGTCCGTAACCGTGGACACGGCTTTTCGAAAGATTTAACCCTGCAGGGGTGCACAACTTTACCCACACGTGCCAACCGATTCTTAGTGCCAGTACATTAGCTCTCTTCCTTGGAAAGCCGGCAGCGAGTGGTTGACCACGACCTTTACCTTGCTGTCACCGAGACCATGAGTCACGCGCTAAGGAATTTTCCGCCGTAACGGGTCAAGTCCCGAAGTCGGTCCTTAACGATGTGAGCCGAGGTGGGTTTCCCCAGAGGCCGCAACCCCCAGCCACCACGACCACGCTTACCTGCCTGTTATGTACCTTTACCCCCAAGCAAAATGCAATGCATATGACCAGGTAACGCGCAAACTATGTGACTCATGGAATCTACTAGGCAAGTTAGTGAGTCGAGAGGGTACCATAATAGGGCCTCGTGTGGTTGTACGCTCGGTCTTGGTTCAAGAGGCGAGAACTCGGTTCCTAGGGTCGGCAGAACGAAACAACCCACCACATCCCAATGTGGCCTCTCGTCTGAGCCTTTAATCATGTTTAACAACATCTCTATACTTACCACGTCAACCTGTCATGCTAGTTTCATTTCATTGTAAGGCTCCAGTCCGAAGACCGGAGTAAATATCGTAACAAACTAAGCATGGCTAAGCATAAAGATATCAAGGCTCTAGCGATGCACACATGCCAAACCTAGTTATCCTAGGAGCAGTGGATCAGGTATTTGAGGCTACAAGGGTGGAACATGCAATAGATAGGATAACTCTACCTATCGATAAAAGACAGTTGAATCGTATGCAATGTGTAGGAACCGGAGTAAAAGCAGTGCGAAATCATATATGAACCAGGCTAGGGCTTGCCTTTTTCCTTGACAAACCAAGGTGGATCTCCGATAATCTTGTACTTGACTTGTTTGTCGGAGGATGAGTATTGATCTTCATCGTCTCAGACTTGTGCTCTATCGATCGCGAAGAAGCAGATACTAGAAAGAGAGAAATAACATTCAATACATGGCATCGATGCAATGCGCATACAAGAATGATGATATGACGTGTTAAAGATATTGAATTAATCCTAAGACATGATCATCAGATTAACTGGCGTTCGACGGAACTAGGGTTAGCAGTTCCGGAGACCTCAGAGGGGTACAATTAGTTCTTCTAAAACAAATAGGATTTTAAGTTGTTTATCAATGCATGCTTTTGATACTAAAGTGTAGATCTCATTTTTCTAAAGATTTTGATATATTATACACCTTTTTCTGATTTAAAATGAAATAGTTATGAATTTTACAAGTTTTAACCATTTTCTGCAATTTCTGGAAAATAATAAAAGGCTGACAGTCGGACCCACTGTCAGGGTTTTAATCATTTCCTAAACATTTAGGAAAAGGATAAATATCTGACAGGGGGACCCACCTGTCAATGCATTTACCAAACAGAAAATAAAAGAAAATAAAAAGAAAAGGGCTACTGGGGCCCACCGGGTCAACCCGTCGGTGGTTGACCACGGCGGCAACCGCCGGTGACGGGCAGCGCGGGCGCTCTAGGGCGTCCCCGGATGCGCCGTTTGGCGCGGCGGACGCGCACGAGCGCGGGTGACCGCATGGTGGCGGCGCCGCCCGGGTTTGGACGCCGGAGCGGCCGTGCCGGCGAGCAGCGCGACGGCCGGAAGCGAGCGCGCGACGCGGCGGCTATGCAGGGGGAGAGGGAGGAAGAGGAGGGGCGCGGGAGGTTGGCCTGCTCACCAGGAGCATGAAGATAGCGACGGTGAGGGCGGAGGAGCTCTGTAGCGGCGGCGATGGTGGTCGGCGTCTTCGCCGGCCGCGAAGAAGAAGGGCGCGGTGAGGGGGATTGGGGCCTTCCCTCGTCAATTCCTTCGACGGGGAGAAGCAGCAGGAGGAGGCGGAGCTCGGGGGCACTTCGGCAGGGCGCGGGGGTGGCCGGAGCGACGGCGACGGCGAGCTGGCCGTGGGGTAGGGTTTGCTCGAGCGTGCGCGCGCAGAGAGAGGAAGAGACGGCCAGGGGAGTGAGAAGATAGGGGAGAAGGAGGGAGGTGCCGCGGCGGTCTTATCCCCTGGAGGAGCATCTGCGGCGGCGGGCATCTCCTCGCCGGGATCGACGGCGGGAGGGCTGCCAGGCAGCTCTCTGCCTGTGTGAAGGAAGAAGACAAGGGCATATTTGCCCAAAACCCCTGCCTTTTGAGGATTTCCCTGGAAAAGCTAAAACAGCGTATATTCAATTCTATTTTGGCATTTTGCAATTTTGTAGAGATCCAAAATAGCTCAAATATTTTAGGCAAAATATTTTGTGGCCTTCCTAATCATAATTGAAAGTCCACATATTTTTGTTTTGAGGTTTTCAAACATTTGAACACATTTCAAATAGAGAAAGACTTGCATAAACCCAGGGTTTCCACTTTGTTTTAATTGCAAATTTTCTTAATGCATTTTACATGATGCTCATGATGCACAAAACAACTCCTAATTATGTTTAGCAAAACATGGATGTTACAACTCTATCCCCCTTACAAGAATCTCGTCCCGAGATTCCTAAGATAGGACAAGAGAAGGTAACAAGGACTACACCGGTCTTCAACGAGCTTGTTGATACCACGCCGATCTTCTTTGTTGAGGAAGTTCATCCACGACACCATGAAGAATTTGACCCACAGCACCATGAATAGCTCTTCATTTTGCTTTCTTCACTCTAAAGGAAAGAGGGAATGACACTAGACATTGGATCTTCACAAAGATCGAGTATCTCATGGTCAACTCATGGAAGGAGTGTCTAAAAAAAACTCTTGAGCTAACAAACATGAAGCACGTCAAGGTAACAAAAGAGACAAAAGAAGTTTAAAATTTTTGGTAGACAATTGCTCCACGCTTGACAAGAACACGAAGGACAAGGTAGCGAGGAGTTAAACTGCCTTTGATACCATGACGAGGCACTCTTACAGAGGGTGACTCATGGAAGCACAAATTATTATGAAACCAGAGCAACTTTGGATTTCAAAAATCCTAGTCACTTTTCTGGCATGGGTACATGAAACGATTGAAGTGTATTCAAAAGGCTGGGGACCATAGATGGCTGACGAATTCACACAACGTGTGAATTGATTAGAATTTCATGTACTAACCAACTGAAAGGGAAGGGTACTGGTTAGGGAAGCGCCAAGGATCAGCGGGGAGTGAAATTTCTCCGAACGAAGTTGTTGTCACCGGAGAAATGGGTTCGAGGAATTGACCGTGAGACATTTAGAAACACTGCTTATGATGTTCTCCTTGATGTTATAGACACCAATATTAGGCTATTGACCAGCCTTCAATAGGTCATCAAGTGAAGGTCAGACTTCGGAATTGAAAAGACATCATAAGGGCAACTACTAGAATAAGTCGCACAAGATCCTTATGGAGAGTGGTTATTCTTGTTACTTCAAGAATCTTGGCATTAGGTATTCCAACTAATTGTGTTAACCACGACATCAATCTTACCGGATTTACAAAGAGACCTATGTCAAAAATCCTTGAGAAACGCTAACCATCATTGCCGCTTGAGATTCAACTTAGGTTAGGTGTAAAGATACTTTCGGACTCGGAATGTTTGAATGTAAGATTTGCAACAGCTACCACCAAGGTAACGTTGCTAGATTCTCAAGACATGGATCATAATGTCAAGCTCCAAAGGATTGAGCTAGATTGCGTAATACATGTGGTTGCGACTGCAAAGGCAATTGCGTGTACATGAACTTGCAATGCAACACAAGTGAGTCCTGGGGGTACATCGTAGAAGATATTGAAGCTTTTAAGCTTCTTCTTTTTCTTGAACAAACCAATCAATGAATTCAGAGTATCTTTTAGGGTATGATGACGTCAGCCGACCCTTTTATTTATTTTCTGTTTATTCTTAATTCAGAAAATGATGTGTAATATATCAAATTGTTCAGAGTTTGAAATCCTACATGTTTATGAGCATCTCATACATCATTACAACCTTTAAACCTGCAAATTTAGCGAAACCCTAATCGAACCCTCTCGTATGGCGGTGTCCGATGCCTGGAACCCCTTTAACCTGACGATGCACCTAGGGTTTACCGAATTCCTTTAACCTGACATATCATCCATATTGTATGCGCATTGCATTATGCCATGTCGTGAATGTTTGTTTCCCTTTCCGGTATTTGGTTCTTCGCGCTAGGATCTGCATCAACACACATCCATGCCCTTGAAGAGATGCATCACAGAAGATGACAAAGTCTTTGCTTGTGTCTGGAAGGACAAGTACCGGAGCGGTAGTCAGCTTTATTTTCAATGTCTGAAAACTTTCTTCAGCCTTTTCTGACCACTCAAACTTCTTATCTTTCTTCAGAAGATCAGTCATTGGTTTGGCGATCTTGGAGAAATTCTCGATGTATCGACGGTAATAACCCGCCAATCCAAGAAAACTCCGAATTTCTTTGGCTGACTTAGGAGTCTTCCAGTCAAGAACGGATTGAACTTTATTTGGAATGACTGCAACACCTTTTGCAGAGACCACATGGCCAAGAAAGATGAGCTCTTGTAGCCAGAACTCACATTTAGAAAACTTGGCATAGAGACGATGTTCACGAAGCTTTGTCAGCACCAAACGTAAGTGTTCAGTGTGTTCTTCTTCGGTTTTGGAGTAGACCAGAATATCATCAATGTAGATAATGACGAATTTGTCAAGATACTCCATAAACACTGAGTTCATGAGCCCTTGTTACCTTCTCTTTTCCTACCTTAGGAATCTCGGGGACGAGATTCTTGTAAGGGGGATAGAGTTGTAACATCCCTGTTTTGCTAAATCTAATTAGAAAGTTGTTTGTGCATTCATGAGCATCATGTAGAATGCATTAAGAAAAATTTGCATTTCAAAATGAAGTGGAAACCTTAAATTCCAAAATTCTACCTCTATTTGAAATGTTTCAAACATTCAAAATCTTATTATGTGGTATTTATGAATTGTTCAAAGAATGCCACATAACACTTGTACAAAATTTGGAGGGTCTCTGGGTTTTCAAAATAGTCAAAAACAACAAAATATAATTGATTTTACCCTGTTTGTTTAAAATTTCATGGAAAACAGCAAAACCCAGGGGGGTATGGGCAAAAATGCCCTTGTCCTCTTCCTTCAGACAGGCAGAGAGCTGCCTGTCGCTACTCCGGCCGTCGATCCCGGTCGGGATGCGCGCCGCCGCGACCGCCCTGGACGAGGGGATAAGGACCCCGACGTCTCCCTCCTTCTCCCCTATCTTCTCCCTCCCCTGGCCCTCTCTTCCTCTCTCTGCGCGCACACGCTCGAGCAAACCCTACCCCACGGCCAGCTCGTCGGCGTCGTCGCTCCGGCCACCCCCGCGCCGTTCTGAGCACTCCATCGGCTCCCCCTCGCCTCCCTGAGCCTCCTCGTCGAAGGAATCGACGGGGGAGGGCCAGAATCGCCACCGCCTCCCTCTTCTTCCCCGCGGCCGGGAAGGATCCCGGCGACCACCGCCGTTGCTCCCGACCTTCCCCGCCATTTCCGCCTAGCCTGCAAGCATCAGGGTGAGCTCCCGGTGCCCCGGCGCCCCTCCATTCGCTCCCCCTCTCTCTGCAGCATGCCCGCGACGCGCGGCCCCGTCCGCCGCCGTTCGGCCTCGTCGCCGGCGTCGCTCCGGCGACCTTCTGCTAGCGGCGCCTCCACCTCCTGGCTCGCCTCGGCGTCCTCTCGCCAACGCGCCCTTCCGCGCGTCCAGGGGGCCACGGGAGCGCCGCCTCCGCCGCTCACCGGCGTCGGTCACCATCGGGTTGACCACCGGCGGTTGACCCGGTGGGCCCCAGTGGCCATTTTCTTTTATTTCTTTTATTTTCTGTTTTGGTAAATGTATTGACAGGTGGGGCCCCCTGTCAGATTTTTGTTATTTTCGTAAATATTTAGAAAAAGGTTAAATCCATGACAGGTGGGGTCTGTCTGTCAGGCTTTTAATATTTTACAGGAATTTCCAGAAATTGAAGAAAATGGATAAAACTTGTTTAATTCATAACTATATCATTTTAAATCAGAAAAATACAAAATTATATATCAAATTGATCAGAAAAACATTTCCTATCTGTTTATACATGTTTCATACATGATTGAACCCATTAAATGTGGAGCTTAGTAGAAAACACTAATACACCCCTCTCATATGGCGGTGTCCGATGCCGGAACCCCTTTAATCGGATGATGCACCTAGGGTTTACTTAATTCCTTTAATATGACATATCATTCATACTTGTATGCGCATTGCATCGATGTCATGTCTTGATTGTTATTCCTCTCTTTATAGTATTTGATTCTTCGCGATCGATAGAGCACGTGCCCGAGACGTTGAAGATCAACAACGACGAAGATCAATAATTGTCCACCGACGAACAAGTCAAGCATGTATCGAAGATCCACTCCGGTTTGTCAGGGAAAAAGGCAAGCCCTAGCCTGGTTCATATATGATTTCGAACTGCTTTTACTCTGGTTCTTACATATTGCATACGATTCAACTGTCTTTTATCGATAGGTAGAGTTATCCTATCTATTGCATGTTCCACCCTTGTAGCCTCAAATACCTGATCCACTGCTCCTAGCATAACTAGGTTTGGCATGTGTGCATCGCTAGAGCCTTTATCTCTTTATGCTT
This sequence comes from Lolium rigidum, assembly GCF_022539505.1. NCBI lineage: Eukaryota > Viridiplantae > Streptophyta > Magnoliopsida > Poales > Poaceae > Lolium > Lolium rigidum. Next base: position 122,295,920 of record NC_061511.1, read on the forward strand.
AGCCATGCTTAGTTTGTTACGCTACTACTCCGGTCTTCGGACTGGAGCCTTACAATGAAATGAATCTAGCATGACAGGTTGACGTGGTAAGTGTAGAGATGATGATAAACATGATTAAAGGCTCAGACGAGAGGCCACATTGGGATGTGGTGGGTTGTTTCGTTTCGCCGACCCTAGGAACCGAGTTCTCGCCTCTTGAACCAAGACCGAGCGTACAACCACACGAGGCCCTATTATGGTACCCTCTCGACTCACTAACTTGCCTAGTAGATTCCATGAGTCACATAGTTTGCGCGTTACCTGGTCATATGCATTGCATTTTTGCTTGGGGGTAAAGGTACATAACAGGTAGGTAAGCGTGGCCGTGGTGGCTGGGGGTTGCGGCCTGCGGGAAACCCACCTCGCCTCACATCGTTAAGGACCGACTTCGGGACTTGACCCGTTACGGCGGAACAATCCTTAGCGCGTGACTCATGGTCTCGGCGACGAGCAAGGTAAAGGTCGTGGTCAACCACCCTCTGCCGGCTTTCCAAGGAAGAGAGCTTATACGTTGGCACTAAGAGTCGGTTGGCGCGTGTGGGTAAAGTTGTGCACCCCTGCAGGGTTATGAATCTTTTCGAAAAGCCGTGTCCACGGTTACGGACGACTTGGGAATGGATTCTGTGATCATAGAGAACTTTAACCTGATCGTAAAACTTGGCAAACAATGTGTGTTTACGGATACCTTCTTCGGGTGTTGAGGGGGTGATCCGAGGATAGTGGTTCGAGCTGATGAAGATTGGTGGATACAATATGATGATCAATAGAGATAGAGATATCGCCCTCTTATCCCCTTTTAAAGGTTCTGAGTAGTCGAGCTTCTTCTCTCTCTTGTTTAACAAAGGAAAACTGGCTTTACGCAAAAGAAGCTCTACAGAAAGCCCGCATACCAGCTTTGCTAAAAGGTTGTACTAAGTCTTGCTGAGTCCCTGTACTCAGCTTTGCATGTTTTTGTTTCAGACGAAGTCGCTCCAACAGATGGTGGTTTCTAGTCGACATCGACGAGTAGCTTGGGGTTCCCGGATGGCAGCACTGGAATCTATGGGCTGGGACGTCGCCGTTATGCTCCTGGCCTCTTAGGCCTTTTGCTATCTTGCTATGTCTAATAGCATAACTTCGCTTCCGTTGATTGTTGTATGTCAGGTCAGTGACCTCTGCTTGTAATACTTTGGTTCTTCGCTCAGTTATGAGCTTGTATTACTTCTTGAGTCGTAGAGTCACTGTTGTGTTACCGATTTCTCACTGTAGTCTCTCGAGCTCTAGGTTAGGCTTATGTCAGACGAAGATCTGGTATTTGTCTAACCCTGACACGCGTTAGGATCTGAGCCGGAGTCCGACATCAACGCCACCGAAGAACAGTACTCATCCGCTGAGGGACAAGGCAAGCCCTAACCTGGTTCATCTGTGATTTCGAAATGTTTTATCTATGGTTCCTACATATCACATACGATTCAACTGTCTTTTATCGGTAGATAGAGTTACCCTATCTGTCGCATGTCCGACCTTTGTAGCCTCGATACCATGATCCACTGCTCCTAGCATAACTAGGTTTGGCATGTGTGCGTCGCGAGAGCCTTTATCTCTTATGCTTAGCCATGCTTAGTTTGTTACGTTACTACTCCGGTCTTCGGACTGGAGCCTTACAATGAAATGAAACTAGCATGACAGGTTGACGTGGTAAGTATAGAGATGTTGTTAAACATGATTAAAGGCTCAGACGAGAGGCCACATTGGCAAAGCTGAAAAGAGAAGGTAACAAGGAGCATTACAATTTGAAAAGAGAAGGTAACAAGGGCTCATGAACTCAGTGTTTATGGAATATCTTGACACATTGGTTTAGCATATCCACAAAGGAGTTAAAAGGGATGTCTAGTTTTGTTCATGTTGAAGTCAGAAAGTATCTCCTTTGTGGATATGCTATCTTTCCCATATTTGATTTGAGCTTGGGCTATCGTCAAATCAAACTCGGTTCAAAAGGACTATCTTGATGATGTTATACTCATGGTGTCTCGTCTGAGTACATCTTCATGTCCTTTGGTCTGACCAATACTTCTGCCTCGTTCATGCAGAATATGAGTTCGCCGGAGGGGCGTCTCCGGCGAGCTCGCGCGGAAGGCCGGGCAGGCGCACGTCGCCGGCATGATACGGGCCGCAATAGCGCGAGCGGCGGGTACCAGGAGGGGCGTCAGCTCACCGTGGAGTTGTTGGTGAAGACGGTGTGGCCGGAGGAGCTCCGTAGCGGCGGCGATGGTCGCCGAAATCCCTCCCGGCTGCGGAGAAGAAGAGGGAGGTGGCGGCGATTGGGGGCGTCTCCGGTCGATTCGCTGCAGGGGAGGATGAGGGGAGCGAGGCGGAGCTCGTGGCGGTGTCGGCTGGCCGCGGGGAGGCCGGTAGCGGCGGCGACGACGAGCTCTGGCCGGGCTAGGGTTTCCTCCGGCTTGCAGAGAAGGGGAGGGGAGGAGGGGCTTCTCCCCTGGTCGGCGGCGACGTTTATAGGCGGCCAGGGGGCGGCGGGAGGCATCCGGGCCGCCGGCGCCATCGACGGCCGGGCGGGCGCCAGGCAGCTGTGCCTCCGCCTGTCGAAGAAGACAGGCTTTTTGCACATAACCCCCTAGGTTTTGGGGTTTTCTTTGGAGATTTAAAAACAGGGTAAAATTTGATGATTTTAGGGTATTTTGACCCAAATTTTAAGTGGATATTCCGCTGAGGGACAAGGCAAGCCCTAACCTGGTTCATCTGTGATTTCGAAATGTTTTATCTATGGTTCCTACATATCACATACGATTCAACTGTCTTTTATCGGTAGATAGAGTTACCCTATCTGCTGCATGTCCGACCTTTGTAGCCTCGATACCCTGATCCACTGCTCCTAGCATAACTAGGTTTGGCATGTGTGCGTCGCGAGAGCCTTTATCTCTTTATGCTTAGCCATGCTTAGTTTGTTACGCTACTACTCCGGTCTTCGGACTGGGAGCCTTACAATGAAATGATTCTAGCATGACGGAGTTGACGTGGTAAGTATAGAGATGATGATAAACATGATTAAAGGCTCAGACGAGAGGCCACATTGGGATGTGGTGGGTTGTTTCGTTTCTGCCGACCCTAGGAACCGAGTTCTCGCCTCATGAACCAAGACCGAGCGTACAACCACACGAGGCCCTTAATCAACAGCGTCGCCAGTGCCTAAAGTACATAATGTATAGTGAGAGTGTAGTAAGTTTTTACTCTTTTTTTTATTTATTAAATATGGATATTTTCTACTTTTTTTATGGATAATTGTTTGGCAGAATGGTAAAATGTGTTTTTTATTCTCTCTCTACTCTGCTAGAGGGCATTCGAGGAATTGGGTGCTTGATCCGAACGCATCTGAAGAATTACATTATGGAGCCTAATTTACCTGCAGGGATATATCACTTTGATGTTGTGAGTATTTTGTTTTTATGATATTTGTATCTTGAATATATACATTGTCTAGTATGCCACAAGTTTTCCTTTGATGTTTTATAATTGAATTTGGTTTCAATTGCTATTTCAACTCTTGTGCAACTGTTTGATTTTTGTATTTTAAAAATTAAATTTGTCCTTTTAATTATATTTTTTTAGGTATTTTAAAAATTTGGTTGTTTTTCGGGTAATTCTTCCTGTTAGAGATAATCACTTTTGGATTGTGGTTGTCGCTAATTTCGCCGACTAGCGGTTTGAGACATATTGTCCTTATTATGATGCTACTTGTAGCGAGAAAATATTGCAATAATCGTTATTGATAACTTCAAGACTTATACGAGCGGCATATTACTGCGAGCGTTATGATATTTATAACTTTCGGGTGATGCCGGCCCAAATTGTTTACGACAACATCAATGAGTAAGTAAAATTTTAAGAGATTGTATTTATCAGTGTGTTTCTATGTGTCTTTGTTTTGTTCTGTGGTAATCCATATAGTTTTATTTTCTTGATCTTACTCAAAACTGTTTTTAGGAACGACTCTGGACCTCAAGCTATGAAAGTAATTCTTCAACATTGCGGTGGTTTCCAGCATAAGATAAGAGAAGTAAGTCTTTGTCTATATTTTTCTTTGCAAATGTAATTGTTGGTACGCATATAATTTTCATTTGTTAATTGCGGAATGATGTTATCAAGCTGCGTGAGCAGTTAGCGTTCTATATGCTAACTTTCCAAGGTAATGCAAAGAAAATGCCTGCGAGTCATTGATATAATGAGAAAGCATGCAAGACGGTGAATGTTGCTCGATAAGGAGATACAAACCATTTCGGAAAGAAACATGTTTCTCTGTTTGTATTCCGACGAGTATCATTGATTCTCCGTTATGGTTCTATTTATATTTTAGTTTGTGCTTTTACTATTTATAAGTGAACCCAAGAATCTCCTGTTTTGTCTTGTCACCTTGTGTTGAACATCTGTGGTTTCCTTTTTACGCCATATATTTTTACGTACTTGTACTCTTATGTCTTACGTACTTGATATTTGCTTCTTGATGTACTTACCTCTTTATTGTGGTTGTGAGACACTTACTATTCCTTGCTATGTTTCCCTCAAGTTATGTAGATATTATTTTCCCGTATTCGAATTGTACTTTGTTGTTTGTTTGTTCTTGTAGTTAATACTTGTGTTTGCGAGTTTATATTCTAGCTTATATTTTAGCTGTATTTATACTCTTGTATGTTATGTACCTAGGACTTTTGTGTTGTTGTACTTACGCTGTACCTTCATGCACCCATCACCGCTGTCTTGTACACACCTTACACACTGTACCTTCCATCGAGAACCTAGAATTTGCGGACAAATATAAAGAAACGAGTCATGTTTTGCTCTTGCTTTGCCTAAAGCTGTACTCGTGCACCTTTCACCGATGTACTCCACCCTGATGGCACATGTTCATTCCCAGAGAACCATAAAACATGCGAAGAACATAGGGAAACACTCCTGTGCTCCTCTTGCTAACGAAGCTGTACTTGTGAACCCTTCACCTCTGTACTCGACACACCTTACACTGTACTTTCTTGAATAACCCAAAATTTGCAGACAAATATAGAAAAACAGTCATGTGTTCCTGTTGTTGGCTAACCTGTACTCGTGCACCCTTCACCGCTGTAATCGACCTTACTGGCACATGTCCATTCGCAAGTAACAAAAAACATGCGAGAAAACATAGGGAAACAATACTGTACCCCTCTTCCTAACGAAGGCTGTACTCGTGCACCAATCAACTGCTTGTACTCGATACACCTTACACTGTACCTTCTTGCGGAACACAAAATTTGCGGACAAATATAGAGAAACGAGTTACGTCTTGCTTTTGCTGCCTAAGATGTACTCGTGCGCCTTTAACCGCTGTACTCGACCCTGCTGGCGCATGTCCCTTTCCAAAGAACCATAAAACATGCGGAGAACATAGGGAAACACTCCTGTGCTCCTCTTGCTAACGAAGCTGTACTTGTGAACCCTTCACCTCTGTACTCGACACACCTTACACCTGTACTTTCTTGAATAACCCAGAATTTGCAGACAAATATAGAAAAACAGTCATGTGTTCCTCTTGCTGGCTAACCTGTACTCGTGCGCCCTTCACCGTTGTAATCGACCTCGCTGGCACATGTCCATTCGCAAGTAACAAAAAACATGCAGAAAACATAGGGAAACAATACTGTACCCCTCTTCCTAGTGAAGCTGTACTCGAGTACCCACCACTGCTGTACTTGATACACCTTACACCTGTACCTACATGTAGAATCCATAATTTGCAAAAAAAATATAGAGAAACAATTATGTACTGCTTTTGCTGCCTAAGATGTACTCGTGCACCCATCACTGCTGTACTCGACACACCTTGCACCTGTATCTTCTTGCAGAACCCAAAATTTGCAGACAAAATTAGTGAAACAGTCATTTATTCCTCTTGCTGCCTAAGCTGTACTCGTGCGCCTTTCACCTCTGTACTCGACTGATATTTTACATGGGGAACTATTGAGTACTATTGGCTAATAGTTTTTCAAGACTTGTTTTGTGTACTTGTTCCGCGATAGAAATGTACTTTATTCTTGATAGGTGATGTGCTTATGCCTTTTGTCGTTGTACTTACGCCTTGAAATGTGGCGTTCTTGGGACTCTTCTGTCGTTGTACTTTCGTTTTGTTTTTGTATGACGGGGAACATTCACGGTTCTTTGGTACCACTTTGATGCTCGTGGCGGTGATTGAATTTATTAATAAAATAATGAGCGAGTAATGCGCATGTTGCATGGGGAACTGGAAACGATTAGTCAATAATCTACTTACTTCTCATTAAATTTGCACTGGTGGCTGGTGCCGTGGAGCGTGGGATAGTCCTGCGAGTGAGATTCTTTCCTTTCGCATTCCCGACTTTTCTTTTACTTTTACTCACTGATGAGTGGGCCAACATAAAGTGGGTTCCGCGTGTTAGTGACTTGAAGCCACTCTATGGTATGTAAAATGGCGCCGTTCGGTCGTCGTACTAGAAGCATCCGGTGGTTTGCGCTCCGACTCCGCCGGTTTATATTCGTTCCTTCCTGATTAGGGTTTCCGTCTTCGCTCCGCTCACCCTTCCCGTCTCCGCTCCGCTCTCTGCTCACCATCTTCCCTTCCTGGTTAGGGTTTCCGTAATATGTTCATTTGTTTGTTTGTTAATTTCCCTCGTAAATTCATTCTCTAATCCTATAGATATATTGTTTCTGTTTCGGGTGTAGTTCTTATTTTGTTTCCTCTTTATTCCTCTTAGACTTTTTCTCGGACATCCTCTATTTCTCTCGCTTTCTAACTACCTCCTTTCCGTCTATTTCTTCCAGATCTATATCTATTTCTTATTTCTAAACTGCGGTTTACATTATTTTGTTCGGTTGATTGTATGGGTCCAAATGATATTTGTTCTTTGTTTTCATTATTCTTTCTTGTGGTGTTGTAGAAGCTGGAACACACAAAGCATGGTTTGTGATGGATTCTGGTGAAGCTTCAAAAAGGTCCTTGGTTGAGGATGCAGTTGATCTCGGAGAAGCTTCAAAAAAGCCTAAGGTTGAAGATGCGATTGATGTCGCAGATGCTTCAAAAATCCGTAAGTTCGAAGATATTGCCAAGGTATTTGTTTAGTTCTTATTTTTTCAGTCATCTTGCACTGGAATATACGCACTTACTAACTTTGATCCCTCTTGTTTGTAATTCAATTTTCTAGAGTTTTCGCCCAAGTACGGAACTTCCAAGGATTACAATGGATATGCTTGGAATTGATGTTGGTCCTGTCGATACAATTGGAATAGCTACGTTTAGTATAACCAGGTTTTTTACCAGCACATTCGTTGTTGCTCATGCTTTGAGCAAGTTTCTTGGTCACACAAAGTTCCTTGCCATGGAGAACTACCATCATGGAAGTGTTCTTGTCAAGTTCCAAGATCCTAGTGACCTACGAGAAGTTCTCGGCCACATATTCAATTATGACTTTTTGGTCCCTTCCATGTCGAGTCAAGTTTACTATGTTGAAGCTCAACCTACCGATTATGCGAGAGGTGTTAGATGCTTTTGCATCCAAATCCAACTTCTGAAGTTGTGTGTGGCAAATTGTTAAATCGTGCCGTGTTGGATATGGTTGTTTTGTAAGACTTTATTGTGCCGTGTTGGTTATGGTTGTCTTATAAGACTTTATTGTGTCGTGTTCGGTATGGTTATCTTGTAAGACTTTCGTTGTTGAGTACAATGTAATGTACCATGTACGTGGTACTTGACTTTAATTATCTTACTGTTTATTGTTGTACTCACCTCGTATTTATCTATGGTTTATAGTTCGGTTTAGCTAGTATCTGTGGAATTTACACAATTACATATGTACTATTATGGGGACTGCTCGATCTGTTGTTTTTTGCTCATATTTTCGATCATCCGTGTTGTTTTATCTTTATATTTCCATTTCTCTGCGGGGTAGGTACTGGTGCTAAGATTGTCGAGTTCATTTTTGCAGCGAGAGACGAGTGCATGTGTATCATGAATAGGAGTGCTATATAATTTCTGTTTGTTTCTTGTCGGGTTTTCTATTGTACATCGTAGGTACAGGTGGTATATCGTATGGAGTACGGTTGTTCTGCTGAGACGAGTACGTGCTGCAGCACGAGTAGGAGTACCAGATTATATGTGGTGGTTTTCGTTATTGATTTCGATTACGTGGAGTAGGTACTGGTGCTAGGATTGTCGAGTTCATTTTTGCAACGAGAGACGAGTGCATGTGTATCATGAATAGGAGTGCTATATAATTTCTGTTTGTTTCTTGTCGGGTTTTCTATTGTATAACGTAGGTACGGGTGGTATATCGTATGGAGTACGGTTGTTCTGCTTGAGACGAGTACGTACGCGGCACGATTAGGAGTACCAGATTATATGTGGTGGTTTTCGTTATTGATTTCGATTCTGTGGAGTAGGTACTGGTGCTAGGAGTGTCGAGTTCATTTTTGCAGCAGAGACGAGTGCTTGTGTATCATGAATAGGAGTGCTATATAATTTCTGTTTGTTTCTTGTCAGGTTTTCTATTGTATAACGTATGTACAGGTGGTATATCGTATGGAGTACAGTGGTTCTAGTGAGACGAGTACATCTGCGGCACGAGTAGGAGTATCAGATTATCTATGGTGGTTTTCGTTAATACTTTCGATTCTGCGGGGTAGGTATTGATGCTAAGTGTATCGTGTACATTTTTTCAGTAGATACAAGTACATCTTTACCATGAATAGGAGTGCCAGATAATTTCTGTTGGTTTTCTTGTCAGGATTTCTATTGTACATCGTAGGTACAGGTGGTTTATGGTATGGAGTACTGTTGTTCTACTGAGACGAGTACGTCTGCATCACGAGTAGGAGTATCAGATTATCTATGGTGGTTTTCGTTAATACTTTCGATTCTGCGGGGTAGGTGCGATGCTAAGTGTATCGTGTACATTTTTTCGGTAGATACAAGTACATCTTTACCATGAATAGGAGTGCCGGATAATTTCTGTTGGTTTTCTTGTCGGGATTTCGTTGAATAACGTAGGTACGGGTGCTTTATTGTATCGAGTACGGTTGTTCTCTTGCGAGGCAGTACGTACTGCATCACGAGTAGGAGTACCAGATTTTATGTGGTGGTTTTCGTTGTTTCTTTCGATTCTGTGGAGTAGATGCTGGTGCTAAGTGTATCTAGTAAATTTATGCGGTAGATACAAGTACATCTGTACCATGAATAGGAGTGCGAGATAATTTCGTTGGTTTTCTTGTCGGGATTTCTGTTGTAAAACGTAGGTACAGGTGATTTATTGTGTAGAGTACAGTGGTTCTCTTGAGTCGAGTACATCTGCGGCACGAGTAGGAGTACAAAATGGTTCTACTCAGACAATTACACGTTTGGGACAAAGAGGATTACTAGAATGTCTATGATGAATTTCATTAATATTCCTGCTTCCCATTTTGGTTTATTACTACTAGGTTGATTTTAGGTTAATTTACGCAACCCGCGCGGTAGGTACGGATCGGAGAGCAACATTGTATTCCAGACAGAAACACACATAATAGCTGTATAATTTAATGTAATTGGTGTACACAATAAAATATGTCCAACATATTCGGCAAATATAATACGCACATGACTTAATCTACCAGGTTATAAATAAAGCTCCATCCTTACGTATTCTTCCTCATTCATCGTCGAAAACTACAATCACTTCCTTGCGGCTTTTACACGGCGTGTCACACATGCATTTCCTTGCACGTCCACTTGTCACTGTTGATTCTATCATTGATTGCTTGTTTTTGGATTGTGCAACTCCCATCAACATATCAATGGTGAAGACAACATCATCTTTCCTCTGTTGTATTGCACCGGGAGGTGCTTGATGGTAGTTTAGGCTATCCGGTGACTCTAGGCTGGCATAGTAAAGTTTCCTCTCATACTCGTCCACTTGTAATTAGATCCTCCATGTGTACAAAGTCTACGTATTTTTCATCATCGTCGGATTCGATTCATTGTCCCTTGGTAGTATTGCTTCATCGACAAATATAGAAAAACAGTCATGTGTTCCTCTTGCTTGGCTAACTCTGTACTCGTGCGCCCTTCAACTGTCATGTAATCGACCTCGTTGGCACATGTCCATTCGCAAGTAACAAAAAACATACGAGAAAACATAGGGAAACAATATTGTACCCCTCTTCCTAGTGAAGCTGTACTCGAGTACCCACCACTGCTGTACTTGATACACTTTACACCTGTACCTACATGTAGAATCCACAATTTGCAAAAAAAATATAGGGAAACAGTTATGTACTGCTTTTGCTGCCTAAGCTGTACTCGTGCACCCATCACTGCTGTACTCGACACACCTTGCACCTGTATCTTCTTGCAGAACCCAAAATTTGCAGACAAAATTAGTGAAACAGTCATTTATTACTCTTGCTGCCTAAGCTGTACTCGTGCGCCTTTCACCTCTGTACTCGACTGATATTTTACATGGGAAAGTATTGAGTACTATTGGCTAATAGTTTTTCAAGACTTGTTTTGTGTACTTGTTCCGCGATAGAAATGTACTTTATTCTTGATAGGTGTTGTGCTTATGCCTTTTGTCGTTGTACTTACGCCTTGAAATGTGGCGTACTTGGGACTCTTCTGTCATTGTACTTACGCCTTGTTTTTGTATGACGGGGAACATTCACAGTTCTTTGGTACCACTTTGATGCCTGTGGCGGTGATTGAATTTATTAATAAAATAATGAGCGAGTAATGCGCATGTTGCATGGGGAACTGGAAACGATTAGTCAATAGTCTACTTACTTCTCATTAAATTTGCACTAGTGGCTGGTGCTGTGGAGCGTGGGATAGTCCTGCGAGTGAGATTCTTTCCTTTCGCATTCCCGACTTTTCTTTTACTTTTACTCACTGATGAGTGGGCCAACATAAAGTGGGTTCCGCGTGTTAGTGACTTGAAGCCACTCTATGGTATGTAAAATGGCGCCGTTCGGTCGTCGTACTAGAAGCATCCGGTGGTTTGCGCTCCGACTCCGCCGGTTTTATATTCTGTTCCTTCTGGTTAGGGTTTCAGTCTTCGCTCCGCTCACCCTTCCCGTCTCCGCTCCGCTCTCTGCTCACCATCTTCCCTTCCTGGTTAGGGTTTCCGTAATATGTTCATTTGTTTGTTTGTTAATTTCCCTCGTAAATTCATTCTCTAATCCTATAGATATATTGTTTCTGTTTCGGGTGTAGTTCTTATTTTGTTTCCTCTTTATTCCTCTTAGACTTTTTCTCGGACATCCTCTATTTCTCTCGCTTTCTAACTACCTCCTTTCCGTCTATTTCTTCCAGATCTGTATCTATTTCTTATTTCTAAACTGCTGTTTTTGTAGATGATGAGTCTACGAACCCTAGAATTATTCTTTTTATATTTATAGCATGCTCGTTTGTTGCAAGATTTCCTGCTGTTATAGAACATTATTTTGTTCGGTTCTTTGTATGGGTCCAAATGATATTTGTTCTTTATTTTCATTATTCTTTCTTGTGGTGTTGTAGAAGTCTGGAACACACAAAGCACGGTTTGTGATGGATTACGGTGAAGCTTCGAAAAGGCCCTTGGTTGAGGATGCGGTTGGTCTCGGAGAAGCTTCAAAAAAGCCTAAGGTTGAAGATGCGGTTGATGTCGCGAGATGCTTCAAAAATCCGTAAGTTCGAAGATATTGCCAAGGTATTTGTTTAGTTCTTATTTTTAAGTCATCTTGCACAGGAATATACGCACTTACTAACTTTGATCCCTATTGTTTGTAATTCAATTTTCTAGAGTATAAACCCAAGTACGGAACTTCCAAGGATTACAATGGATATGCTTGGAATTGATGTTGGTCCTGTCGATACAATTGGAGAAGCTACGTTTAGTATAACCAGGTTTTTTACCAGCACATTCGTTGTCGCTCATGCTTTGAGCAAGTTTCTTGGTCACACAAAGTTCCTTGCCATGGAGAACTACCATCATGGAAGTGTTCTTGTCAAGTTCCAAGATCCTAATGACCTGCGAGAAAGTTCTCGGCCACATATTCAATTATGACTTTCTTGGACCCTTCCATGTCGAGTCAAGTTTACTATGTTGAAGCTCATACTTTTGATCATGCCGAGGTGTTAGATGCTTTGCATCTAAATCCAACTTCAAGTTGTGTGTGGCAAATGGTTAAATCGTCTTGTGTTGGATATGGTTGTTTTGTAAGACTTTATTGTGCGTGTTGGTTATGGTTGTCTTGTAAGACTTTATTGTGTCATGTTCGGTATGGTTATCTTGTAAGACTTTATTGTTGAGTGCAATATAATGTACCATGTACGTGGTACTTGACTTTAATTATCTGGTTTATCTGTTGTACTCACCTCGTATTTATCTATGGTTTATAGTTCGGTTTAGCTGGTATCTGGATACGATTACATATGTACTATTATGGTATCTGCTTTTGCCATATTTGATCGCGATGTTTTATCTTTATATTTCGCATCTACGTAGGTATCTAGATTTGAGTTCATTTTCCGAGATCATGTGTATCGTGGTGTGCTATATATTCGTTGGTTTCTTTTCGGTTTCTATTGCACGTGGTACAGGTATGGTATGTCTTGGTGCTAGAGAGTGTCGATGGTACAGTTTTGTTGCTATCGGAGTAGATGAGTGCTATGTGTATCATAGAATAGGAGTGCCGATGATAATTTACTGTTGGTTTTCTTGTCGGGATTTCTGTTGTATAACGTAGGTACAGGTGCGCTATTGTATAGAGTACGGTGGTTCTAGTGAGACGAGTACATACTGCGACACGGGTAGGAGTATCGGATTATGCTGTGTTTGTTTTCGTTAATACTTTCGATTACGCGGGGTAGGTACTGGTGCTAACGAGTGTCGAGTTCATTTTTGCAGCAGAGACGAGTGCATGTGTATCATGAATAGGAGTGTTAGATAATTTCTGTTGGTTTTCTTGTCGGGTTTTCATGTTGTATATCGTAGGTACAGGTGCTTTATGGTATAGAGTACGGTGGTTCTGCGAGAAGAGTACGAGATGTAGCACGAGTAGGAGTACCAGATTATATGTGGTGGTTTTCGTTATTATTTCCCATTCTGCGGGGTAGGTACTGGTGCTAAGTGTATCGAGTACATTTTTGCAGCGAGAGGCGAGTGCATGTGTATCATGAATAGGAGTGCTAGATAATTTCTGTTGGTTTTCTTGTCGGGTTTTATGTTGTATATCGTAGGTACGGGTGCTTTATGGTATGGAGTACGGTGGTTCTAGTCGAGACGAGTACGTCTGCGGCACGAGTAGGAGTACCAGATTATATGTCGTGGTTTTCGTTATTAATTTCGATTACGCGGGGTAGGTACTTGGTGCTAAGTGTATCGAGTACATTTTTGCGGTAGATACAAGTACATACTGTATCATGAATAGGAGTGCTAGATAATTTCGTTGGTTTTCTTGTCGGCTATAGATGAGAGAGCAAAATTGTATTGCACACACAAACACACATAATAGCTGTATAATTTAAGGTAATCGGTGTACACAAATAAATATGTCCAACATATTCGGCAAATATAATAAGCACATAACTTAATCTACCAGGTTATAAATAAAGCTCCATCCTTCCGTATTCTTCCTCATTCATCGTCGGAAACTACAATCACTTCTTTGCAGCTTTTACCTGGCGTGTCACACATGCATTTCCTTGCACGTCCACTTGTCCCTGTTGATTTTATCATTGATTGCTTGCTTCTTGGATTGTGCAACTCCCATCAACATATCAATGGTGAACACTACATCATCTTTCCTCTGTTGTATTGCTCCAGGAGTTGCCTCGGGGTATTTTAGGGCATGTCCGGTGACTCTAGGCTGGCATAGTAGAGGTTCCTCTCATCTTCGTCCACTTGGAATTAGATCCTCCATGTGAATAAAGTCTCTGTATTTTTCATCATCATCGATTCTGACTCACTGTTCCTCGGTAGCATTGCTTCATCACCATCACCATCATCACCATCATCACCATCATCATCGTCTTCATCGTCGGCATTGCCTCCTTGCACAACATTATCTGAATGATATTCCTGTTCTTCATCACTTATGACAATCAGTTCAACCTCCTCGTGTTCTTGATGGGTGCTCATGATTTCCTCATCTTTATCAACCTCCTCCTTTTTATCCATGGCGTCTTGATCCTTGTCGAAGCTTGATTCAATTGCACGCATTTATTGAATGA
>NC_061511.1:122310297-122420091 GCF_022539505.1 Lolium rigidum
AGCAAACAATCTTTAGCTCTTCCTCTTAAGGAGAAAGGGAACAATTTTAATTTTATAATGTCACCATCTACATCCTTATACTTTTGCATTTCACAAAGTTCAAAAAAATTATTAAGATGGGCAGTGGCATCATCAGAACTAACACCAGAAAATTGCTCTCTCATAACAAGATTTAGTAAAGCTGGTTTAATTTCAAAAAATTCTCTTCGTAGTAGCAAGGGTGGAGCAATAGGTGTGCATAGGAAATCATTATTATTTGTGCTAGTGAAGTCACACAACTTAGTATTCTCAGGAGTACCCATTTTAGCAATAGTAAATAAAGCAAACTAAATAAAGTAGATGCAAGTAACTAATTTTTTTGTGTTTTTAATATAGAGAACGCAAACAAGACAGTAAATAAAGTAAATGCAAGTAACTATTTTTTTTGTATTGTTGATATAGAGAGCAAACAAAGCAGTAATAAAGTAAAGTAAAGCAAGACAAAAAAAAAAGTAAAGAGATTGGATGTGGGAGACTCCCCTTGCAGCGTGTCTTGATCTCCCGCAAGCGGCGCAGTAAATTTAGCTTGATGACGCGTAAAGCACACGCCCGTTGGGAACCCCAAGTGGAAGGTGTGATGCGTACAGCATCAAGTTTCCCTCAGTAAGAAACCAAGGTTTATTGAACCAGTAGGAGTCAAGGATCACGTGAAGGTCGTTGGTGACGGAGTGTAGTGCGGCGCAACACCAGGGATTCCGGCGCCAACGTGGAACCTGCACAACACAATCAAAGTACTTTGCCCCAACGTAACAGTGAGGTTGTCAATCTCACCGGCTTGCTGTAAACAAAGGATTAAATGTATAGTGGGGAAAATGATGTTTGTTTGCGAAGAACAACAGAGAACAGAGTTTGCAGTAGATTGTATTTCAGATGTAAAAGAATGGACCGGGGTCCACGGTTCACTAGTGGTGTCTCTCCAATAAGAAATAGCATGTTGGGTGAACAAATTACAGTTGGGAAATTGACAAATAGAGAGGGCATAACAATGCACATACATATCATGATGACTACTATGAGATTTAATCAGGGCATTACGACAAAGTACATAGACCGCTATCCAGCATGCATCTATGCCTAAAAAGTCCACCTTCGGGTTAGCATCCGCACCCCTTCCAGTATTAAGTTGCAAACAACAGACAATTGCATTAAGTATGGTGCGTAATGTAATCAACACAAATATCCTTAGACAAAGCATTGATGTTTTATCCCTAGTGGCAACAACACATCCACAACCTTAGAACTTTCTGTCACTGTCCCAGATTCAATGGAGGCATGAACCCACTATCGAGCATAAATACTCCCTCTTGGAGTTACAAGTATCAACTTGGCCAGAGCCTCTACTAGCAACGGAGAGCATGCAAGAACATAAACAACACATATATGATAGATTGATAATCAACTTGACATAGTATTCCATATTCATCGGATCCCAACAAACACAACATGTAGCATTACAAATAGATGATCTTGATCATGATAGGCAGCTCACAAGATCTAACATGACAGCACAATGAGGAGAAGACAACCATCTACCTACTGCTATGGACCCATAGTCCAAGGATGAAATACTCACACATCAGTCCGGAGGCGATCATGGTGATGTAGAGTCCTCCGGGAGATGATTCCCCTCTCCAGCAGGGTGCCGGAGGCGATCTCCTGAATCCCCCGAGATGGGATTGGCGGCGGCTGCGTCTCTGGAAGTATTCCCGTATCATGGCTCTCCGTAATAGGGTTTTCGCGACGGAGGGAATAACTAGGCGGAAGGGCAGCCTCGGTGGAGGCACGAGGGCCCCACACCATAGGGCGGCGCGGGCCCACCCTTGGCTGCGCGGCCCTGTGGTGTCGGCGCCTCGTCGCCCCACTTCGTAACCCCTTCGGTCTTCTGGAAGCTCCGTGGAAAAATAAGACCCTGGGTGTTGATTTCGTCCAATTCCGAGAATATTTCCTTTGTAGGATTTCTGAAACCAAAAAACGAGAAAACAACAACTGGCTCTTCGGCATCTCGTCAATAGGTTAGTGCCGGAAAATGCATATAAATGATATAAAATGTGTATAAAACATGTAAGTATCATCATAAAAGTAGCATGGAACATAAGAAATTATAGACCCGTTTGAGACGTATCACTATGTAATAATTAAGTCTAAGGTTGTGTCATTCATTCTATGTTAGGAAATAATGTAGCCAGGTCATGTGGTGGGCCAAATTAGGGTTATTAGTGTGTCAGTTGGATTTGGGCCTGTCCAATCCAACTAGGGCTAGGCCCATAGTGGGGCGCCCCAGCCCAGTAAGGGCTGGCCGGCCATCCACCCTCTCTTATAAGGTGGAGGCACGCCTAGGGTTTGGACATACAAGTTTAGACTAAAGTTTAGGGTTTCGAACCATTGCGTGTGTTCACGTGTATCATCCCTCCAGGGGTACGGTGCTGCCGTTTATCTATTATATCCGCTGCGAAGGTTCTTGTGTTCATCAAGGATTGTCTAGCTCAAGGTTTGGCGTATCGTTCATCGATCGTTGCTTGCTAGATTCGTTCCCTCTTCTCCAGGCTATGTTATCGCGTTGTTGGAAGATTCTATCTACCCGGGTTCTCGCTATGAAAGGTCGGGCAACACCTTAGGAGGATCTAGTGAGATCCCCGTTATCATGTGGTATCAGTTTTCTGGGTTGCTCACAGCGAGGTTTTTGTTGATCGATCACATCTAGATCGGTTTGCATCAGAGGAGATTGGCTCTAGATCGGAGGAGATTGGCTCTCGGTCGAAGGAGGTTGGTTGGAGGAAGTTTGGTGCTGTTGTGGTGCAATTTTCCTATCATCCATGGCTGTTCCAGAAGTCAAAATCGCGAAATTTCGAGTCTAGAATCGCGAAGAAGATGACAAATCGCGACGCGATCCGGTCCCCAGGCCGGTTGACCAAGTCCTGGACCGGCCAGTCCGATCCAAACCGGGCCCTAGGCCGGGACAAACTGGGTAGTGTACTGGGGCTCCAGGCCGATCTGCCGGTGGTCAGGCCGGTCAGACCGGGCCCTTGACCGGTCCAACCGGCGCCCAGGCCGGTCCAACCGGATGCTGGGCCGGGCAAGCTGCTGCTGCTGTTGTTTCGTCTCCGGCGATGTTGGCTGATGCTGCTGGATCTTGCGGGAGCACGATCAGCCTGACCAGCAAGGGTCTTAATTCCTACCTGAAATCGAGAACAAGTAAGAACTAAAGATGCAATGAGAATATTGCGAATAGAGATGAAAGTTTGATTGGTAATGGTGGGATTCTGAATAGTCGGTCTTGTTCTAGGCGTTGGCCTCAAAAGAAGTACACGTAGTTGCAGCAATTGGCTAACTTTTAATCTAATCAAAATCCAAGTTCTAATGACGGCTACAGAGGGATATATATGGGGGAAGTGAAGGGATTTTCGTCCAACCAGCTAGGGTTGGCCAAAAACACCCCTAAATGGGCCTTCCTCCACCTATATGGCCTCTTAAAAACCCCTAAAATACCTAATCCGAAAATACATGGGCCTGGCCCATTAAATAAGGTGACGCAGCACCAATAATAACTCTTGGACGAATTTTATGATGGGGAAACTTGTAGAATTCATCCAAGCATCGTTGCTTCATTATGGTGGCTTCAATGTTCTGAAATCTCCACTTGGGGCGTCCTCTTGAATCCTCACATGTTTGCTGCCATCTCCTCCATGTGTGATCATGCTCCAATGCTTGTCCTCCTCATCCATGCTAGGATCATCATTCCTAAGAGTAACAAACACATCTGATTTAGGCAGCATCATATTCTCATATATATGAGGAATAGTTCCAAGAAATGGAAGTACCTGATAGTTAAGTTGCTTGGCATGAGCTCGAGTGATTGGTCCTTGTATTTGTATGGCTGTAGGTACAACGGTTGTATCAATAGATGGGATGTCCTCATCAACCAGCCCGGCAGTGCCGGCCACCGCACCACGGCAGTGCCGCCTGATGCACACCGGCAGTGCCGCCCTGTCTCCATGTGTTGTTCAAATTTCGCCCAGTTTTGACTCCTCTTTTTGCCCCAAATTTTGACAACTTTCCGGCGCCCGTTTGACCCCAAACTTTCACATTTATCACTTTTCATAGTGACTCTAATTTTGACACTGTTTCCGAAATTTTTCGACTCCAAAATTTTGACACCTTCGATCGCTCGTCGTGACCCAAATTTTCGGGCATTGACTTATTTTGCCCGGTTTCCGTTTTGGAGTGCAAGGATTGTCCATCAAGCTTCCGCGTCTACATCAACACCGCGGAGAAACCTTCGGCACCCCGGATTCCGGCGCAACTCCGACACCATCGTCGCCATCATCGCAAGTTGTGTGTTCCGACACCGCCTAACATTTTCACCTAGGTATAACTTGCCCCCTAACCTTGTAGCCCCTCTTCCTTTTGCGATCTATCCCATCGAGCATTGCTTATCAAGTGTTGCGAGACATTGCACGTGGCCCCGATTGTGAGGTGTGTGTGTAGTGTGGAGTCAGCGTTCTAAGCAAGTACTCGTGTGTGGCAAAATAGCAAAAGCGAGGCTAACGCTAACATAGTGCGAGAAAAAGCAAGCAAAAACGCAAAAAAGAGTGCAAGTGGCACCATACATACAAAAGAGTACAAGTGCCACCATACATACAAAAGAGTGCGAGTGCCACCATAAAGAGCAAAAGAGTGCAAGTGCCACCAAATACAAAAGAGTAAAAGCTTTCAAGCAAAAGAGAGAGAAGAGAGGCCGCGTGTAAATCTTGTTGTCTCTCTGTTTGCAACCAAAGCTTTGTCTCTCCTTGTGTTAGTGTGACACCGAGCACCATCTTCCGTGTGGATCTTCTTGTTTTTCTGCTCATTCCTTGGTCGCACTAACCCCAATCATCTCGTGTGTGTGTTCCACATCATTCGTGTTTCCGTGATCACCATTTGGACATTTGATTTTTGGAACTTACCCACTCTTAACAACAAACTTGATTTCGGATTTTGACTTTTGGCTTTCCACCATCCTCACCTACCACAATATTTGCTAGCTTTTGCGTGCGTTTTTGTGTGTGTACCCAACACAAATTGAATTATCTCTTGGTTTAGTTAGTTGACCCAATTCTATCACTTCAAGGTGAGACTTGACGGTAGTTTCTTCCACTAACACCCACCATATAGCTTTTGTCGTGCTAACATGGATAGTGAAGAAGAGGATATGGAGGACTACATGGACTACTTCGAGGAGGATTCTTCCGCAAGCACCGCGGATGTGGAAGAGCATGTGGAGCTTGAAACCAACTATGGCTCCACAAGTATCGCGGACATGACCGACTTCGAGGAGCTCTACATCGACAATGGCTCAACACGCATGGACGACATGGTGGAGAACCACCACGAGGATGACATCGAGGAGCTCTACATCGACAATGGCTCAACAAGCATGGCCGACATGGTGGAGCACCACCACGAGGACGACATCGACACTATGGTGGAACCTCACCTCGACTCCACCACGAACAACACCGGTGCTCCCAAGTACCCCCGCTTGGCCAATGGAGCTACATATGAAGATAGAGGACCTTCAAGTTGGCGCCACCACGAGAGTGCTTATGCACATGATCATCTACATCGACTTCGTCACATGGATCATCAAGAGCGTCCACAACACGATCGTCATTGACACTCCTCTTCGAGCTCAACAAGGAGCCACCAACAACAACATGCCAAGGCATGTGAGCCATCTCCTAGGCATGCCAAGGACCGTCATCGACTCACAACATCTCATGATAGTCGTCGACCACTACCACCTCATGCTCTCCATCGACATACGTCCCCACATGATCTTCGCCGCCACAAGCCACCTCATGATCGCAATCGACCAACATCCTCCAAGGATCTTCGACGACACCCATCAAAACATGGTGATGAAGCACGAAGACGAGAGCCTCGACATGAAGGCGACAAACACCATCCTAGGGTGTCTACCACTCCAAGGGTGGAGAGGGCACATCAAGAGGACCTTCCTAGAAAGGCGACTTCTACCTCTTGTGCCACCACCACAATGGCCCCTACCTCGTCATATGCCTATGGACTCCGATGCTACAAGTGCAAGCAACAAGGCCACCTTCCACGGGAATGTCCCAATCTCCTATGTGATATGTGCAAGGCCAAGGGTCACATGGCATGTCAATGCACAACGCCAAGCGCCGACATGCTCCACTTCGACGAGCTACAAGGCCAAGACACCAAGAATCCTTTGGCGTCCACGCTTCAAGATGATGTTGTTGCTACAGTGTCTCGTTTTGGTGCTGTGCCAGATAGGAGTGCAGATGTCTATCATGACTACCTCGGTATGATGATGGGTACGCAGTTTGATGCATCTACAATCAAGTGGAGGTTGGCTAGTTCCGCGACACCGACGGAATTTCAACTTTGGGAATCACACATTGAAGGTGGATTTGAGAGATGCAAGGCGTTTGATAGTACATCTGGTGGCAAGACTGAATTTGCTATTGCATACCGGCGTGTTGATGATGTTGTGGCTAGTTGGTACCGTAATGCTCTGACAGTTAAGGGTATCATTGGTCTACGGTCTAGTTGGGCAGATTTCAAGCAGTTTCTGCGTGCTAGCTTTAAGTTTACAAGGTTGAATAAGCCGATGGTGTGTTCTACAACTACCGTGGAGGAGGATGTTCCAGTACAGGCAGTCACTAAGGATAGGAAACCTGGCTCTGATACCAAGGGCACTACTGTGACTGTTGAGGAGGATGTACCATTGAGCGGGCTGAATATGCAACTCAAGAAGGTACAAGATGATGCTTGCAAGGCAGTTGACAAGGTTCAGCGGTGGAGTTTGTTTCAGACTCAGTGCATTATAAAGGGCAAGGCTTGCAAGTTGATGATTGATGGTGGTAGCTGTACTAATGGCATAAGCAAGGCGATGGTGGCAGCATTGGGGTTGTCTACATGGCTTCTTCCTGAACCTAAACGTCTTGAGGGGTTGAATAGCTGTGGTATGCTGAAGATTGCTCATAAGGTGCGTGTGCCATTTGCAGTTGATGACTATGTTGATGAGATAGAGTGCGATGTGTTGCCATTGGAGGTGTGCGGATTGCTACTTGGGCGTCCATGGCAGTATGATCGTAATATTGACACATGCTGGAAGAGCAAATACATATTCTTTTATGCATGGTGGACAAAAGCGGACTTTGAAGCCTTTGAATGATGATCATATCAAGTCCGATGTGGAGTTAGTGGTGCGTAAGGAGAAGTTGCACAAACCTAAAGTGCAGCAAGAGGTGCATGATGTTCCGAGCATTGATGTTGGTGATGTTTCAGCTATGCATGTAGATGACAAGCCAGTTCTTGTTGGTGACAAGCCGGATGAAGCTACACTTGTTGTTGATGTGGATGTTACAGCATGTGCTACAGTTCCAGTTTGTGTTGATGCTAGTATACAGACGAATGATGTTTGTGCTGATGGTGTTCCAGTACATATGGCGCAGATGCGCATGGGAGGAGTGGAAGGCGAGCAGGTTAGAGAAGCCAGTGCTGATGGTGTTTCAGACCGGTCACAGGCCCGGTCCAACCGGCCCAGGCGCCGGGTGAGCCCGGTTCTGACCGGCTTCTGCGCTGGTACCAGCCGGGGCATGTTCTGTAAGACATCGCGACGGCCCGGTCATGATCCGGTCCCAGACCCAGTCACAACCGGACCGACCGGTCCCAGACCCGGTCAACCGGCTTCTGGGCCGGCTGTGGCGCAGCGCGTCAGTGGAGACAGTGGGCAGCGGCACTACCGTGCTAGGAGTACTACTGTCCAGTTTTCCGCGACACCGTTGATGCATCGAGGCAAGGATGGACGTGTGAGACATTTATGTGGCCCAGAAATTACACATCTTGTGCAGGGTCATGTTCAGCGACACAGGGTTCCATCAAGACCTCCAAAGAAGAATGTATTGGCGCCGAAGTCCAAGTTCATGTGGAGAAGAAAGGAGGCGCCAACTGCTGTATCAAGTCAAGAAGGCCACGAGGGAGGATGTGGTGTGGAAGGCAAGCAAGACTTGAGGAAGGCGAGGACGTGTCATGTTCATATCACGTCACCTTTTCCAGAAGACCCTCACGCGTTGGGGACAACGCTTCTTGAAGGGGGGAGGATGATACATGCATGGAGGCCTATGTGGAGGCCAATTTCAGGACTCCACCAAGCTAGGCGGTACGCCATCGAGGATTCGGGATTGACACGCTAGGACGAACTACGCTATGTAATAATTAACTCTAAGGTTGTGTCATTCATTCTATGTTAGGAAATAATGTAGCCAGGTCATGTGGTGGGAAAAATTAGGGTTATTAGTGTGTCAGTTGGATTTGGGCCTGTCCAATCCAACTAGGGCTAGGCCCATAGTGGGGCGCCCTAGCCCAGTAAGGGCTGGACGGCCATCCACCCGCTCATATAAGGTGGAGGCACGGCTAGGGTTTGGACAGACAAGTTTAGACTAAAGTTTAGGGTTTCGAACCATTGTGTGTGCTCACGTGTATCATCCCTCCGGGGGTACGGTGTTGCTGTTTATCTATTATATCCGCTGCGAAGGTTCTTGTGTTCATCAAGGATTGTCTAGCTCAAGGTTTGAGGCGTATCGTTCATCGATCCGTTGCTTGCTAGATTCGTTCCCTCTTCTCTAGGCTGCGTTATCGCGTTGTTCAGATATTCTATCCACCCTGGTTCTCGCTGTGAAAGATCGGGCAACACCTTAGGAGGATCTAGTGAGATCCCCGTTATCACAACCTCTCCTTATCATTTTTATTTTTGTGCCAAGAATAGTCTCTAATAGGAAGAAAGTAAGATTTGGGGACATTGTTGTCCTGAAAACAGATTCTGTGTTGTCACCATAAAAATTCCTATTCATAGCCACAGTGTAATTTTGAGCTGCCAATTGTGTGCATATGCCCCAGGTTATTATCTAACTTTCGTTAGTTGACCACTTTTCGATCTGAGCAACAGAAGATTTTCGAAAAAAACGATCTTTACCTGGTGTTCTGTTTTGATAGATTTCTGCCACTATTTGCATTTGCCTCTTAATCTCTTTCTTTTTCAGTTCTTTTGAGCAAAGGGATTTTTGAACAAGTTGCTACAGTAGATAATGTTTTAATAGATGTTTGATATATGTTAAAACTGAACCCAAGTGAATTTGTTATTTTGATTGCACTAATGCTGCTAATAATAATTGTGTGAAGTTTTGTATGGGGCCCACATTACAGTAAGTAGGCCGGCCAAGTTTTAAATGGTACGGCCATAGTCGTTTGACTAGTCAACTTGCATTCTGGGCTGGCCCAGTAAGACTTATGAGAAGGCCCATTAAATTACATGGGCCTGCTAAACTAATTATGAAAGCCAATTGTAATAAAAAGCTGATATCAATGATATACCCAATTACATACACAATGTAGCATTGTGTCCATATAATTTGAAAAAATAAAATAATTAGGAAAACTACAAGGCAATTAATGTGCTCAAATAAAAAAAATACATATAATCATGGAGGGTTTGTATTAGCATCATCAATAACACGCTGATATTTGTTAATCACCTTGATTGAATCTTGTGTACTCTTTTTCAACATATCAGCTACAGATCTTAGAGCACCAACACCATGTCTTTCATACAGTACAGCCTTGAGATATTTACTATTTGACGAAAGGAGTGGTCTAGGTTGACGGCTATGGGAGGATGCATAAGAATAAAGGTTAGAACTTTTTGGGGGCCTCTTGATAACGGGGATCTCACTAGATCCTCCTAAGGTGTTCCCGATCTTTCACAGCAAGAACCCGGGTAGATAGAATCTCCCAATAACGCGATAACGCAGCCTGGAGAAGAGGGAACGAATCCAGCAAGCAACGGATCGATGAACGATACGCCTCAAACCTTGAGCTAGACAATCATCCTTGATGAACAGAAGAACCTTCGCAGCGGATATAATAGATAAACGGCAGCGCCGTATCCCCGGAGGGATGATACACGTGAACACACGCAATGGTTCGAAACCCTAAACTTTAGTCTAAACTTGTCTGTCCAAACCCTAGTCGTGCCTCCACTTTATATGAGAGGGTGGATGGCCGGCCAGCCCTTACTGGGCTGGGGCGCCCCACTATGGGCCTAGCCCTAGTTGGATTGGACAGGCCCACATCCAACTGGCACACTAATAACCCTAATTTGGCCCACCACATGACCTGGCCACATTATTTCCTAACATAGAATGAATGACACAACCTTAGACTTAATTATTACATAGCGTAGGTCGCCCTAGCGTGTCAATCCTAAATCCTCGATGGCGTACCGCCTAGCTTGGTGGAGTCCTGAAATTGGCCTCCACATAGGCCTCCATGCCTGTATCAGGTTGTTACAGAGGTGATAACTTTCAAGACTCAACAAAAAAAAATTACAGAAATAAAACATGGTTTATCTCCGAAGAGTGCTTTTCTTTAACGCCTTTCAAGGTTAATGCCAGAAGTCTTTTCAACAAGGAATTGTATTTTATCAATAAAAGTTTTAGATGACCCTCTCTCAACACTTTTAGGTTCACTTCTTCCGTCAAATGGATTTTCAGGAAAAATCCAATCAAAATTATTTTCCGAAGCTTCATGCATTCCTACAAGTTTGAAATGTATTGGTATTTTGATTTCCTCCCTATTTTCAGGTTTGGTTTTGTCTATCTTTTCAAGTCTACCAATAACATCTACACATGAACCTAGCATCTTAACCGATCAAAAACTTTCCTAGCTTCTATAACAAGATCTCTAAATTCTTTAAGCAAAGTTTTTAGGATAAAATCTCTCTTTTCATCATCCTCAACTTCATGAAGTTTAAGAAACATTTGCTGCATTATGGGGTTAAGGCTAATAAATCTAGCCCCAACATTTGAATAAATAAGCTGCGGCAGTTTTATAATTAGAAGCAAGTTCTACTAGGGATTTATCTTCAATATCTTTATGCTTACTAATACGATTAAAGAATTTTCAATGTTATTTCTCCCAATTATAGAACTACTACCTACTAATAGGTATTTCAGAACGTACTTAGGGATCAATATAATGAACTAAAAACAAAATAACAAATATGAAAGAAACTAATTTTTTATGTTTTTGATATAATGAAGCAAACAAGACAAAATAAAATAAACTAAGCAAAACTATAACAAAGTAAAGAGATTGCAGATGAGAGACTCCCCTTGCAGAAATTCTCTTTCTCCACGACAACGGCGCCATAAAATAGTCTTGATGGTGTTGATCGTACCGTAGACTTCACACCGTTGGGGAACCCCAAGAGGAAGATATGATGAGCATAGTAGCAAGTTTCCCTCAGTAATAAAGCAAGGTTTAATCGACCAGTAGGAGAAAGGAGTGACTTCTGAAGGTGTTGCTAGCTGACTTGTGGCAGGGCGCACTACCGGTGTCAGCAACAACGTGGAATCTACACACAACAGAACCAAAATACTTTACCCCAACTTACAGTGAGGTTGTCAATCTCACCAGTTTTGCTGAACACAAAGGATTAAAGGTATCGAGTGGAAAGAGATGTTTGCGGTGGAATTAAAGAGAACAATGCTTGCAAAAAGTAAAAATAGCAGGATTGCAGTAGATTAATTTATCTGTGTAAAAGAAAGGATCGGGGTCCACAGTTCACTAGAGGTGTCTCTCCATAAAGATAAATAACATGTTGGGTGAACAAATTATAGCTGGGCAATTGACAGAATAAATACCATACACGACAAGATGATTACTATGAGATTCATTTGAGCATTACAATATAATACATAGACAGTAATGCAACTGCGTCTATGACTAATAATCCACCTTCCGGTTATCGTCCGAACCCCTTTCAGTATTAGGTTACAAGCAACAGATTAGCATTAAGCAATGTGTGTAAAGTAAACACTAGAATTACTTTTGGATAAAACATTGTTGTTTTCTCCCTAGTAGCAACAACACATCTACAATCTTAGAAGTTATTGTCACTCTTCCAGAAAACTAGAGGCATGAACCTACTATCGAGCATAAATACTTGCTCTTGGAGTCACAAGCATTTACTTGGCTAGAGCAACGGAGAGCATGCAAGATCACAAATAACATATGATAAGAATATATAATCGATTTCAACATAGTATTCAATATTCATCGGATCCCAGCAAACACAACATGTAGCATTACATAAGGATGATCATGATCATGAGGCAGCTCACAAGATCTAAACATGAGGCACAAATTGGAGAAGACAACCATCTAGCTATTGCTATGGACCCATAGTCTCGGGATGAACTACTCATGCACCACTTCGGAGGCGGGCATGGTGGCTTCCGATGATGATCTCCCTCTCCGACAGTATGCCAGGAAGAGCTTCAAAACCCTCCTGAGCTAGGGTTTGTGATGGCGGCTGCGATGGAACTTTTCGTGGATGGAGGCTCGGGTGTTTAGGTTTTTCCCGAGATCGTGAATAAATAGACAGAAGGGCGAGGTCGGTGGAGGCCGGAGGGGCACACCACTCCTTGGCGCGGGCCCAAGCCTGGCCGCGCCAAGGCATGGTCTGGCCGCCCTGCGCCTCTACTTCGCCCCCTCTGGAATATGTCTTTGTTACGGTAAAATATTGACTTTGGCTTTTGTTTCGTCCAATTCCGAGAATATTTTCTGTACAACTTTTTTAAACTGGCACTGTGACATCTTAATAGGTTACTGCCAGAAAATGTATAAAATCGCATTGAAGTGTAAGCAAAACATATATAAAATCACAACGAAGTGTAAGTCAAGATTATCTTGTATATAGTAAGATCCCTGGTAAATTAGCAAGACAACCAATTTCATTCACGTTGAACCTAGAAAATGAGCATCTTCTCTTCGGACCTAGTTCCTGTTTTTGGTTCAAAGTTGGTTTTACGTAGTGTTTACAAAAACAGTCATAAATTTCTCATGCGAGGTCCATTTTTAATGTATGACAATCAAAATTATTCAGAAAAAACATGTGCACAAGAATGTATTCACCAAAAATTAAGGTAGGATGGCTGCCCTACCTTGACCTACTAGGAGCTTTGACCCTGGGTCAATGCACATACCTATATGTTATTTTTAAAAAAAAGTCACGCATTGTTGAAAAAGTCGACAAAAATTAAGATGGTGCATGGCTCACGAAAACAACTCCACCGGTTTATCAATAATCTTATTGGAAAAGACCCAAAGACAAATAAAAAAAATATACAACTTCTAGCTAAGCCTTCATTCGAGAAGAAATATTCCAACTATGTCGATGATTGGGAGTCTAGCTGTAAATCGATCTCGGCATTTTTATTCCAAAAACCGAGTTTCGAGCCATCATTTTCAACAACGGCACAATTCATACACGCAGATGTTGTTCGATGATTTTGTGCTTGCACCAGAGTTCGCATACTTGTCGTCGCTAGAGATAGTAGAAATCGGGAACATTCCATAACACTGGCTTATAGTCACCTTTGCCCACCTATAATCTAGCAGCAACATGCATGACTATACGCCTCTGCATGAGACCGTGTGGAGCACCTGCTGAGCTGGGTTAAACTTGATCTAGAGATGGAGGGGCGTCCCATATACTGTCTTCGCGGTCCACGAAGAGGACGACCCATACCACCATTGGCCTCACATGGTTCTTGATCCAAGAAGAGGGTCACTGGTGGAAAAAGGGCTTTTGGTCGCGGTTCGCAACTGCCATTAGTCGCGGTTGCGCAACCGCGACCAAAGTAGCGCGACTAAAGGCCCCCCCCTTTAGTCGCGGTTGCTTACGAACCGCGACTAAAGGCCCGTCCACGTGGGCGCCAGGCGACCGTCGGGGCGGAGGCCCTTTAGTCGCGGTTCTTCTGGCCGACCGCGACTAAAGGCCGCCGCAGGTTTAGGGTTTTAGGCCCCCCCTAAACCTGCCCCCCTAAACCTGTTTTCTGTTTAATTTGTATTTTTTTATTTCTTTTGTGCTTTATTTGTAATTTTGAAGGAGTACGTTTCACATATTCTACGGTACTACATACATGCATGCATATGAATGTACAATTTCAAACAAATTTGAAATTAGAACCAAAAAGAATTCAAGAGGAATATACAATATATATTCAATATCATCGGATGACCATATACAAGTTTGAACAAGTTTCCATACATAATTTAATGCATGTATAGTTCTACGTCCTCTACGTAGTGTTGTCCTGTAGGATCGATGACTTCCCTCGCGAACCATCCAGCTAGTTCCTCCTGAAGTGGTCGGAAGCGAGCTTCTGGACTAAGCGTCTTCCGGAGGTTATTCCTCTTGATGTTGTTCTCATCCGACTGGTCCCGCTCATTGGTGTATCTCCGGATCCTCTCACAAACATAGTATCCACATAGATTGGTCCCCGGTGGCTGAATATCCCCAGTCGTCCGCACTGCCCTTTTACATTGTAGCTCTTTTTTGAATTCACCGACCTTTTCATCTACGAACCGTCTCCAAACCCTACGAGGCAAAGAAAATTAAATGAACAAGAGAGTTATTAATTAGTTACTTGATATTAGGAAATGATGAACGAAATAGGCCGATCGATATAGAGCGCAAATGAATGAAAACAATTACTTTTGCATCATTTTTCTCATGTCGGCCCAAAGCGCCGCATCCATATTCAGAGAGTCGTGGACGAGAACTGTGGAGGTGTGAAATTGAATTACCATCGAATCCAGTGGAACCTGCGGACACGATACATGCACGATCATGCATATATAACTCATCGATTAGCCACATACCATGCATGGAGTAAACAAAAGAGAATGTGCTCAAGACAGAAACACTCACCCAAAATGGTAAGGAAATAGAATATCACTTTTGAGTTCCTGTTTTCTAAGAAACCGCCACAGGTCTTCCTCCACGTCGGCGGGGTGGTGTTCTAACACATATGAATTAACGATGTGTGGGTCAATGAACCCAACATCATGGATGTTCCTTATTTGCATTTCCCGCTTCTTCATTCTGCATAATAGCGTACACAACAAGATAGTTAGAACAATATATAGTGCAGGCAATGAACGAGATGGGGTAGAAATTAATAAATCACTTACGGAACGTAGCAACTGATGATAGATTTGTCGAGGTCGCGCAGATTGAACAACTGGAACAATTCACTCCGATGAATTGTTATATAGTAATGTTTGAAGTGATGCTCAGCTCTAACTTCCGCATAAATATAGTCTTTGGCGTTTTTAAGTTTTATGTAACTCTTGTACCAATTTAGCGAGACCTTTCATTTGTCGAGGTAGATCCTCTTCCTGCGCGAGGCTCGACGAGAGGGCCATTCTTCACATATGTAAATACTACGTCCTTCATTGGCGCCTCATCAAGGCCTAACGGTGCACGAAGAGTGATACCTAAGTCGGCCGCTTGTTCTCCGGCACTCGTTACAGGTCAATCCATATGCTGCCGCAGCTGCTATGATATCGGGGGCATCCGGACCGGCGGCTTGCACTATGAGCGGGGCGATCGATTGTTTACTTTGTTCCCCGAGCTGGGCAACTTCTTTCCCCCTTTCTAATTTTTTCTCGGCCTCCTCCAAGGCTTTCTTCTCCTGCTTCTCCGCCAAATCTTGGTTCCTCTTGAACGCGAGTGCTTGCCTACGAAGTTCACGTGCATAGTCGTCGAAGCAGATTCTTTGCGGCTTGGGATGGTGTGTTCAAAAATGACTTAGCCCACTTCTTTTGCTCATCGAGAAAATACGGCTTGGGCTCGCCCTCTATTTTCTTCTTGCAGCTCGCCTTCCATTTCTCTAAATCAGCAGCCGCGCCCGCCTCGACTTCCTCGGCACTATGTTCCCAAGGCCTCGTGGGGAGAGGCTTCAGTGATGGCTCCGGTACCTTTGTTTTCTTAGGTACGTAAGGGTCCGGGTTAATAATCCAGGACTGCTGCTGCTTCTTCGCCGGAGGTGGATTGGGGGGTGGCGTGCGCTTACCCGCCCGGGGCGGACTAGGGGCGGCGGCTGCTTGCCCGCCGGAGGTGAATTGGGGGCGGCGTCGGCCCTCGTGAAGAAGGTGTAGGTGAAGCACCACCATCACCACCGCCACCGCCGCCACCACCACCACCGTAGGGGGTGGACTTGTTGGCGCCTCGCCCGGAAACTTGATAAACTTCTTCTCGCCATAGAATGAACCGGCGCTTGACATCTCCAAGTCTTGTCGCCCCTTCAGGTGTAGCAATGTCAATGTCCAGGTCCTCAAACCCTTGGACTATGTCCTCCACCGTGACACGAGCATAGCCATCTTGAATGGGGTTGTTGTGGTGGAGTGCTCCGGGTGGTAAAGCACTGCCGATGGCTACCTTCATGGACATGTTCCCGATAGGATAATACAGATGACATGCTTTCATCTCCTTTAGATCGTCCACGGGATAGCGAGGAGGCTCCGGTGCAGTAATTTCGACCACCGCAGGCTCCGGTGCAGTAATTTCGATCGTCGGTGCACCAGCCGATGGGGCCTCCGTGGAAGCCACGCTGCTTCTCCGCGGCTGGCTTCCGAGATCCAATGGATGATCTTCATCGTTGCGCCCGAGCTGCATCTCTTTCGGCTACTAGTACACTCACGGTTTTCTTCATGACATCCATTTCCGATGCCAACCGCGCCACAACATCTGCTTCCCGATCCATCTTTCTCTTACGGCTACGCAACCGTACGGGTCATCGTTACGGGGAACCCTATTTTCCACGGAATGTGCCCCATGCCTCGTACACGTCCTCCGTGTTCGGGATTCCCGAGGGCTTTTGTCGGGCGTCGTTCTCTCTGTTGAACTTGATCCTCCCCTCTTGAGCATCCCTCATTGCCTCAATAAGCTTTTGGGTGGGTGTAATTATTTTGCCCTGGTAAACACACTCCCCCGTCTCCGGGTTCGGCGATCCCCCATGCCCGTACCACCAGCTTTTGGCCCTTGGGTCCCATCCCTCCGTACTGGACGGATTCCTCGCGTCCTCAGCTCGTTCTCCATCTTCTCCCACCTAGGCTGCCAAAAGCGATACCCTCCTGGCCCCATTTTATGATTGTACTCCTTCTTGGCCACATTATCCTTATTTTTTCGATATTTCAAGGAACTGCTCCGATTTCTTTTGCTTCACAAATTCTGGCCAATCATGTTGCAGTTTCTCATATTGTCCTTTGAAATCCGGAGACTTGCCCGGCTTGACAAAGTCATGGGCTAGATTTTGCTTGTATTTCCGGAATGCGTTGGCCATCCTAGAAAGAGCGAACTGTTTGACTAGCTTGCACCTCTCCTTGTTTTCCGCAATCTTGTTACCCTCCTCATCGTATTTGCGGTATTCCGGAGGTAGAACGAAATGTTCCATAAGCTTTTTGAAGCAATCTTTTTTTGTTCTCTTATCGACAAAAGTGAAACCAACACGTGCCTTCTTTGGCTCATTCCACTCCCGGACGGTGATTGAGACGTTGTCTCTAACAACGGCTCCGCATTGGCCGACAAACTTGGTGGCGTTCTTGCTGGGCTCCAGCGGCCTGCCGGTTGCTTCCTCGACAACATCGATGGTGCATGTTTCTCCTGCTTTCATCGTCTTGGTTGCGCCACGCTTTGACGACGATGTACTCGATTGTTTCGACGATCCGGCCGAGGGCTAAAATAAGAAAGAGAGGCGCGCGCGTTAGTACACACATATTTATTCAAATCGGTGAGTTTGTATCACCGAGGCTCAATGTATATATATATACCTCGGCGCCGGAGGTGGTTGCTACTTCCAGCCGAAGATCGTCGTTTATCGACGTTTCTTCGGCACCATCTTGCTGACCATGCCCTTCATCTTCACCGTCAAGGTTCGGATAAGAATCGATATCATCTTCTTCTTGTCCGGTCGGCACATATAGAACATCGCCTTTTATGATGCCGAAGATTTGTTCTTCAGCGTCCGGATCATAGTTGTCCATAATTGGGTCAGCTCTATCGTCCGCCATATGTCGGTCCCGAAAACATGTAGTCAAAACAAATTAATTAAGTGCAGAAGGGGGCGGTGGCGGTGGCGAAGAGGGCGGTGCCAAAAGGAGGGGCCGGCGAGTCGGAAGGGGTGGGAGAGGGTGTCGCGGAAGAGCGCGTGTGTGCGCCGGAGAGATTGGAGGGGCCGGGCGCGGCGGGCGCCGCCCTAGCTATTTCATGTGTGCGTGTGTGGCGCGCGCCCGGCCGGCCCCTCCGTATACGCGCCCGGCCGGCGAAAGGCGACGAGCGCTGCCGCCCCCTCCGTATACGCGCGTGGTTAAGTCAAATTTTCGTTAAGTCAAAAAATTTAAGACAAAAATTTTAAGTCAAGTTTAGAGTTCTTTTAAAAGTGAAAAAATACAAATCATATGTTAAGTTATTTTGAGTTCTTGTAAAATTTAAGTCATATTAAGTCAAAATTTTAGTTAAGTTAATTTTATTAAGTCATAATAATATGTTAAGTTTTAATTTTATTAAGTCAAAATTTTAAGTCATATTAAGTCAAAATTTAAGTCATATTAAGTCAAAATTTTATTAAGTCATAATAATATGTTAAGTTTTAATTTTATTAAGTCAAAATTTTAAGTAATTAAGTTATTTTCGTTTACAATTTAATTAAGTTACAAATTTAATTAAGTTTTTAGTTTTGTTTTTTGAATTTGTAACTAAGTTTGTTTAGTTTCTTCACATATACACGTTTACAATTTAATTAAGTTACAAATTAGTTCTTCACATATATACACCTTTACAATTTATTTAAGTTACAATTTTAATTTAAAAAACTTAGTTACGATTTAAAAAAACAAAAAAACCGGCCGGGGTGCCCTCGGCACTTCTCTCCTCTCCCTCTCGCTCATCTCTCTCTCTGCGCGATGGCGCCACGACGGCGCGCGCGGCCGGGCGATCGAGGCGGCGGGGCTAGGCGCTAAACGCGATCGAGGGCGGCGGGCGAGGGAGGCGGGCGGCGACGTCACGTCGGGCGGCGAGGGCGGCGGCGGCGGCCGGCAGCGGCCGGTGAGGAAGGCGGCGACGCGCGCGACATTACCGGAGAGGCGCGGCGCGTCGACTTACGGCGGTGGAGGACGACAACGCTGGGGGCCGGCGTTGGCGGCGGCGACGGCGGCGTTGGCGGCGGGCGACGGTGGCGCGCAGCTCGACGGCGTCCGAGAGCGAGGAGATCGATCGCCGGAGCGCGCTCGTGTGTTCGAGGAAGAAGAGAGAGTGAACCGCCTCGCGCACGCGCACGTTTAAATAGGGAACGCCCTTTAGTCGCGGATGGGGACCCAAACCGCGACTAAAGGTGTACCTTTAGTTGCGGTTGGCGACCCCATCCGCGACCAAAGGTCATTTTTCGCCGGGTTTTCGTTTCCGCGGAAAAATACCCTTTAGTCGCGGTTGGCGAGGCTAACCGCGACTAAAGGGTATTTTTCAAATTACTTTTCTTTTTCAAAATGTTAAAAGTACATATAATATATCAAAAAATTCAGAAAAATAAAACTAATTAATTTCAAAATCTCAAAAATAAAAATAATATATCAAAAAATTCAGAAAAATAAAACTAATTCATTTCAAAAATTAAAAAATACAAATAATATATCAAAAAATTCAAAAAAAATAAAACTAATTAATTTCAAAATCTCAAAAATACAAATAATATGTCAAAAAGTTCAGAAAAATAGAACTAATTCATTTCAAAATCTTAAAAATACAAATAATGTATCAAAAAATTCAGAAAAATAAAACTAATTAATTTCAAAATCTCAAAAATACAAATAATATATCAAAAAATTCACAAAAATAAAACTAATTCAATTCAAATTCTTAAAAATACAAATAATATATCCAAAAAATCAGAAAAATAAAACTAATTCAATTCAAATTCTTAAAAATACAAATAATATATCAAAAAAATCAGAAAAATTCTTCCCGCCACTTTCTTCCCGCCACTTTCTTCCGCCACTTTCTTCCGCCACTTTCTTCCCGCCTCTTTCTTCCCGCCACTTTCTTCCCGCCACTTTCTTCCCGCCTCTTTCTTCCCGCCTCTTTCTTCCCGCCACTTTCTTCCCGCCTCTTTCTTCCCGCCTCCTGTCTTCCCGCTCCCATTTTTCCCGCCATTTGTCACTACATATAGGTAGCCCGGCTTGGCCAGCATTATCACATCTCTACAATCTCTCATCACTCTCTCATGGCTTCCACCGCACCCACTCTAACCTACCGGCGGGTGGAGGAGCTTTGCGCCTCGAACTACCCTTGCCCACCGGGCTACCGCGTCCCTGCCGGCCGGAGCCTAAGCGCCGGCGGCGTGCCGGTCCCTCCCGTCCCTCGGGTGCTGCGCGCCGGGCGGCCATCACGAACCACTACTACCTCGACCTCACGCCGGAGCAGCGGATGAATCCCCGCCGGCATCCCGAGTAACCGACATACTTGGGACGCCTTCTTCATCAATCGGCGTGAGAGGGCGCTCGCCGGTATGAGGAGGACGGTCCGCCTCCCGGAAGCTTCCACGAGGCCGGCCGTCGGCTATGGTGGTACGGCCGGACTCTGCGGAGCGTCATGGACTACATCACGGCCGGCGATATCCCCGCCTGCGCTACCCTCGGTTCGAGCCACGAGCGCCGCCCGACGACAGCGGCGACGACAGCAGCGGCGACGACGTCGGCAACTTAGAAGCGGGGGCGACTACCGGTACAACGGCGGCGGCTATGAAGACTACGAGTATGCATATTATACGCCTAGGCAGGAGTATGACTAAATCACTCCAAATTTCATGTATGCGGGAGTATGACTTAGTCACTCCAAATTTCCTATATGCGGGAGTATGACTTAGTCACTCCAAATTTCATGTATGCGGGAGTATGACTTAGTCACTCCAAATTTCACGTATGCGGGAGTATGACTTAGTCACTCCAAATTTCATGTATCATCAGTGCTATCTCGAGTCAATTGAATCATTCGAAAATGGACACCAACCACATCACGGGTAATATAATTCACATGATCCATTCAACAAAGTTTGGTACAATAAATTATTACACATCATTTCTTTCCTTGTGTCCCTGCTTGCTTACGATTGTACCGTATCCATGGAGCATCCTCATCATTTAACTTAATGCTTGGGTCGGTGTTCACTTTGAAGGGCGGAATTTCAGCAAACATATTATAATCTTCGACATGTCTCGTCTTGTCCTCCACTCCCACGATGTTTCTTTTCCCTGAAAGAACAATGTGGCGCTTTGGATCATCGCATGATGTACTGATCGTTTTCTTATCTTTCCATTTCCTCGGTTTGCTACTCATGTCCTTCACATAGAAAACTTGAGCGACATCTTTCGCTAGGACGAATGGTTCGTCAAGGTAACCAAGATTGTTGAAATCCACCATTGTCATTCCGTATTGCTGGTCCACCTTTACCCCACCTCCTGTTAGCTTGAACCATTTGCACCGGAACAAAGGGACCCTAAAGGAGGGTCCATAGTCAAGTTCCCATATCTCCTCTATGTAACCATAATATGTGACCTTTTGCCCATTCTCGGTTCTTTGCATCAAAGCGGACACCACTTGTTTTGGTTGGTGCTCTTTTTATCTTGGGCGATCGTGTAAAATGTATTCCCATTTATCTCGTACCCTTGGAAAGTCGTTATAGTCGAAGATGGTGTCTTGGCCAACATGTACGGCTGATCTACAACATGTTCGTCACTCATTAAATGTTTTCTCAACCAAGCGCCGAAAGTCTCCATGTGGGCCTTCCTAATCCAGGATTCGGGCTTCCCGGGGTTGTCCGAGCGTAAAATATTCTTGTGTTTCTCAAAGTACGGAGCCACCAAGCTGGAATTGGTCGAGGCGTG
Source organism: Lolium rigidum (assembly GCF_022539505.1). NCBI lineage: Eukaryota > Viridiplantae > Streptophyta > Magnoliopsida > Poales > Poaceae > Lolium > Lolium rigidum. The sequence continues at coordinate 122,332,144 of NC_061511.1, forward strand.
TGGTGTGCTTCGATCGGAGAATGGCCGTCCATACATATCGTTGATTTCCTTCCGATCGTGCCTTTTCCACTTAGTCTCCCCTCGTGCCGCGATCGAGGAAGACCAATCGGCTTAAGGTCGGGAACAAAGTCAACACAAAACTCAATTACCTCCTCATTTCCAAAGCCCTTGGCGATGCTTCCTTCCGGCCTAGCACGGTTACGAACATATTTCTTTAATATTCCCATGAACCTCTCGAAGGGGAACATATTGTGTAGAAATACGGGACCGAGAATGGAAATCTCATCGACTAGGTGAACCAGGAGGTGCGTCATAATATTGAAGAAGGATGGCGGGAACACCAACTCGAAGCCGACAAGACATTGGATCACATCGTTACGTAACCGTGGTAGAACTTCGGATTGATTACCTTCGAGAGATTGCATTGAGGAATGCACATAGCTTCACAATGGCTACTCGAACATTTTCCGGCAGGAGCCCCTCAAAGCAATCGGAAGCAATTGCGTCATAATCACGTGGCGGTCGTGAGACTTCAGGTTTTGGAACTTTTTCTCCGCCATGTTTATTATTCCCTTTATATTGGACGAGAATCCAGACGGGACCTTCATACTCGCTCGGGCATTCAAAAAAGATGACCTTCTCTTCTTTGGTGAGAGCGTAGGCGGCACGACCTTGAAACCGTTCCGGATGCCGGTCATCGGGGTCTTTCAAAATTTGCTTGGTCCTGCCGTGCTTCCTTTGTATCATTTGACTTCCCATACACGCCCAAGAAGCTTAGGAGGTTCACGCAAATATTCTTCGTAACGTGCATCACGTGGATTGCAGAGCGGACTTTTAGGACTTTCCAATATTCTAGCTCCCGAATATAGATTTCTTCTTCCACATGGCTGCGTGCCCGTCGGCTCCCTTCGGAACCGATTGTCCGCCGGGACCCTTTCCAAAGATGACTTTCAAATCCTTGACCATATCAAATACCTCAGCACCGAGTGTGTTCCGCAGGCTTCGGCCGGTGATCTGCCTTGCCGTTGTAATGCTTGCCTTTCTTTCTTCTCGGATGACCTTTCGGAAGAAATCGACGATGCCCAAGGTACACGTTCTTCTTACAATTTGGCAAATGTACACTTTCGAGTCTCATGTAAGCGGTGCGTGCATGCATTGTATCCCTTATTTGACAGTCCCGAAAGGTTACTAAGAGCAGGCCAATCGTTGATGGTTACGAAAAGCAACGCTCGTAGGTCAAATTCCTCTTCTTTGTGCTCATCCCACACACGGACACCAGGTCTGCCCCACAGCTGTAAAAGCTCATCAACTAATGGCCTTAGGTACACATCGATGTCGTTGCCGGGTTGCTTCGGACCTTGGATGAGCATCGGCATCATAATGAACTTCCGCTTCATGCACAACCAAGGAGGAAGGTTGTAGATGCATAGAGTCACGGGCCAGGTGCTATGGCTGGAGCTCCGCTCGCCAAAAGGATTCATGCCATCCGTACTTAGACCAAATCTTATGTTCCTTGCGTCGGCTGCAAAATCTTTGAACTCTCTGTCGATCTTTCTCCATTGCGTTCCATCGCGGGGTGTCTCAACTCCCCGTCCGACTTACGGTCCTCTTTGTGCCATCGCAACAACTTGGCATGCTCTTTGTTCCGAACAGACGTTTCAACCGTGGTATTATAGGATCATACCACATCACCTTGGCGGGAACCCTCTTCCCGGGTTTACGGCCCTCAACATCGTCACCGGGGTCATCGCCTCGATCTTATAACGCAATGCAGGTGCATACCGGGCATTCATTCAAATTCTCGTATTCACCGCGGTAGAGGATGCGATCGTTGATGCATGCATGTATCTTGGAACCTCTAAACCTAGAGGGCAGACAACCTTCTTTGCTTCGTACGTATCGGCGGGCAACTCGTTATTCTTTGGAAACATATTCTTCAACATTTTCAGCAAGTTTTCAAATGCCGAGTCAGCTACACCTGCTCGTGCCTTCCATTTCAGCAAATCCGGTGTGCAGCCCAGCTTTTTCGGACCATCATCGCATCCGGGGTACGGCGCCTTCCTGTGATCCTCTAACATGCGATCCAAATTCTCCCTCTCCTTTTCAGTTTCGCAGCGTCTCCGTGCATCAGCAATGGTCCGACAAAGATCATCAACGGGATCATCACGTGCCTCTTCTTCACCTTCCCCTTCATCTTCCCCTTCACCTTCGAGCATCCTCCATGAAAGTATCACCGAAATGAGCAAGATAGCTTTCATCGATGAAATCATCCCCTTCTTCATCTTCTTCCATTATAACCCCTCTTTCTCCATGCTTGGTCCAACAATTATAGCTTAGCATGAAACCGTGCCGAAGCAGGTGCATGTGAACATCTCTTGAGGAAGAGTAACCCTTCCGATTCTTACGGTTAACACATGGACGAGATAACAAAACCCCCACGCTTGTTCGCATTAGCCACTACGAGGAAATCTTTCAAACCCGTACTGAACTCGCCGGAGAGTCGGTTACCAGTACATCCATTGCCGATTCATCTGCATTATTATAATATAAAATATATAATTAACCATCATGCATTTGTTAAACTAACTAGCTACAAACAATATAAATTAAACAATGAACTACACACACATGCATATTGTATCAATGACGACACATCAAAGGTTCAAGTTGCTAACCGCGATCGAGGAGGAAAAATAAATGAGAAAGCTCAAGTGTGGCTCCAACACTTCATATCATGTTTGTTTCATGCTCTTGGGGCATTTCATCAAACACCTTATGTGCATAAGAGGAACCAAAAGCAAACCTAACACTCACTTGTGAAGTTTGTGAAGAGAATGGCTCCAAATGGCTAAGTGTTGGCTCCAAATGGCTGGATGGGTATATATAGGGGAGGGGCTTTAGTCCCGGTTGGCACTGGCCAACCGCGACTAAAGCGCTTCGAGCACCTTTAGTCGCGGTTGGCCTGGCCAACCGCGACTACCCCCACGTGCACCAGCTGGCCACCGTGCGCCCTGGGCCCAGGCCTTTGGTCGCGGTTCGCCACACGAACCGCGACTAAAGACCCCATTAGTCGCGGTTCCTTTACCTTCGCGACTTATGGAGCTTCCCGGAAGCCTGTTTTTCTACCAGTGGGTGTCCCATGTCTTCTTCGACTTCATAATGAGCAGAGGTGAAAATCATCAAGATATCAGAGATCCAACCGCCCGCATTGTCGACACGATCACGATGCTCGTCGCCGTAAAAAAACATTTAGCTAGGGTCGCTGCACATATTTCCAAACTCGTGTTCTACCATCGGATTTAGGGGATCTATTATCACTGACTTACCGTCCATATACCATATGATTTCACTGGCACACAACTACCATTACTTTGACGTCACAATAAGGAAGTCATTGTCTGCCGCCGCCATATACACGAGCAGGCCGCCCCACGGCTGACAGATCGCTAAGCCGCCCAACATCTCTGTTACATCCTGGTCATATCTACAAGGTGCATCAAAAGTTTAGCTCCAAAGAACATCTAGACTATAAGTGTGTTCGGTCTGGAGCAATTTGAAAATATGTGATCAATTTCTTAAATGTGCACGAGTGTGAACAAAAATTTAGAAAAACCTAGTGTTAATTTATGAGGCCAATTCAAAAGATGCGACGACCAACTTATCCGGCCACGGTAGCGCCCACTCCCGCTGTGCACGAAGCCGCCGATAGCCGGGAGCTCCTATACGCCGCCTTGACCAGCGTGTATGGAGGCACCACGTATCGCCGGGACAGGCCGACCCAACTGCATTTTTCCTTTTTTGTTTCATTTCCAACTTATCTTTTTTCTATTTTTATTAAATCAAAATATTTTAAAAATATGCATATTTTAAAAAATCGGAACATTTTTTTTAAAATAAAATTTTCAAAAGTTGATTAATTTTGAAATAAATACTTTTCAAAAGGTTGACCCTTTACGAAACCTGAATATTTTCAAATTCCTAACATTTTTTGAATCTAAATAAATTAAAAATTTGGACATTTTTCAATTCTCAAATTTTTATATTTGAAATTTTAATATGCGAATTTAAAATTTTCAAAATTTGGAGAAAATTGAAACTCAGAACATTTTTTGAATCAGAATAAATTTAAAATCTGGATGATTTTCAATTTTGAAAATTTGAAATTTAAATTTTTCAAAATCTAGTCATTTTTTAAATCTGAACTCTTTTCAAAATTTGAACTTTTCCAATTTTAAAAATTTCTCAAAATCTCAACTTTTTGCAAAATGTGGATTACAAAGGAAAACAATAAAACATAAGGAAAAACAACAAGAAAAAATAAAAGGAAAACAGAAAAACAAATCGTAGAAAAAGCAATAGAAAAAACCGGACGGAAAACGCTACCAAATTTAGGCAAATGAAAAACCGGAACCGGTAGGCCGACTTCAACATCGCTACCCTAAAGTGCTACACAGCACGGTCCTTAGAGAATCTCCAACAGTCGCGCTATCCCGCATCCGCGCTATAATAACCGTTGGTATGCAGCGCGTGGAGAAAAAATAGCTCCTCCAGTAGGCACCCTATCCGCGTCGGTGCTATAATTTTTTTGGTGCGCACTGCGTTTTGCCCTATCTGGGGCGCCATATGTGAGGCGTCGGCTGCAGCGCGCAGCATCTTTTCGCAAGCGCTCTTAGCTCCAACGGCAAGAAATTTCACCCCGCGCTCGCGCCCTCTCTATCCCCCACCCGCACCACCGTCGCGCGATTTCGCCGCCGTCCCCATTCGACTTTGTCGCCGCACCATATATCCGCCTCCCCCGCGCCTCCTCCCGGCATTTTCGAGTGCTCCACCGCGTTGTACTGAGCAGGCATTGCCACCACCAACGGTACAAGGCCTGCGCTACCGACGGCATCACGCCTCCCTCCTCTTGCTAACGCCGCGCTCCAATGGCGACCATGTCGTTCTCAAGCCTACTTTCAACATGGCGCATACAAGATGCTCACCGAAATGCTCGCAAGGTATGCACCTTCACTGGCCACTAACATTTTTTGCTCGATTTTTTTATTACAACTAGTAGTACTAAGTCATTTCATATGTAAATTTGTAGAGTTCATCATACGATTCATCGAACGACGAGTACGATATAGAGGAAGAAGAGAACATATCCATACTATTGGCATAACATGCCATTAAGAAGCCAAAAATAGGTGCATCGGTGTGATACGTTGCGAACGTATCTATAATTTTTATGCTTCATGCTTGTTTTACACCAATTTATATGTTTTTTGCTCACACTTCGTTGCACTTTTATACATTTTCCGGCAATAACCTATTAGCAAGATGCCATGGTGTCAGTTCCCTGTTTTCTGTCGTTTTGTATTCCAGAAAAGTTATACAGAAAATATTCTGTATACGAAACAAAAGTCGAAATCAATATTTTTCTGTAACGAAGACAGAGTCCAGAGGGGGACGAAGACCAGCCACAGGGCAGCCACGCCGTGCCTTAGAGCGGCCAAGCCTAGGCCCACGCCAAGGGGTGGTGTGGGCCCGCCTGGCCTCCACCGACCTCGCCCTTCCGCCTATTTATTCACGATCTCGGAAAAACCTAAATACCTGAGCATCCATCCACAAAAAGTTTTGTCGCGGTCGCCATTGCAGACCCTAGCTCGGGAGGGTACTGAAGCTCTTCCCGGCACCCTACCGGAGGGGGAGATCATCGCCGGAGGCCTCTACATCGCCATGCCTGCCTTCAAAGTGATGCGTGAGTAGTTCATCCCTGGACTATGGATCCATAGAAGTAGCTAGATGGTTATCTTCTCCAATTTGTGCCTCATGTTTAGATCTTGTGAACTGCCCTACATGATCAAGATCATCCTTATGTAATGCTACATGTTGTGTTTACTGGGATCCGATGAATATGGAATACTATGTTGAGATCGATTATATATTCTTGTCATTTGTGATCTTGCATGCTCTCCGTTGCTAGTAGATACCCTGGCTAAGTAAATGCTTGTGACTTCAAGAGGGAGTATTTATAGTCGATAGTAGGTTCATGCCTCTAGTTACTGGAAGAGTGACAATAACTTCTAAGACTGTAGATGTGTTGTTGCTACTAGGGAGAAAACAATAATATCCAAGGGTAATTATATTGTTTACTTTACACACATTGCTTAATGTGATAATTTGTTGCATGCAACTTGATACCGAAAGGGGTTCGGACGATAACCGGAAGGTGGATTATTAGTCATACACGCAGTTGGATTACGGTCTATGTATTATGTTGCAATGCCCAAACGAATCTCATAGTAATCATCTTGTCATGTATGGTATTTATTCTATCAATTGCCCATCAATAATTTATTCACCCAACATGTTATTTATCTTTATGGAGAGACACCTCTAGTGAACTGTGAACCCCGTTCCTTTCGTTTACACTGATAAATTTATCTACTGCAATCCTGTTCTGTTTACTTTCTGCAATCACTGTTCTCTTTAATTACTGCAAACATCTATTTCCACTCGATACGTTTAATCCTTTGTGTTCAGCAAAACCGGTGACATTGACAACCTCACTGTAAGTTGGGGCAAAGTATTTTGATTATGTTGTGTGCAGGTTCCACATTGTTGCTGACACCGGTAGTGCGACCTACCAATAGTCAGCTAGCAACACCTTTGGAAATCACGTCTTTCTCATACTGATCGATTAAACCTTGGTTTCTTACTGAGGGAAAACTTGATGTTGTGATCATCACACCTTCCTCTTGGGGTTTCCCAACGGTGTAGACCACCATCACGGTGTTCGGTAGACAGAAGTTGTGGAGAGAAAGGATTGAAGGGCACGAGAAGTTGATGCGGTCGTATTTTAAGGAAAATCCGATATTTTCCAAAAGCTATTTTCGGCGGTATTTTCGGATGAGCATCAACTTGTTCAAGCACATGGCAATAGAGGTGACGAAGTATGATCTCTTCTTTGAGCAACGGAGAAATGCTGCCGGAGAACTTGGTCATAGCACCTATCAGAAGGTGACCGCCACCTTGCGTATATTGGCATACGGTATACAAACGGATCTACTTGATGACCACTTTGTCATGGGTGAGAGCACTTCTATCATGTGTCAAGCGCTTTGCCGTAGCAATTGTGAATATTTTCGGATCCACATACTTGAGAGCCCCCAATGCTCAAGACACGACAAGACTTTTAGAGTTCAACGTTGACCGGGGATTTCCAGGCATGCTTGGCTCAATTGATTGTATGAATTGGAGTTGAAAGAATTGTCCAGCGGTTGGCATGGACAATTCAAAGGGTACAAAAAGGATTTCACTATAATCCTTGAAGCGGTCGCCGATCATGAAACATGGATATGGCATGCATTTTTTTGGAATGCCCGGGTCTTGCAATGACATCAATGTTCTTCAACGGTCACCACTAATGACAAGACTTGCATTGCGGGAAGGTCCATTGGTAGAGTTTGAAGCAAATGGCCACAAGTACAACTATGTTTACTTTCTCGCCGACGACATCTATCCAAGGTGGTAAACATTTGTGAAGCCTGTTATTCAACCACGAGGTAAGAAACAAACCCAATTTCACAATGCACAAGCGGCGGCTAGGAAAGATGTAGAGAGAGCATTGGGGATTTTGCAAGCCTAACTTGCCATTGTGAGGGGGCCGGCTAGATTTTCGGACCAAGAGTGCCTTTGGTATATCATGACTGCTTATGTCATCATGCATAACATGATTATAGAGGAAGATCGTGGGAAAAATATGGATCATACCCACTACGAATTGAGGGGGGTTCCTGAGCAAGTGAGGAGGTCTACACATAGGATTGCCCAATTTATCGTCTCATATCATTCCATTCGTTCTAACGAAACACATGATGAGCTCCAAAAATATCTAATGAAAGAATAGTGGAATTGGCATCGACAACAATAGTGCCTACTTCTAATTTGCATATTTGTTGTATTGTTTGAAAATTATGTTGTATTGTTGATCCATAAACTTGCTGTATTTGTTGTGAACAATTTGATGTACTTGTTGTATTTGTTGTAAACTATCTGCTTATGTTGTAATAATAAATAGTGCATTTATTCGTGAATTTTTTAAGCTTGTTTGATCTTGTTGAATGCATAGTAGTGTGTGAATGTTGTTTTCCACCAGCAGTATTTTGGAGCATCCAGTGATGGAGGAGCATTTTTTGTGCCGACGCTTGCGCTGCACTTTTTGGCGTCTCTCGTGGAGGAAAACACTGCGCAACGCGCAATATACCTTTACAGCGCAGTCGCAGCGATGTTTACAGCGCAGAAATATGGCGCGTCTGCTGAAGATGTTCTTTTACACCACATCAGGCAGTGTATATGATTAGTTCCGTTAGTCGCCGCCGCACCTTTCGCTAAATATTTTAGGAGGCGGCTAGCTTTTGATTCTGAAGAACGTACTGCTTGTTGTCTGCTTATGTGAAAAGTTTAAGAGCAACAACGGAAGAATTGATACAGTACTACTAGTAGACAAATATTGTATAGACATGCTAGTGCATCGCTCAACTTGTCCACATAGATCCATGTTAACAACCGTGTAAATTATTACAAGGATGTCTGCTTCTACTTCTTAGAGTAATGCTCTCGTTGTAAGTACTGTACTAGTACTAAGAAAAGAATGTGACTTCATCTGACATGCGGGCTCAAACCACACACTGGAAAGGTCGAAATGAATAGAATGGTTTTGTGGGATAGAGATTTGGATGCCCGTGAGCATCAGTGATCTTTTTATTTAGGGATTTCTATTTTCGTGCCCTCCGGTTCTTAGTTGTACTCAGTTTTCCCCAGCTCCTTAGTTTTTCCTCAGTTTTTCCCAAGCTCTTGTTTGAAACCCGCAGAAGCAGCTCAGACGGCAGGATTCCCGTTTAGTTGACCGTTCTGTCACGTGTGGGGCCGCGTCTTGTGGGGCCGCGTCGTGTGGGCCCGCGTCGCGTGGGGCTGGTAGAAAGGAACCGCGTGGGACTGGACGAGAAGCGTTTGGTTGCACGTGAGCAGGAGCTGGGTTCTCTCTCTCTCGGCCCCAAATTGGCATTATTAAGTGCACCTTTTTCCCCTCTTTCTCTCTATCCTTTTCACCAAATTAGTATAAAATCTAGAGAAGCTTGCATTTCTGACTTTCTTCAATTATTTGTGCCTTTTGGCCCTCGTTGTTTGCCCAATATGGCAGCAAATCTAGTACTCCCTCTGGTCCATATGTATGTAGTTAAATCTAGAAGCAAATCTCCAGGATAATGTACGATAAATTCACAGTCATAGTAAATCAAGAAAACTAAGTACGGCCAACAAAATATAGTAGACTAGGGATAGATAATCCCTAGATAATATGGATAGATAATAGGCTGCATACACAGCAGCCAACATAGTAACAGGTTCTTCACAGCACCATCATACTAACATAACAACAAGGGATCCCTAGCTAACAACAAAGGGATCCCAACAACAAACTAGGAGGCAGCAGCAGCAGCACACGTCCAGGGACTCCGCCTACCCCATCTGGCTCTGCCTCCACTTGTTGCTCTTGCTCCCCTTGGGAGCCTTGGGCTTGAGCGGAGGCATGCGCCCGGCGGAGATCTCCACCCGCCGCAAGCTGCGGAAGTGCATGCCGAGCGCCCCGTGCTTGGCGCGGAAGGAGTGGACGTTCACCGTCGTGCCGACCTTGGGGAAGGTGTTGCTGATGTTCTCAGCATGCGTGACGAGGCAGTTGAAGTCCGTGGCGCCGAGTCTCCTGGTGCGTAAGGGCACCTGTACACCTCCTTGGCGAAGTAGGAGATGTACTGGCCGACCTGCAGCCTCCGCAGCACTCGGCGAGTCTTGACGTCCTCCTTCTCTTCGTCGCTGCCGACGTCGCCGCCGGACATCCGATCCATATCAAACGGAAACTAGTGAATGAGTTGCAACGATGACTAACGTACATGATAACAAAGTTATGAAAAACGAGTCAGCCTCGGTTAGAGTGGACATGATTATATATCTACGGGGAAGGTGTTAGCGAACTAAAGCTCATGCACAACAGATTTGTACACAGCAATGGTTCGCTGAACCCTCCCTGTAAAAATTTGTGCCCAACCATTCATCATAGGCAAAGAAACAGATTCTAGATCTGAACTAGATCTGAACTTGAACACATTCGAGATTATTTGCAAAATTAAACGGTTGATATCTTTTGATTAGTGCATAAAATAACTGATTGAGATCCCATGATTACTTGCATAAATTAACTGATTGAGATCCAATATTACTTGCATAAATTAACCGAACAGCCGAACCCCAAATCTTAAACGAAATCAAGAAGTGATCAAAACAAAATGGAATAAAATCGGCGCAAATATTAGCCCAATACTCATCCATCTACAGATCCATCTACACCAGCAAAAATAGGGTTCAAAAAGGAATGGGGAACAAAAAGGAAGCAAACCGTAGTTACCTCGTTCCATGGGTCCTCCAGGGAGGTGTCGTAGGGGTTCGGGGGCGGGACGTACGGCACGGGGTCGTAGGGGTCCCATCCCGCCGGGATCTGACTGCCACCGGCGGCAGCAGCCTCCGATGCACCGGCGACGGCGGCGGCGGCTGCGTCGTCCGTCGAGGGGACGGCGCCGAAGATGGAGGCGTCGCGCTTCGAGCCAACCTCGACGATTGGATTGGCATTCTCCTTGTCCATCTCTCCGGCGGAGGAAGAGGAAGAGGGAGAGGGAGAGGGTTTTTTGCTTTGGAGAAGATGATGGGACGTGAGAGAGTTGGCGATGCGTGAGCGAGTGAGAGTGACAGAGAGAGTGCGAGGAGACGTCTATAAAGGCGAGGGGTGGTTAATGCGACCCGCGTCCTACGCGTGCACAGGTGCACGTCTGCACGTCTTGGACTTCTGCAACGCGACACGCGTCCACGATTGCACGTCTCGACTTCTCCACCGCGACCCGCGTCTACGCGTCAACAATTGCACGTGTCCTCGAGTCTAACCCCGGAAATTTAGATATACTCAGGTATACCCTCGAGTCTTATACTAGCATTTTTTGTGTGCTCAATTTTCCCCTCGAGTGCTAATATCGGCTAGTGCAATATACTCAGTTTTACCCTCAAGTGGCTGGTCAACGGAGAGTCAACAAATGGGATTAACTAGTTAAATGAGTCATTTAATGTGCAAAAAAATCCTAAAAAGAGTGGCACTTACTCATGGAGTCTTTACCACAAATTGCCACTTCTCAAATCGTAGATAAATCATAGATAAATCAAGTTTTACCACAAATTGCAACTTCTCAAATCACCTAGTAGCTATGAAGGTGCATGGTTTTCCACAATAAGCCCTTCCCAAAACAGCTTCCCCCAAATCATACTTTGTCTAAATGAGGCCACAATTCTCACACTGATGTATATTGGTATTGCAAATAGTTTGAGGTAGGCCAAGATGGGTTTCCTTGTACAAAACACGCATTTTCCATTTTTTAAATCTCATATTTGAATCCCTTAGTCTATTTACTACTCAGGTGCCCTTGGTTTCTTGATAGTACTCAGTTTTGCCCTCTCTCTTCACAAATTCTCGCAGACGTGCATCATCGCCCTGATTGGTCTAGCCCATGTCACGCGGATCGTGCCCGCCGACCGTTGATCGTATGATTGTTGACTGCCAAAACCCACCGGCGGGCAGCGGCCTTGTCAACACCGTAGAGCCGGGAAGAGCCTAGAGCTGCGGCTGGCTGAGACCCCTCCGAGCGACGGCCCGCAATGCTCTTCTGGTCACACGCGGCGATGCGAAGTGCAAGGGCGTGCCACCTGACCTATACCGGCCGGGAAGGTGATGGGGATGCCTCGCTTAGTTTCTGCAGGGGCATACATGTAAACGTTAAATACGAGCCTCGATCGGCTCTCGGGTTATCTCGTGAATCGGCTCAAAGAGCCGATCCACCCATGATTCGTACGGGGTGCACGAATACTTGGTGGTCCTGCTTGATCAAGATAAAGCTAATTAGATCTACGACGATTTAGGGTTTTCACCGCATAATCGGATCATCCTACTCCAGAGTTGGGCCTCGCGGCCACGCACGGTGCTCGTAAGCCGATCCTAAACAAGGCCTAAAAACCAACATGAAGTTGATCCTCGGAACATCCTGTTTAGGACTTGCGAACGCCACCCTACGTGCCACCTGGATCCTCCCCCTTTGTAAGGCCTAACTATTGCAGATATTAAACTAATCCTTGTAGAACAAGGAGCAATCGTAACGGATCAGATCTACTAAATAATGATCAAGCGGGTGCCGCCCCACACCTGAGATAGGCGTGAGGGCGGCTAGATATGCAAGGGTTGCACTACGTAAGCATGCTTAAACGAAGAACAATGCTAACCCTAACACATCTAATGATAACTACGTTGCTCGCCATCAAAAGCGCTTCGATACGAGCAACGCATGAACAACGTGGGGCTTGTGCTGCCTAGATCGCAAGATGCGATCTAGGCAGCATGTCGCTTACCCGATAGAAACCCTCGAGACGAAGGAGTTGGCGATGCGCCGAGATTGGTTTGTTTGGGGTTGAACGTGAGTTGTTGTTTATTCCATAAACCCTAGGTACATATTTATAGTCCAGGGGACTTTCTAACGTGGGAATATCCCATCGTGCACGATACAAACTCTAACTCTTATCTAAGATAATAAACTACTAAATAAAGATACACGGGCAATTCAGCCCAAATCCTTCGCGCCAGGCCGCTTCAGAAATCTTCCACGTGTAATTTTCCAAGCCCGGCCCACCTTTGGATTTGTCCAAAACCTGGTGATAACACATGCCCCCCTGGTTTTGGAAATAACATTTCCAAAATCATTATGCTTTCCCTTCGAAGGGTCATGTCGTGGCAGAGCAGAGCCGTTACAGCATCCGTCATCATTATGCCCTGTCTTCTCAGCTTCTCTACAAATTCTGACAGCTTTGGCGTCGATTCCTTGGAAGCTGTAATGGCATTAAACCTTCACCAGATTTCTCATTACTTAACCGTGCCGATCGGTTAGCTCTCTTTATCCTCTATTCCATCCCAGCCATCGGCACCAAAAAACCCTCTCCTCCTCGTAGCAATGTCTTCCTCTTCCTCTTCCTTCTCAAAACTCTTCCCCCAATCTTCGCCGAAGAAGAAGAACGAAGACAGCCTCCACCCCGCAGTGAATCCCTTCTCCTCCGACAAGGAGGAGAAAGAAGGGGAAGTAGCGAAGGCCAAGGCCTCCCCCTCCGCCAAGCTCCCGCCGAAGAAGCGCTTCCGTATGTGGGCGGACAGCGAGGACAAAGATGATGACGAAGAGGAAGAGGAGGAGGATGACTCCTCCTCCTCCATCGGGTATCCGCCGACCAAGCGCTTCCGCTCCTGGGCGGACAGCGAGGATGATGATGATGACGAGGAGGAAGAGGCTCCGGCCAAGGGCTGGGGCAGCGGCGACGAGGAGCTCCTCGGGAGCAGCGCCGACGACGTCGACGGCGGCGATGACGAGGACAGCGACGACTAGTAGTATAGGACTAGTAGTAGCAGTGCACTAGGCACCAGATCCCTCTTATGAGAGCCATCGGCTCTTTCTTGTAAAGCCGCTCTTTTGGAATTAATGAAATTGTTCTTTCCATTCATCCTTTAATTGCTCCAATTTCATCCCTTCCGCCTGTCATGCTAAGACCGATAGCAACGCGTCGGACTTTTTTCCTTTTGAACACCGAGGAAACCGGATTCTAATTAGCTCGTAGGCTAAAACTTCTCAATTTTTAGGCTGCGATTAGATATCTGACCAAAATTCTTCGCGATCCCTTAGCCGACAACAACTCATCGGCTATTTTGAGAATCCAATCCCTTTCCTCTTCTTGCAGCAACAGCACAGTCCAAGCCCTGGACATAATCGGCTTCCCAAAGCAGAGAGCCTTCAAGGTGAGCTGCCCCCCGAGCTTCTTTAGTTCTTGCTGGCTAGATCGGCTTCTTTCCTTTGGTGAATCTAATGCAATCCATCCTTGACCTGATCCGTCCGCCCATGCTGCTCCTGATATTGTTCTTGAAGAGAGGATCTGAGCTTCCAAACTGCTCCATTGAGGAGTTCCTTCATAAAAAATCTCCCTTTGTGCTCCATTGACCCTCTGATCGTAACAGTTACTCCCCTTGAGTCGATGGCCATGCATCGGCTTTCATATCCTTAAGTCGATGCCTGCTGCATCGGCTGTGTTCGAAAATTTTCGAATTTTCATATTTTCTATTTTTTTGTTTTTTTACGGCCGACCTGTGCATCGGCCCCCATATTCCAATACCCATCACCAGAAGATGAGATGCTTCCGTTGCATATCCTCGTATTTTCATATACCTGGGTGCCCCCCGAGCCGATTCTGTCAAGAGAATTGATGGTATCGGCTCTGTTGGATAACATGTTGAACCCAGGGCGAGAATGGTGGGTGAGGATAATTTTGGCCGATTGCTGGAATCGGCCTCCACGTTGCTTGCTCGTTGAAGGTTTTGTAAGTTCCCTTCATAAATTTTTTGGGGCCGATCACAAGGATCAGCCTCGCTCGGTTTGCTCATTGGTTTAATCTTGCTATTCGGTTAGGCTGGATAAAACCAACCCAACCTCGACTTGATGCGCTTGCCGTCGTCCACCTTGAGTGCACCGTGGAATCGTGGAGCACTAAGCTCTGTCGGCAAGACGAGTACCATGTTTGTGCCAGCCGATGTCTCATCATCGGCTTTCTCTGTTTGGGGCGCCACTCCATTTTCCGTGGACGACCCTCTTCATCCAGGGCTCGCTGAACTTTTGCAGCCAGATCAGGTCGTGCCTTCCTTAGCGTATGCGGGTATAACCTTTCGGCTTCCTCCGGGCCGCGCAATCGCTGAACCCCGCGCTTTTGGGAACGGCTGAGTCCGTCGGGGCACCACCTTGGCCGGTGGTACCTGTCTTCTTCTACTTCTCCCTCGTCTTCCGAATCCTCAAGATCTGCCCAACGAGGTGACTCAGCCGCGTTTGCTTTGTGGCGGGAGAGGCCCTAGGCGCTCGAACACAGATACGTTGGCTGCCTCCTTCTTCTTCTTGTTGCATTCCGGGCAATTGCCGATTGTGGGCAATCGGCTCATTCCTGAATCCCAGCAGTGTCTGAAGAAGGGGCAGTCCCAGTGTCTGGCGTTGTCATCTTGCTCCCTTGATGTTTCCGTGGCACAGCGCTCGTGCTCCTCCTCATCGCGATCCTGCCGACGATATCTTCTGGCTTCTCTAGCCAGACGATCTCCTCTATCATCACCATTGGGCCGTCGGCGTTGGTCATAACGACTCACATATTTGTTGAGGAGGTGATCAGAGAGGGGTCGCTGATATCTTATATTCTTCACCTCTCCCTCTGTGACATAGCGCTTGCCATCATGACGGAGCCGATCGCGTGGAGCGGCCTCCTCTGTATCCTTGCTATGAGAGCAGCTGCCCTCATCTCCATCTTTGCCAAAGTGGTTCCCAGGTCCTACCATGTTGATGCTGAACGAGGGACCTGGCTGGCAACCTTCAGGGTAGGTGACTTCCACCATGTTAACGGCGGGGAAGGGTTGGGTGTCGACCTTCATGGCGTACTAGTTGAAAATTAGCCGCCCCTTCTCTATCGCCGCTTGGATGTGCTGACGCCACACCCGGCAGTCGTTGGTGGCATGGGAAAGCGAGTTGTGGAATTTGCGAGTACGGCTTTCCGTTTAGCTCCTTCGCCGTGGGGAACTTGAGACCTTCGGGAATCGTCAACCGTTTCTCCTGGAGCAGGAGGTCGAAGATTTGCTCAGTCTTGGTCACGTCGAAATCAAATCCCCTGGGCGGCCCCGGTGGCTTTACCCATTTGCAGGACACGGGGGTTCCTCCCCGAGTCCACTCAGCCACTGCTATTTCTTGGTCTCCCGCAGGCACTCCATCTTCCTCTGTATCGACCATGACTACTGCACGTTTGGACTTGTCTTGGTACAGGTCCGGGTGGCGCTGTTCATATGCTGATAGTTTCTGAACCATGTGCGCCAGCGAGGGATAATCTGCTTGGGAGGCCATGTCCTTGAGCTGTGTTGCAAGGCCGGCTACTGCCAACTCGACTCGCTTCCTTTTCGGTTATACGAACCGAATAACATCGGTTCCTAAGATTCCCGAAGCGCCGGATGTACTCGTCACCGTTTCCCGCGCTTCTGACGTAGTTGTGCTAGATCGGCAATGCCAGACTCGGAAGCTTCCGAATGGTATTGCATATGGAACTGTTCTTCCAATTGCTTCCAAGACTGGATGGAGTTTGCTGGCAGAGAGGTGTACCATCCAAAAGCCGATCCGTGAGGGACCGTGAAAAGAGCCTCACACGTAGCTGATCCGACACCGAAGCCGGTCCTAGTTGAGCCAAATATCGGCCGACGTGCTCGATGGAGCTGGAGCCATCCGATCCACCGAATTTGGAAAAGTCGGGGAGCCGATATTTAGGTGGCAGCGGGATCATCTCGTAATCGTCGGGGTACGGCTTGGAATAGCCGATCGCCCTTCTTTTCGGCATCATGCCGAACTGGTCTCTCGCATGGTACCGATCTGATCCGCCGTGCTGGCCGTAGGAGTTGCACTCCGAAGATTCGCCGGGGTGGCGTACTTAGCCAGCCATGTTTGCTTTTCCAGCTCCGAGCCAACCGCAGGAGCTGGGCTCGGGAGTTTCGTCGGTGTGGCGTACTTAGTTAGCCACGTCCGCTTCTCAAGCTCGTCGCCGACGTCCCTCCCTGTCTTCGCCGGAGTCCCCGATGTTGTGGCCTGGTTTGTGAGTGCCCAGTCACCACAATCGGCACATACGTGCACGCGTATCCTTGAGGGATCTCCTTAGGCGCCTCCATTAAGAACTCGGTAGTCACTAGGGTCACCACCAATCTTGTAGACGAGGAATGCCGGTGTAGTCGGCACTTCGGCAGGTGCTGCCAACGCATATGGCAGCGGTGGACGGGACCGGAGTGGCAACTCTCCTTGATGAGTCCCGAGAGCTGGTCCCGACGGCGAGTACCGGTGGCTCATGATCTCCCGGATTACGCGCGGAGCGACACGCTCCAACACGTTGACCAAGTTTTCCGAGTGGCGATGTAGCGAGTGAGCCACCAAGTAGTTGATCTCCTGCCGCGGTCCCCGGTGCGTTCCTCCGACGGGCGAGAGAGGTCTATCCCATCGAGAGCACCTTGCGGTGAGAATCCCTTCCATCCGATGCCATGGGAACGGGTTCTCCGAAAAGAGCCGATGAGGTCGGCTTCGAGGGTGGCCTTGATCTCGTTGTATTGCTTCTTGAGCTCGTCGGGCAGCTCCTCGTAGGTGACCGGCGTGCCGTCCGCCATCTCGGATGTAGATGGCGATGTGGTTGATGTAGACGATTGTCCCACCGGGCGTGCCGGAATGTGTTGATCGCCAAAACCCACCGGCGGGCAGCGGCCTTGTCAACACCGTAGAGCCGGGAAGAGCCTAGAGCTGCGGCTGGCCGAGACCCCTCCGAGCGACGGCCCGCAATGCTCTTCTCGGTCACACGCGGCGATGCGAAGTGCAAGGGCGTGCCACCTGACCTATACCCGGCCAGGAAGGTGATGGGGATGCCTCGCTTAGTTTCTCGCAGGGCATACATGTAAACGTTAAATACGAGCCTCGATCGGCTCTCGGGTTATCTCGTGAATCGGCTCAAAGAGCCGATCCACCCATGATTCGTACGGGGTGCACGAATACTTGGTGGTCCTGCTTGATCAAGATAAAGCTAATTAGATCTACGACGATTTAGGGTTTTCACCGCATAATCGGATCATCCTACTCCAGGTTGGGCCTCGCGGCCACGCACGGTGCTCGTAAGCCGATCCTAAACAAGGCCTAAAAACCAACATGAAGTTGATCCTCGGAACATCCCGTTTAGGACTTGCGAACGCCACCCTACGTGCCACTGGATCCTCCCCCTTTGTAAGGCCTAACTATTGCAGATATTAAACTAATCCTTGTAGAACAAGGAGCAATCGTAACGGATCGGATCTACTAAATAATGATCAAGCGGGTGCCGCCCCACACCTGAGATAGGCGTGAGGGCGGCTAGATATGCAAGGGTTGCACTACGTAAGCATGCTTAAACGAAGAACAATGCTAACCCTAACACATCTAATGATAACTACGTTGCTCGCCATCAAAAGCGCTTCAGTACGAGCAACGCATGAACAACGTGGAGCTTAGTGCTGCCTAGATCGCAAGATGCGATCTAGGCAGCATGTCGCTTACCTGATAGAAACCCTCGAGACGAAGGAGTTGGCGATGCGCCGAGATTGGTTTGTTTGGGGTTGAACGTGAGTTGTTGTTTATTCCATAAACCCTAGGTACATATTTATAGTCCAGGGGACTTTCTAACGTGGGAATATCCCATCGTGCACGATACAAACTCTAACTCTTATCTAAGATAATAAACTACTAAATAAAGATACACGGGCAATTCAGCCCAAATCCTTCGCGCCAGGCCGCTTCAGAAATCTTCCACGTGTAATTTTCCAAGCCCGGCCCACCTTTGGATTTGTCCAAAACCTGGTGATAACAATGATATAGGGAACGGGCAGGATAACCCCTCTCTCTCTCTCTCTCTCTTGGCGTTTAATTAGCTTCCACCCTCTAAGTATGCTGAAGGGCGGTTTTCTGTATTATTTTTCACGCGCTAAAAATTATAAACTCTTTTAGGCGTTATTTTTCACGCAAAAAATGATAAACCATCACCGATTTGTTGTTACCATTACTTTTCACGCAAAAAAAATGATAAACCATCACCGATTTGTTGTTGCCATTACTTTTCACGCAAACAAATGATAAACCATCAACAATTTGTTGTAGCCATTACTTATCACGCAAAAAAATGATAAACCATCAACAATTTGTTGTAGCCATTACTTTTCACGCAAAAAAAATGATAAACCATCACCGATTTGTTGTTGCCATTACTTTTCACGCAAAAAATGATAAACCATCAACAATTTGTTGTAGCCATTACTTTTCACGCAAAAAATGATAAACCATCAACAATTTGTTGTTGCCTTTACTTTTCACGCAAAAAATATGATAAACCATCACCGATTTGTTGTTGCCATTACTTTTCACGCAAAAAAATGATAAACCATCAACAATTTGTTGTAGCCATTACTTTTCACGCGAAAAACCTAATTTGTTACAAAAGCTGGTTTCGAATGAGACCTAACCAAGTTTGGCATACATGATGGCATACCTATAACAACAAGGAATATCTAAAAGGGAAAGTTTCAGAAAATTTGAAATTTAGGGTGAAAATGATGCCATACATGATGCCGTTTTTCGAGGTTTTGACCTGAAAATCAATTGGGTATTGTAAAGGGAAATAAAAAGTTCGAAAAATGTAAAAACGAAACAATCTATCTATCTATGTATAGAAGATCAGCTGTATGAAATTTGAGGTTATTTAGAGAAGGTAGAAAAAATCACCTTGTTAGAAAAGCTGGTTTCAGCCGAGACGAAACGGCATGCGCTTAAGCAAAGTGATTTTTTCGAACATCTCCAAATGACCCCAAATTTTCCATACATGATGCCATACGTGTAACAACAAGGAACCCTATCTAAAAAGTATCAAAAAAGTTTGCCCAACCGTATAGCTCTATCAAAAAGAACCTCACCATGGCGCTAGTATAATTTTGGGATAGTTACAAACTTTCGTTACCTAACCTTCAACATGAAACTTGTTTCAAATTCATTTTGGCCTACAAGAAACAAATCCCAACTTGATTCGAGCACCACAGCCTCCAAACGATGCCGATGCCGATATCGGCATGGTTAGAACGGCTATGCTCGCCGCCACTGCTTGGTCAACGTCGGGATGCACCCTCAATCCCGTCCCCTCATTCGATCACTGACACACCAGAGATACCGCCGAGGCCAATGCCGAACGTACATGCTGATGCCAATGCCGAACATGCATGCACGCCGCCGTGGGCACGGCCACGCCGACCCGCTATGCTGGACGCCACTGCACCGCCGCGAGGTCTTTCCCTTCGCCACCACACTCTCCTAGCACCCACCTATACACGCCGGAAAGGAGAGACACTAGTTTTCTCTACATTGCTCGCGTTCGTGTCCGACACGGTCAGTCAAAGTTTTGAGGTGGTCGTCGATGTCGTCGACCATTTCTTCTCTTCTTTGCATGGTTAAACGCGTCTAGTTCATATCTATCTAATGCGTCTGGTCTCGCCTCATGCAGTTCTTTGTGGACGTCGATCTCATCTCGGCACCCCGCATGCCACCTCCTCCGTGTCATCGCTGTAGAGCTCCGTTTAAAAATCTAATCCTACCTGTGTATTGCCCCTTGTATCAGCGTCATGGCCCCACTTGTCATTTGATATACCGAAGCCCCACTCGTTCGCGTTTTGGTCAGGGATACAGCGATGCTTACGGTCAAACAAAGATGGATGGTCTGACGTGTCTTTGCAGGCTCTACGTGGCCCCACTAGTCAGAAGATAACGGTCAACCGTCGGGCAACCGGCCGTTACATCACGTGTGATGGTTTAAGACAAACGCTTGGGTAAAACTGAGGAAAAACTAAGGAGCTGGGGAAAACTGAGCACAACTAAGGACCCGAGGGCACGAAAATAGAAATCCCTTTTATTTAAATAAACTAGCAAAGTGGCCTGCCCACATGCGCGAGCATCTATCTAAATATCTCTATTATTTTTATAACTGAATAATCTTCTAACAAGAATGCATGTCACCACAAATTATAGCATGCATATGTATGTTTTTTATAGCTATTTTAGTAAAAAATGGTATACCTTGTAAAACTTCATCCCATGATTCCTAGGTGATTTTGGTTCAAGAACAAAAGAACAAGAGTATTGTTTGTTGAATCATCCTCAAGTATATCATCGTTGGCACACACTATTCTATTATGTGGTCACATATAATTGATCAAAGTATTTATGTGCCATAGTAATTTCAAAACCTTGTATAAGAAACATGATAGAACTAATCATAGCTACATTGTATTCAAATTTGAAATCCTTCAAGTAATTGACATTGCAAAACTTCATCGATTTCTTTGTTGTCCGTCTATAACAATGTGTGACAAATCTCAACAATTCTTCGCAATATACTTAATTAGTGAGGCATACCTGGACTTCTTGAAATCTCAACATAGTATTGATGAGGGCGAGGAAGGTTCTTAATTCAGGATGAATATGCAAAAAAAAAATCTTAAACTTTTCTCATAAAAGAGTTATGTCACTATGATCCTCAAAAGCACAACAACATTAGAGAATTGCGCAGCACAATCGAGAAGCTTATATTATTAGCATAAGGGATGTTCACGACAATACTTCAAAAATATTTCTTATATATGTATGAGCATAAATTTCATGGGAAGAATAAATTGGTGAGCCATTGGATAGACCCTTTGATCATTTCCATCCCATTTCTACTACAGTAAAGACCAAATCTACTGTTGTATTATGAATGTCTGGGTTTTTTCGAGAAGCAAAGAATTGAGTATATATTAACTTAGTTAGCCCTGAGATACTACTACAAACAAAATATGAATTCAACGTCATCAATGATTTATCTCAATATCTCAGACTTGCACGGGCAACATTTTTTAATGATCTTTTTTTTGGAAAATATTTTTTTGGTGTTACTCTACTTGAAAAAACAGGCCTACAAGTCTTGAGATGATGATGTCCGTACCACGATCCTATTAACAAAAATAAATATGAAACATATTTTAGCATGAATATATATAGTAAAATTGAATGAAGATTGTATTAGCAGCTTTACTTGTACAACAATATTTTCTTATCATCGTGAGAATTAGAAAGATACAAAAAGATCTGATTAGATTCATTGGCATCCTTTGGTGCATCACGAGCACATCACACGGTTAATACAACATTATAATTTTATGCACCTAATTCTCAAACTATAATAGATAATAGTAAATGAGGAAGCTTTGACACCAATGGAACCAATCAAGCAGGATAATTTAATTAGCGAATGTACAAAAATTACATGGCATGTGATAACCCAACATATAGAGATCAAGTACGTACTACGGTATCCTCGGAACAAATATTGTACCTCAAATAATAAATTTTGGCACCATTTTAACTGTAAACCTTTCACTTTCTCTTTGTTCTTCCGCCCTTGGGAATTTGCAGACGTAAATACCTATTCGAAAGTGGTATTTCCAACCCGAGACTCTTCTTTGATCTCCTCTTGATTTGATACAGTGTGAAGCATCAATAAAAAAACGACACACCACTCCTGTTTTAAAGATAGATAAGATTATGAACAAACAACAATAGGTTACTACAAGATTAACAATGATAAAATCTCACCTCAAGTTAATTATGCTCATGCACTAAAATCTTCGTTGCAGTGTTCTCTTTGTTTTATTGAATTACTTTCAATCCAAATTCAACTACGGAAATCCAAATTATTTTTTATAATCTTCATGTCAGTGTTCCTTCATTGTAAATGGAAAACAATGTACTTCGTTATAATGAAAATGGATGGTAGACTTTTCGGTTATTCTTTTCAAGGCAGAAATCGAAATGGATAATCTCATGCCATCCTGGCTAGAGTAAACTGAGTATATACATAACTTCACAATAATCTGCCAAAAGTTTAAACAAAATGACACAAATGAGGATCCTAGGAAAAGGGGCATACATCACTAAATAACAGATCTAATCGAACTGTGTTAGGGCATCTCCAGCGGCGCGACGCAAATGGACGCTGGGTGACCGTTTGCGTCCGCCGTGACCGAAAATGCGTCTGCCACCACCTCCAGCGACGCGACGCAAAGTGACCGAGCCGTCCGCAGAGACGCAAACCCGGCGTATATTTGCGGCTTGTTTGCGTCTCTGCGGATGCGCAAAGTGTCCGCTCGCGTCTCCACCGGGCCCGCCTGGCAGCGAGCCTGGATCGAGGGCATCGCTTCGGCGGCCATCGCTTCCGTGGTCAGCGCTTCCGCGTCTGTGCCGCAGCCATCGGCATCAATGGCGCGGCTTCCTATTCTGCGCGCGCACTGGCGGGCGGCGGCTGGGCTTCTGCGCCACCTTCAATGGCATCGTATCCCGCGCGCGGTCGGCCTTAAAAGTCCACCGGCCCCGTTCCTCCTTCGCCCACACCTCCACTCGCACCACCACCGCCGCAGCGCCATGGGGAAGAAGAAGAACGACTTCGAGGCGTCCGGCAGCGATACCAACAAGGGGGAGCGGACGTAGAGGGTGCCGCTGCCCGTCACGCTGGGGAGGCTGATGCACGGGAAATGGATGCCGTGCGAGGCCCGGCCGGGCGTGCAATTGCCTGGTGACTGGCGGATCAGCTGCCGCCGGGTGCCCGTCCCTCCCGTCCCTGCGCGTGAGCCAGATCGGACCGCGGAGATCCGGCGAAGGAGGCGGTACCTGCCGCTGGACCTCCGCGCTGATTCGGTATACGCCATCGACTCTGAAAGTTGGCGTACCTATCTCTCGACCGAGAGGGATCCGAGGAGGAGGGCGGGCTTCATGGGCGACAGGGATTTTCCCTTCGACCGTCCACCGCCGACTCGTCCACGAAGACAGCAGGCGCCGACGCGTCGTGACCAGGCATCGACGCGTGCGCAGTACAACGACGACGACCACGACGACGACTACATCGAGGCGCTGGCGTACCATAATGAGGAGGTCAAGGACGACAGCGATGACTACGTCGCGGTCGTCTTCCACGAATGGCAGCAGGCCATGGCGGAGGGCCGCAAATTTGAGTTCCCGGAGAACATGATGGACGATGAGATGGCGAAGCTCGGCGTCCTCGTCTCCGAGAACGACCCACCTGTGCAGCCGCCGCTACCCCGCTACGCCACCGGCGTAATGCCGCCGGGCCTGTGGGAGGATGAAGCCCTTCGACTGGCGCTCCAGGACTCGGCCGCGCCACAACCGCCGCCGTACAACCCCTGGGCTCCTCCTCCACAGCCGCATCCCTGGGCGCCTCCACCGCCGCCACAGCCAGAGCCCTGGGCGCCTCCACCGCAGCCAGATCCATGGGCGCCACAGCCAGAGCCCTGGGTGCCTCCACCTCCAGCACCACCGGCGCGCCCGGCATACGCTCCCCCGGTTTCCAATTGGCCGTGGACGGTACCGGAGCTCATCGTGCTCGACAGCGACGACGAGCAGCAGTAGACGCACGCGTTTAGGGTTTATTTTCATGTGTTCAACTATGTAAATTATGTTTTCATGTTAAAAAAATTGATTCGGCCAAAAAATGCGTCGTGCCGCTGGAGCCACCCTCGACGCAAACGGACGCGCGGCGATTTCGACTATTTCGGCCGACGCAAACGGACGCGCGCGGACATTTCCGGACGCTAAAATGCGTCGCGCCGCTGGAGATGCCCTTATGTATGGCATAACATGACGATATACCAAATAATCTGGACAAAGGTACCATCACTATATTGGCATAATTGCTGGATTCAAACCCTGAACCTACAATACAAAACAATTAAATACCAAAAAAGCATCCTCATTCAAGACCAAAAATTACTACCTAAGAAAGTATTACGGGTAATCTAAGGAAAAAAAGGGGACTCTGATCCTAGGATCAACATGCATATATTGAGAACTTAATGTCACAGCGTATCTTCAGCTTTATGTACGTAGACAAGAGCTGTTATATATAGAAAGATAATAATTTAAAAATACATAGACTGTGACATTTTAAAACACATTTTGTAGCAATCGATTTTATAAAATCGTTCACATTACCAAGATATATATGGTTAGTGTTTATGCTGGCACACTACCATTACTACCAAAATCCTGATGGATTATGTAAGTTCAAATAGCTCCCACAAAAAGGTATGAGATTTCCTATAAACTTTATTAAAGGAAGCATAACTCGAGCAATACATCACAATCACTTAATGCCAATTATTTGTAAATTTGGACAAAGTAGTATGACATGCTTATCACACATTATAACATCGATAAAATGACATAGATTGCCGAAAAGCTTCGGTTTTAAGTTTTGCACAAATAGAAGGAATGAAACTGTGAGATCGCATAAATTGGGAACATACTTGATAAGAAACAGAGAGTAGAGATTTTACCTGCAGTCAAACCAATAAGGGTTAGATAAAATTTGAAATCTCTAATCAGCCAACTTAAACAAAACTACCAAGAAACTGTGAGATCTTCATGCAAACAAATACACGACAATCACCTGTTTGTCACATTTAGTCATCTCCAAAAAGATGTACGGAGTATTACCATCGCTACAACAAAATAGCAAGAAATAAGATTCCAAGAATATCTAGTAGCATTGGAGATTCCAAGAATATCTCCGTGGGTGCACTATGACGAGCTGATCTTCCTCCTACTACTGACCATGAAAAATATTAAATCAATCAGATTATGGAGGTGGGAGTGGAAAAAATATTGCCATAATCTGAAGCACATAAGCATGCACTGGGAAGAAATTTCGGGATGCGTAGTGTCTCAAGAAAACCAAAAGATTTAGCAGCAGGCAGCTTGGTGGTTTCAGCATTTTGGTTCATAACATCAGCTTGCCGGTCTTAAACTCAGCATCGCGTCCTATATTGATGTAGGAGTAAACATTTAAATACAAAGAAACTTAAGCACTGAGGAAAGCATTTGCATCTGAAGATGTGATGTTTTAAGAGGAGAATTAACGCGAGAAACAATTTGCATGCCAACGTACTATTCATCATCACATATGCATGTGGTAGATCACGTCGTCTCCACACCAATGCATATGTATCAGGTTCGAAAAAACCAAATGAAGTTATGAACTACAATCTACATCTCTTATGTAGTTCTTTAGCGTAACATCAGCTCATGCACGTTTATATGCCGGTGCCTAACTTCCTATCACACCCCGTTTGTGGTGCATGCTTTATCCTTATGCAACTGATGGTTTACCTGGATAGTACGGAAACGACACCGGGCTGCTTAGTCCTGCTGCTCCTATAGATTGAAAATCGAGAGAGGATGAGTGGTACTTGTGGTGACCGAGCGTCAGTGCAGCGGCTTAAAACTCCTGCCTCTCGAGCCTGCCTATGTTCGCTATGGGCGTGTATTTGCTGCATGATTCGACCCATTATGCGATGGATAGGTCTAGGTCCTGATTCTTTTGGGAAGGAGTCGGGAACTCTAGGAAATACCACATGGTAGATTGGGCAACCGTGTGCAAACCTAGAGAGGTGGGGGGTTTGGGGATCCTCAACACCAAACTCATGAACATTGCACTCATGCTTCGGTGGATATGGAAGATCTACCAAGGGGAGGAGGGTCTATGGGCGGACCTCTTGCGCGCCAAGTATCTTGGGGAACATGATTTTTTCTCCAAGGAAGTGCCAGTACGGGGTCGCACTTCGGAATGCCATCCGGAAAATCAAGTGGCACTTCAAGCTTGGGGCGAAACACTCGGTTCACAACGGGAAGTGGACCTACTTCGGAAGGACCGGTGGGTGGGGCCGGGGCCCCTGCGCGCCCGTTATCCTCGCCTGTTCAGCTGCTGCACTCACCCGGATGTTACGGTGCATGCGACCAGGGTGCTAGGGGATACCCGGTGAGTGGCGCAACCGGTTCGAGCGCCGGTTCAGTCTTGCGGAATCCGTGGAGTGGGATAACCTTTGCCGGGAAGTACAGGCCCTTCCGGTTGACGAGCAGAACGACAGGGTGTCATGGGCTCTCGACAACTCTGGGATCTTCTCGACCAGGTCCGTCTACCAAGGCCTGATGCAGGGTGCGACGGTCACCCATTTCAAGGAGGTCTGGCGGACTAGGGTGCCTCCTAAGATCAAGATCTTTTTGTGGCAGTTGATCCGAGGGAAGCTCCCGTCTTGCGAGCAAGTGGCCAAGAGGATGGGACCATCCGACGGTCATTGTGCTCTTTGTGGAGAGATTGAGGACTGTAACCACATCTTCTTCACCTGCCACATGGCGAGTTTCATGTGGGCTGGGGTTAGGGAACTCCTTCATTGCGATTGGAACCCGGCAGGGGCTGGAGACTTCATCGCACTTGCGCAGGGTTTGGCAGGCCCCCTTCGTAGATTAGTTTGGTTCACCTTTGCGATCCTTACTTGGTCGCTTTGGAATATTATGAATAAACTAACTATTGAAGGGAAGTTGATCGGTAACCCGGCTGATGCGTTCTATCATATGCTTATTCACATGCAGTCATGGAGGGTTCTGGTCAGACGGAGGGACAGGGCGCTGCTGGACGTGGCGCAGGACGAGCTCAGGAGGCTACATGCGAGGGCTAGGGCGGCGGTTTAGTCTATCATTCGACCCGCTTCAGGGCGTTGTATCGATACCTTATGCTAGGACCTTCGCGTGTGGTGTTTGCTTGGGGGCGATGTGCTCCTCTTCTCGGACCGGGTCGTGTTGTATGGTTCTCGGACTTGTATCGTAACTCTGTATGGTGTTGTTAGCTTTATCTATAAAGCTGAACCAAGTGGCCTTCTATTTTTTAAAAAAAGTGCAGCGGCTTAATGCTTCTGTCTTGCCTCCATTAAATTGGTTCCTGTACATTAAAAGCATAGAGATAGATAAGCGGGACATGCGGCAGCCGGGAAAAGCTAGCTATAGATTGAAGTTACAGGTTGTGCTGGAAGAGAGTGGAGATGGAATCTGGCTGATCGGTGATGCTTTCCATCAGCCTTCCGACGTGTTGCCGGCCGCTGGACATCCCCTCCTTGTTGTAATGCCTTGCACGATACTGATACGAGAAGTCTGAGAGATAACAGCTCGTAAGGAGTCCGCGGTAGTTCCTGCCAACGGAAGCCATACCTGCTATTTGCTCCATACAGCCATCGATGCATCTTTTTCATCCCTAGAGCCTAGATCAACCACCACATGTGGTTTGGTGCTTCTGTGGCTCAACTCCAAAGTGTTTTGTCATGCGGTCTGCCGTGCCGCCGTTCACCTTCCCGATCTAACTTTCCAAAAGGAATCCTCCAAAGTTCCAAACGTCCACGATCTGGTCCAACATAGAAACTTACGGAGTATATCGCATCTTAACTCTCTAAACTGAGTACATCTGCCGGCTCGTCAATCATGTTGCGGCCTTTCCCCATGATCATCTGGCGGATCGCCGATCACCACAGGAAGGGATTCTCGAGTGGGAACCTGGCAACGTCGCGCCCAACGAATGGAGCTTGAGGGGAAATCCCACGGGATGCCCAACGTGAGAGTGCCGGCACTCCAAGGAGGACGGCATAGAGATGGACAGGAACTGACGGAAATATGAGATCCAACCTTGATCGGGAGTCTAGATGCAAAATCATTGGAAGTCCAGCTATACGTGCGCATGTTACTTTAGGGTTTAGAATTTAAGATAAAAAAATAGCACGCTATAAAAAAATATCGTCGCCTGAAAAATACGCTATTAGCGTGCTATAGCGCGGTAATAGCGGGCTATAGTGCCGGAATGATGTAGCGTGGGCAGTCTAGAAACGCTATAGCGTGCTATTAGCGCCGAAATAGCGTGCTATTTTTTCCATGGAATTTTATACATAATGGCATTGGTGGGTAAATTTATTTTACTTTAATGCCTACTTCTTATCTTAAAAATCTAATGGCTATGGATTTTTACTGTATAAAATAAATGGCTAGATATTTCTGATTTTTGTGAGATTTTCTAGCGATTTATCTAATTTCTGATGAGCCCGTAATTTATTTTTAATATATAAATAAATAAAATAATATTTTTTATTTTCAAAATAATTAAAAAATAATGTAGCCAATAATGTATCTCACAAATGAGAAAATTTTTATTAAAAAATATGTAGTTTGGGCTACACAAAAATGATAAAGGACAAAAGTATAAATCCGAGCATGGTGGTTTCAAATATCTATAAAAAGGTAGACTTTATCATTTTTGTGTAGCTCAGAATACAAAACATTCAAATTTAAGATTTGCACGTTAGTGAAATATATCATCAGCTACTTTTAAAATTTTGTTTGATAATTTTTAAGACCTGTAAATATAATTTTGAATTTTCTAATATGTCAAGAGCACGGGTGCTGGGAAGCCAAAATGACTTTTCGGGTTTCATGTCATTTTCTATCCCTTGATCCGTTCTGTCCTGGTTAAATTAATCAGATTCTTTATCTGTATACAGAATCCATGGTGGTTGACTGTTTGACCAAGCAAATCACGGTTGAACGGGTGCGTCGATACATCATAATTGTGCACTTTCCTACCCCCAATCAAAGGCCGGGCTGCAAACAAGTGGACTACTAGTTTAAGCTAGCATAGGTACAAGTTCAATCCAAAGGGTGGACTAACGACCGGAGGAAGATCGCGCATCGCGCTTCCGGTGGACCCAATATATACCTTTGCTGAGCAATTTTATCCAACAGACCAAGTATTTAGCTGGCTATAAGAGATAAAATATTATAAATTTTTTTAGTTGGAGGAGAGAGATAAAGAGATAAGAGAAATGGATTTTTATCTAAGAGCAAGTATAATAGGTCCTAATCAGCAGGCTATAAGCAATACTATATTAGCAAAATCTTAGGTGGAAGAGAGAGAAGAGAGGAGAGAGAGAAGAGCTGGCGCTATGTGTAGCGCCTGGCTACAGCGCAAATACCAAGAGGTTGTAGCCCGCTAATAGCCTGCTGTGAGAACTTTGAGCTGGCTTTTGCATGGCCTGCACTCTTGCATGTAAGGCATGGGCACGCAATGCATCAACTATTAAATATTCAATAGAGCTTGCTTAAGAGCCAGATTATTATACTCATGCTTACTCTATGGAGGCTCCAAATGACTTGGCATGAGTTTATCGCCGGCAGCAGGCTACATTATTGCCTTTGCTAGCCAGCTCTAGCACGTGCTTCTAGGCACTATGTAAGACTAAAAGATAGGTCATGTATTGTAAAAGTACTATACTTTTATAGCTTACTATTGTACATGTCAGTTATAAGTTAACTATAGATGATGTAACAAATTGTTATAGCCGGTTGCCGGCTACGCTATTGTTTTTGCTCTCATATATTATAGGGTAAATACATGAGACACTACAGGAATGGGAGGCTATGCCGAGGGCCAAGCTATTCGCCGACGGCCAAAAGTCGGGGCCGTCGGCGTATGGCCTGGCCAGGCCAGCCTGCCCTTTCAACACTCGGCGAAACGTGGCCGTCGGCGTAGCGACCTCTACGCCGAGGGCAGCCCTCGGCATATCTTTGGCCCTAGGCGTAGACAGGGCTACGCCGATGGCCACCCTCGGCGTAGGCTATTTTTCAAATTTGTCTAATTTTGTAAAAATCATAACTAATTTATAGGATGTCAGAAAAATGCGTATGAGGTATCAAAATGTTCAGTAAAACATCCTCTATCCGTTTATGTCAAAATCATGCATATTTGAATCATGTAGAATAACATGTTAACATAGAAACAATTCAATCACTTTCTTATATGTTCTCAGGTTCCCGTTTTAGCCATATGGCAATTTAAACGAAGTCAGAATATCTCGCGGAGCCGCATGGCATCATTTTATGTGTCCTAGTAACCACTCCAAAAGATGAAATTGGGATACGGACATTATTTTGGAAAACCCTTCACGAACAGGGCTATCAAGTCCGGATTTCTATGGCTTTTAGGGCAATGAGTAGGAAACGGCCCGTGACACCGCATAGTTTGTCGGAACGAGACCATATTTGGCACGTGCGTGGTCCCTGGGATGGGAAGCAAGGCCCCGGGAGCGAATTTCCAATCCGACCCATGGGCGATGGTTTTTTCATTTTCGGGGTGCCAAAACAGGTTTTTTTGTGAAGGAACTACATGGGGCGTATTTTAGTATTGCGCGAGACCTCTGCGTAGTGGTAGGACACCGCCTTTGCACCCCATATCACATGCCATATGTGCGCGCTAGCTATCTGGGAATCCATGCGGCTTCCTGCGGTGTCCCGTCGAATCCGCTGGAAAGTGACCGGATTTGAACTAGGGCTACACTTTCCTTCGCTCAATAAATTCCGCAAAAAATGTTTTTAGGTCTATGAAATATCAGTTTATGTGCTATTTTTTGTCCGTTTAGCGCGATGGTAAATGGGTGCACCAGCGCGCCCGGTACGGCCATACCGCATCTCCGTGGGGGCCCCTTTTGGCCAAATGACAATTTAAACAAAGTCAGAAAATTCCGCGGAGCCGCATGGCGTCATTTTATGTGTCCTAGTAACCACTCCAAAAGTCGGAATTAGGATACGTCAATTATTTTGGAAAACCCTTCATAAACAGGGCTATCACGTCCGGAGTTCTATGGCTTTTAGGGCAAATGAGTAGGAAACGGCCCGTGACACCGCATAGTTTGTCGGAACGAGGCCATATTTGGCACCTGCGTGGTCCCTGGGATGGGAAGCAAGGCCCCGGGAGCGGATTTCCAATCCGACCCATGGGCGATGGTTTTTTCATTTTCGGGGTGCCAAAACGGGTTTTTTTTTGTGAAGAAACTACATAAGGCGCATTTTAGTATTGCGCGAGACCTCTGCGTAGTGGTAGGACACCGCCTTCGCACCACATATCACATGCCATATGTGCGCGCTAGCTATCTGGGAATCCATGCGGCTTCCTGCGGTGTCCCGCCGAATCCGCCGGAAAGTGACCGGATTTGAACTAGGGCTACACTTTCCGTCGCTCAATAAATTCCGCAAAAAATGTTTTTAGGTCTATGACATATCAGTTTATGTGCCAATTTTTGTCCGTTTAGCGCGATGGTAAACGGGTGCACCGACCGCGCCGGTACGGACATACCGCATCACCGTGGGGGCCCGTTTTGGCCAAATGACAATTTAAACAAAGTCAGAAAATCCCGCGGAGCCGCGTGGCATCATTTTATGTGTCCTAGTAACCACTCCAAAAGTCGGAATTAGGATAAGGCAATTATTTTGGAAAACCCTTCACAAACAGGGCTATCACGTCCGGAGTTCTATGCCTTTTAGGGCAAATGAGTAGGAAACGGCCCGTGACACCGCATAGTTTGTCGGAACGAGGCCATATTTGGCATGTGCGTGGTCCCTGGGATGGGAAGCAAGGCCTCGGGAGCGGATTTCCAATCCGACCGATGGACGATGGTTTTTTCATTTTCGGGGTGCCAAAACGGGTTTATTTTGTGAAGCAGCTACATGGGGCGTATTTTAGTATTGCGCGAGACCTCCGCGTAGTGGTAGGACACCACCTTCGCACCACATATCACATGCCATATGTGCGCGCTAGCTATCTGGGAATCCATGCAGCTTCTCCGCGGTGTCCCGCCGAATCCGCTGGAAACTGACCGGATTTGAACTAGGGGTACACTTTCCGTCACTCAATAAATTCCGCAAAAAATGTTTTTATGTCTATAACACATCACTTTATGTGCTAATTTTTGTCCGTTTAGCGTGTTGGCGAACGGTGCACCAGCCCGCCCGATACGGCCATTTCGCATCTCGCGAGGTGGCCGTTTTGGCCACATGGCAAATTGGGCGTCATATTTGGATTCCTCTAATTTTTAGGTTCAAATGATGATATGTATATTATATTTAGATTCCTCTCATTTTTCTGATCGATTTAGACATATTATTTGTGGAATTTTGATTTTCCGATTTAAAGATATTAATTATTCAATATTAAATAGAAAAAAGACCAAAAAATAAAATCATTTTATTTTTATTTGAATTCAATATTATTATTACTTATATATATTCATTGTTGTCTACTTAAGTAATTGTTTGGGATTCAAAAATAAAGAAGTGTGCATCACGGTTCAAGGGTTAATTGGGTTGATATGCTATTATTATCAACAAGAGGTGTCAATTCTATAATGGAAGCTCATCCGAATGGAACCAAGAAGTTAAGCATGCTGAGGCTAGAGTAGTGTGAGGATGGGTGACCGACTGGGAAGTTTAACCATGATTGTAATTTGACATAAGATTAAGTGTAGTTAGAATTAAAAGTGTATTGGGTGAAAGATAAACAAGTAAAAAAAAGAAAAAAAAAAGAAAAAAAGAAAAAATTGTGTAAAAGAAATTAAAATTTTAAAAAATTTAAATGTCTATGCCTAGGGTTTTGCCGTCGGCATATAGAAAAAAAAAATTTTTTTTCGAATATTTTTTTTTTGAATTTTTTTGGAAACGGAAAATTTGAATTTTTTAAAAGTCTATGCCGAGGGTTTTGCCGTCGGCGTAGCGTGCTACGCCGAGGGCCGGGCTACGCCGACGGCGATAGTGCCTTTGCCGAGGGACTTACACGCCGAGGAGCTATGCCGAGGGCGGCCCTCGGCATAGCCTACGCCGAGGGCCAAAGCATGCTACGCCGAGGGTTCCCAGCCCTCGGCATATAGCTCCATTCCTGTAGTGAGAGGTCTTGAAACTTGTCCGTATAATGCACATTCATCCCTGTACATAGGAAAATGCAAATTACGGTCCTTGAACACGCGCAGGTGTGTCAGTCTACGGTCACTACAGACGGTCCACGTTCGTATCGGCTGACATGGCAGAATTTTGACTAGTCAAAATGATAGTCTAAATGATACCACAAATAAGAGGGTGGTTTCACAAAAGCGCAAATACCAGCGATTGCCGGAGACTAGCTGGTGATGGTGGCCTCCCGCCGCATCAGAAGGCATGGGCAAGCCGCCTCCACGACGGCCGTGCCGTTCGGCCTGAGTTCCCCGCCTACCGCCGCCTTGTACCGAAGCTTCTCGCTGAACGCCGCCTCCGGGCTCCGGCTCTGTCGTTTCTCTTCCTCACAACCGCCAGGAGCGAGCGGAGAGGGATGCGGGCCATGGAGAGGAGGCCGCGGTGGTAACTAGCGCTTGTGGAGGCGGATCTCAGAGATTGTGTCTCACTGCATCGCAACCTTGCCTCTGCGTGGTTCAGTTTAGATCCGATGGAGAGGCCACTGCATGTTCAAGGTCGCCGCCACCGTGAGGATCAGTCCGTGCGATGGACGGGCCACTGCGTTTGATTCGAATGGATGTACGTATGAGTCAATGAATGTCTGATTGAGCAGGAACGAGCAGTAGTACAAATCGATTTC
The DNA here is from genome assembly GCF_022539505.1 of Lolium rigidum. NCBI lineage: Eukaryota > Viridiplantae > Streptophyta > Magnoliopsida > Poales > Poaceae > Lolium > Lolium rigidum. Next base: position 122,366,176 of record NC_061511.1, read on the forward strand.
CTTGATTTGGTCTTCAATCAATTATTTTTTTTGTTCTATATGGCTTCTCGCGAGACTAGTCTGCGGCGTTGCGGAGCGAGCTGCATGTGGAACAGGGGAGTCTGCCGAGGAGCAGGCCGGCCGCTGACATGCACGGAGGAGCGCCGGTGTGTTCCTTGCGCTGCTTGAGGATGGCTTGCAGGCGAGAGTAGGCGAGGCTGGGAGCAGTAGAATCGAGAGCAGATGGCCTGGCAGCGTGTAGTTCTGTTCAACCACGCCCCCTGCAGCCTGCAGTTCGATGTCGCTACGGCAATAGGCTGAGGCTGGTGCCAACGCGGGCGGCAGCGCGGGCGGTACCGCCCGCCCGGAGGCGAGAGCGGGGCGAGAGGCAGGCGAGACGACAGCGCGGGGCGGTGGATCCACCGTCCGGCGGTAGCGCCCGCTACTGCCCGGTTGCCGCCCGCGCTGCGCCGAGAGGGGGGCGAGAGGGGGGCGAGAGGAGGGCGAGAGCGAGGCGGTGCGCTGGCGGGTCGGGGCGAGAGCAGGAGCGAGAGGGAGGGGGCGATCTGATTCGTCCACGTGGAGTGAGAGTGGGGTGAGAGTGGGGTGGGAGTAGGGTGAAATAACTTAATCTGAAAAAGAAATGGTGATGTGGAGGAGAGAGAAGTGAGAGCTGACACTATAGCCCGTGCACTGGCACCGTGGGCTGAAAGTGGGGTGAGAGTGAGGGTAAAAGCTGACGTGGCGAGGCTATAGACAGTGATGCATTGGCACCAGCCGAGGACTGGAGTAGCTGCTCAAATTTCCACGCACATCCTCTCGAATGACAGTAAAATCCCCGCGCATATCGGAAGAGCGATTTAGATCGGGCGAATTTGGGCTGGCGAATTGACGAGACCGAGCGACGCGCTGCCTTTCGTCGATGATTCCGGCGAATCCCGACCACGCCCAGCTCTAGCGTCTTCGCGCAAACCTTCGCAACCGTGTCCGTGTCCAGATCCACCTGCTGCACAACACTCCCTTCCCCGGCGGTCCGCCAGGACCGTATCGCGTTCCACCGTCGGGCGATTGCTGGCGACAATGCGGCCGCAACGGCCGCGGGAGACGCAAGCTCCACCAACTCTTGGCCAGATTTCATGAGGGCATTTTTACAAAAGATTATCTTCAGGTGCCTTTCTGTAAAAACTACAACTCCTCAGGACAGCACTTCCACTACTAGGCAGGCCCCACACTGCCACATCAGCCAATACGTATGTGACCGTCTACGGACAGTGACACACCTGCACGTCTTCAAGGACCGTAATTTTCCCTTTCTTAAGTACAAGGATGAATGTGAATTATACGGATAAGTTTTATGACCTCTCATGTATTTTACTCTCTATTATAAGGCATCTCTTCGTTTTAAATTTTTAGAAATTGTAGCAGTTATCCTAAGTATTGTTTTCTTTGATTCCTCTTACTAATCAATGTATTTCTTTTATTTTCTCTCGGCCCTCTAATGAATGTGATTTTGTCTTCCAACGAGACCCGCTTTTTCCTCTTTTTTCTTCAGTGCATACTCCATCCGTTTCTCAAATATATGTAATTCTATTTTTTGTCTCGGATATTTAAAGTTTGACCAATTTATGTAAAAAAGTGACAACATTTATGGCACCAACTTAGCACCACTAGGATCGTTTTAAAATGTAGTTTCATATTATAGAACCTGCTTCATGTACAACGCCCGTACAACGCGGAATCGGACGTTGCCGGACTACGTGAGCGGTTGCGTCTATGGTTTTGCGGCAGCGTCATGCATGAAACTTCGTGTGTACAACGACGTTCTTTCATATTATACCAATTTAATGTCATATATCTTGCTACGTTTTTTTAGTGAAATTGGTCAAAGTTTTGAATTTTAACTTAGTAAAGAGTTGGAAGAATACTCATTTGAGGACGGGGTGAGTATGCAAGTATTGGGTATAAAGTAATTAATTAGAGGGATTACTTATCCTTAAAGTCAAGATGTATGTCAACTCTCTCAGTCAGCTGATGTTTAGTTTTTTTAAAAAAAATTGTTTTGCAAAGAGATATTTAGATAATATCCTTTTGTCACCTACTTCATGTACGCTAGCTAGTGCCTTTTTCTCGTGAGAAAAGTATAGAAGAAACTACGGGGATAATTTTGGCTACAAGGACTCTTTCAATTCTTAAACCTTGCAAGCAGACAACGATTTTCAAGATTCTCTAGAAGCCTACTCCCATGCTGAGGCCTGGCAAACTGGAGGGAATTTTCAACATGGGTACTCTGAATCTTGACATTACTTATTCTGACCTTAATTTTCATAGTATTTTGACTTCTAAGATACATACAAGCTGGGATGGTAAAAGTTCATTCATATTGTTCACTTCAAACTTGTCATTTATGTCTAAGTTATCGAGGTTTTAGTTTAAATTTCATCCAAATTTAAACTAAAATCTCGACACTTATTATGGATCAAAGAAGATAAAACTTTAATTTTGAGTATGAAAATTGGGTTCAGGAATAATACTATATATATAAAAGATGGATCCTTTTGATGGCTCCATAGCCCTTTGGTCATTGTTTACGGTGCACATGAATAATATTAATAAATGTGTTTCTTTTATTTTCTCTCAATCCTCTAATGAAGTTGATTTTCTCTTCCAACATGACCCTGTTTTTCCTTTTTTTTTCCCGCCATACTCCACCCTGTAATATCCCAGATAATGGGGTTACAAAAATAGAGGAATCAGATGTGTGCATTGCATTCATGCATAGAAAATCTGGGGAATTTTCGCGCTTTAAAGTAAAACAGTCACGATGAATCGAAGTTTCACTTGAGCTTGGTGGAAGCGAAGTAGCTCATCAAGTCAAGCGCTACAAACCTCAATGTGACTTTGCTAAAACCTTGTTTTGGGTAGAGATAATTTGATCTAAGGGGTTAGATCAAATGGAACTAATAATCAACACAACAACACTTTACTCAATGATCAAATGCTTGATCTTATAAAAGATTATAATATGGTAATCCTTACCATAACATATGAACATACATCTATTTGGAAATCAAGTAACAATAAATGGAGAGACCATTCTTCACTCATCTTCTCCATGTCTTAAACTAATCTATGCACTTATCATAAACCCTATGATATCCATTCTACTTTAACCTTGGAAACAAGACAAGGAGATTCAATTTAAGAAATATATATATTCTTCCCTATTCCAAATAGTTTTACATCAAACCTAGAGAGGTGAGAGTTCTATTATTAAAGAAGCAATAACAAACCTTGAGTTAAACCTTGGATATACATCCAAGTATTCGGATCATCATCTCTAAGAGAAACCCTAGGATATCATCCAAGACCATTCCTAGAGAGATAAACCAACTAAGTTAGACAATTGAATCTTTAGCTTAGCTACCTAAATAAATATTAGGAGTACACCATAAACCCTAGAATAACTGTTCTTAAATGAGAGAGCTCAATCTATGGTGTTATACTCAAGCTAGTTGAGGCAACACCTGAATTTGAGGGAGAGAACTATCCATATACCAGATGATTATATCATCATTCCCCGGAAACAACCCTAAGTTAAAATCTCAGACATTCTCCTGGGATATAAACTAATGAGGCAACCATAGTAGTCCCATTTAAGGATGTAAATTAGAAGTGCTATACCTTAGTTGATCAAGACAATACTTGATCATGGAAGTGAGAAACCTATTTAGTGAGAGATACCTTAGGAATCCAAACTTTGAGCATTATAAATTGAGTGATGATCATAAACCTTAAGAACTTGAGGTAGAGATATTAAGAACAAGTGGATCATGCTTAAACCATGACCATGCTTTGGAGAAATAGGAGAATAATCCAAATGCTAACACTTATATGACTAGTAGATCTTATTCACACATGAAATCATAGGGGGATCACTAGTAAGCAACCCTAGGCTTATATCTTATATTTTACTTGTGAACCATTTGGTAATCATAAGTAGAATCCTACCATACCTATGTTTCATAAAATAAAGAACCTAAGAAAACCTTAGAGTAAAACTCCATATTTAATATGGAGAGAAACCATTCATCCACATGACCAAAGTTAACTATAAAAAGAACTATAATCAATGTAGTTACTTTAATGATAAATTGGGGATAATACTAGAAGTTAATTGGTAGAAGATAAAACCAATTCTCAAATCCTTAGTAATTAGAGAAGCACATAAGGTATTAAGCAAGTAACCCTTATCATAGATAGGGAGATTAAACTTTAGCCAATGCAATATGGTGTCACCTCATTCATACAAACTAAAATTATATCTCAACCCTAGTTATGGTATCACTATGGTGATTACCATATAAACCTAGACCATAATTGGGAATTAAATCAATGGCCATTAGGTAAATATCACTAGAACCCTAGTGTGGCATATTAATAAAATCTTATGCTTCATTTATTAAACTTGAGGAAAACCATTGTGATACATCTTATAACTAAAACCATAAGTGTGATTATCAACCACTTATCTATTTAATTAAGACCCAACCTTGAGAAGAGTAATATCTACTCTTGGTATTGCAAAGTGTTACTAGACCATCACACTAATGTTAATTTTAATATGGGTTATCAACAAACCTACAAAACCTTAATAGAAATTGCTCACATAAAATAACATGCAAGTGATTAATTAGTCAAATAGGAACTAAGATATAATCACAACTTCAGAAATACCTTGAGAAGAAAGTACCAACTCTTACATTTCTAAATTAAATGGAATTCATAATAAAAAGGAAATCAAAGTGAAAGTATAATTCATGTCTAATTGCTATTTTGAATAAGCCAACAATATGCAATATAATCTAATACAAAATAATTGTTTCAAACGAAATAGTGGTGTAATAATCATTGCACCAGATTTTAATAAAATTCACAAATGAAAGATCTGCAAAAATAAACAGAATTCAAATATGAATTCAAATAGGAAATATAAAATAGAAAATGAAAACAGAAAAAAAAGAGGAGAAAAACCTTACCTTGGCTCACCTGGCCGTGGCAGCCCAACAGGAGCCCAAGGTCCAGCCCACCTCGGCAGCCCAACAACACGGCCCAAGCCGCAGCCCAACAGCCAAACCACGTACCCATTCGGATAAGAGCGAAGACGATGTCTTCGTCTTCGTCTCCGCTTCGTTCGCTTCACAGGAGCTCGACACGGCGACGCCAGCGCCACGTCCCGTGGTCGCCGCCGGCGTTGTTGACCGCCCACTCACACCAGGAACCGTATAAATGGCCAGGACGCCCTCAATTTCCCCTCTCTTCGTCTCGTTCGTGCTAAATCCCGAAACCCTAGCCCGCCGGAGACCACCTCGCCCCACCGTTTCCGACCAACCCAGAGGTCGCCGTTGGGCGCAGGAGGAGCGCCTCGACGTCCTCGATCATCTGGTACAACCACACATCAAGGGGAGCTCGGAGGTGGAGTAATTTCGCCGTTCCCTTCCGCGGTACTGAAAGAGAAATGGCGACCGCCGCGTCGTCTCCATCCTCCATTGACCCCAGCGACATGCCTGGAAGCATCCAGGTGATCTTCCGCTTCTCTGGAGCCCCGAATCGCATCCTAACTTCCGTTGTAGCTCATCCGCGTTGTAGCTCGTCGGAAACCGCCGCGGTTCATGATCGCCGGCAAGGCTCCGGTGGTCATTCCCGGGCGGCGCCGCCACGTAGAGGCTCAACATGCTCACGCGCATCGTATGCGCTAGCTCGCGCCGCTCCGCGCTCGCCTGAGCGTCGAGTCCGTCCTCGACTGAGCACTGGTGGTGACCATGGTTGCCACACCACCGCCACTGTGGCAGCCAGCGTGGCGACTGGCCCACCAGTCAGCCCCTGGGGTTAGTCCAGCCGGGTACATTTAGCAGTTGCGAGTTTTAATTCAAAGTCAACAAATTGCTGAAACTTTGCAAATATCCAGAAAATTCAATTTAAGTCAGAAAAACATAAATGAGATATCAAAATTCTTAGAAAAGAAAACTCTATCCAATCAAAATATAATATGAATTTTTATTTGCAATAAAAATTTAAGTATTTAATAATTATTATTTAAGCATTTTCTCTTATTTCATAATTGAATTAAAAATTCAATAATTAGAAAAGAATTATAAAATAAATAAAAACAGTAAAGTAAATGTAGAAAACATTAAAACTAAATTTCTTTATTTGGAACTTATTAAATCTTTATTAATAGGAATTAAACCCTGATTAATAATTATCTTAATTATTAATTGTTTAAAAATAATAAAATGCCAAATGCAATATTATTTTTATCCTTAAGTTAATAATAGCTTCTACTTTGTAATAAAATTATTAATTGAACTATAGGGTAATTAGTAAACCCTAGTTTCATTAGAAAGAAAACTAGAACCTCCTCATTTCATGTGAAACCCAAAACCCTAATTCAATTAGGAACCCTAGCCCATTAGTTCATATGAACCATAACTTGCTTCTAACCTAAACCCTAGGTTAGAACATGTGATCATGATATCTTCTTTTCAATCATAGAACCATAATAACATTTAAATACTTGCCATATCCACATAAAATGAAGGAGCCCTATCACTAAGAATTTAGAATTCCATGTGTTCATCTTAATAAAACCTAGATGATCAAATAGGATCAACCCTAGAACCTATTACCTAGGATTTCATCCTTAATTAACCTTGACTAGCATCACACCATTGTGATGAACCCTAATAACAACTATGCCAAATATTGTGCATTACCTAACCATATTCCACTAAACCCTATTAGTATTAGACACTTCTGAACCATAGTGATAGGTCAAAGGTGGCCGATCTTTCGATGAGACGTGGATAGATCGATTTGTTGGTGGAGTTCGTGCTTGACGATCCGACTACACGTGCAAAGCTCGTGCGCCAATGCAATCGCTAGGACAATCTCCAGGAGTTACTGATCTTGCGGATGCACGATCAGCTCGACCGACGAGGGTCTTAATTCCTACCCGAAATCGAGAACAAGTAAGAACTAATGATGCAATCAGAATATTGCGGATGAAAGATGAAAGCTTTATTGAATAAGGTGGGATTCCGAATAGTCGGTCTTGTTCTGGGCGTTGGCCTCAAAAGAAGTACACGAGAGTTGCAGCAATGGCTAACTTTTAATCTAATCAAAATCCGAGTCTAAACGTGACGGCTATGGGGGTATTTAAAGGAGGAAAAGGTGGGGTTTCGGCCAGCCATACATGTGGTGGCCGAACCAAACCCTAGAAGGCATTCCCCCCTTCAATACGGACTCTAAAAAGTGGCTGACTTAATTCCTGCGAAAATGACATGGGCCCGGCCCAAAACTAAAGGTGACGCAGCACCATATTATGCTATGGACGAAATTATGAAGTGGAGAACTCTATATTTCGTCCATGTCTTCATCTCTTCTTATGGTGGCTTCAAAGTCCTGAAATCTCCACTTGTGGCATCATCTTCAATCCTCAAGTGCTTGCTGCCATCTCCTCCATGTGTGATCATGCTCCAATACTTGTCCTCCTCATCCATGCTTGGTCCATCATTCCTAAGAGTAACAAACATATCTGATTTAGGCAGCATCATATTCTCGTGTATGTGAGGAATAGTTCCAAGAAACGAAAGTACCTGATAGTTCAGCTTGTTCGGCACGAGCTCGAGTGATTGGTCCTTGTATTTGTGTCGCTGTAGGTACAGCGGTTGTATCAAGAGATGGGATGTCCTCATCATGCCCCCTTCTTGAATTGAAGTCGTCCTCGACGAAAACTCCTCTTCTTCACCAAAGTAAGGCTTCAAATCTGCAATGTTAAATGTAGGACTAACCGGACCCAATTCCGCAGAAGCTCAAGTTTATATGCATTATCATTTATTTTCTCTAACACCTTAAAAGGACCAAGCAGCGCGTGGCATTAGTTTCGACTTGCGCAATTCAGGAAAACGATCTTTGCGCAAATGCAACCAAACAAGATCACCAACATCAAACACAACATGTTTTCTTCCTCTATCCCCAGCAATTTTATACTTAGTATTCATGCGTGCTATGTTGTCTTTAGTAGTCTCATGCAATTTTAGTATCAATTCAGCACGGTTTGTAGCATCCAAATTATTTTGCACAGAAGATGGTAAAGGCAACAAATCAATAGGTGCCCGTGGTACAAAACCATAAACAATCTCAAATGGGCACATCTTAGTGGTAGAATGCAGCGAGCGATTGTAAGCAAATTCAACATGAGGTAAACATTCTTCCCACAATTTTAAGTTCTTCTTCAAAACAGCCCGCAGACATAGTAGACAAAGTTCTATTTACTACTTCAGTTTGTCCATCAGTTTGGGGATGACATGTAGTACTAAACAGCAATTTAGTCCCCAACTTAGCCCATAAACATCTCCAAAAGTGGCTAAGAAACTTAGTATCACGATCGAAACAATAGTATTTGGCACACCATGTAAACGCACAATTTCGCGAAAGAACAAATCAGCAACATGTGTAGCATCATCAGTTTTGTGACATGGAATAAAGTGTGCCATCTTAGAAAACCTATCCACAACAACAAAGATACTATCCCTCCCCTTCGTGTACGAGGCAAACCCAAAACGAAATCCATAGAAATATCCTCCTAAGGTACACTAGGAACAGGAAGAGGCATATATAAACCATGTGGATTAAGTCGAGACTTAGCTTTTTGACATGTAGTGCAGCGCGCCACAAATCTCTCAACATCTTGACGCATACGTGGCCAAAAGAAGTGTGCAGCAAGTACATCCTCCGTCTTCTTCACACCAAAGTGTCCCATCAATCCTCCTCCATGCGCCTCCTGCAACAACAAAAAACGAACGGAACCATCTGGGATGCATAGCTTGTTAGCACGGAACACAAATCCATCATTGAGGACGAATTTGTTCCATGTTCTACCATCTTTACAATTCAGCAACACATCTTTAAAATCAGCATCATTCAAGTATTGTTCCTTTATTGTTTCTAATCCAAAAATCTTGATGTCAAGTTGAGATAGCATAGTATAACGGCGCGACAAAGCATCAGCAATAACATTATCTTTACCCTTTTTGTGTTTGATAACATAAGGAAAAGACTCAATAAACTCAACCCACTTTGCATGGCGGCGATTCAACTTAGCTTGACTACGAATATGCTTCAAAGATTCATGATCAGAATGTATAACAAATTCTTTAGGCCATAAATAATGTTGCCAAGTTTCTAATGTCCGAACCAGCGCATATAATTCTTTATCATAAGTAGAATAGTTCAGACTAGGCCCACTCAATTTTTCACTAAAATATGCAACATGTTTGCCCTCTTGTAACAACACACCTCCCAAACCAATTCCACTAGCATCACATTCAAGCTCAAAAGTCTTATTGAAATCAGGAAGTTGGAGTAATGGAGCATGTGTTAACTTATCTTTCGAGTATCATGAAGGCTTCTTGTTGTGCATCGCCCCACACAAAGGGCACATCCTTCTTTGTAAGCTCATTCAGTGGCGCAGCAATGGATCCAAAGTCTTTGACAAAGCGCCTATAGAAACCAGCGAGGCCAAGAAAACTCCTCACTTGCGTGACCGTCTTGGGCTGCGGCCAACTCTCAATTGCCTCAATCTTGGCTGGATCAACTTCAATGCCCTGCGCAGTAACAACATAGCCAAGAAACGCAACTCGATTGGTGCAAAAGGTGCACTTCTCAAGATTACCATACAAACGTGCATCACGTAAAGCATTAAAAACAGCACGTAAATGAGCCAAATGATCCTCCAAAGATTTGCTATAAATCAGAATATCATCAAAGTATACCACCACAAAACGTCCAATAAAAGCACGTAAAACTTCGTTCATCAGTCTCATGAAAGTACTAGGTGCATTAGTCAAACCAAAAGGCATTACTAACCACTCATATAAACCGAACTTAGTTTTAAACGCTGTTTTCCATTCATCTCCTAATTGCATACGAATCTGGTGGTAACCACTACGCAAATCAACTTTAGAGAACATAATAGAACCACTCAATTCATCAAGCATATCATCTAAACGAGGTATTGGATGACGGTATCGAATGGTAATATTATTAATGGCTCTACAATCAGTACACATGCGTGAAGAACCATCCTTCTTAGGTACCAAGATAATAGGAACAGCACATGGGCTAAGAGACTCACGAATGTAACCTTTATCTTGGAGAACCTGAATTTGTCGCTGAATCTCTTTCGTCTCTTCAGGATTAGTACGGTATGGTGCACGGTTGGGCAGCGACGCTCCCGGAATCAAGTCAATCTGGTGTTCTATGCCACGGATAGGTGGTAGTCCAGGGGGAACATCTTGTGGGAACACATCAATGAATTCCCGCAAAAGGTTAGCAACCGCAGGTGGCAAAGAAGGAGGCATATCCTCAAATGAAAACATAACTTCTTTGCAAATGATAGCATAGCATTGAGTAGTGTTCACATCAAGTTCAGCAATATCAGATTTGCTAGCAAGCAAACAAGGATTTTTCAAACGAATTTCAGTAGCATGGTTCGAATCAGATTTAGTATTAGTCTTAGGTGGAACAAAATCTGCAGCAACAATCTGATTCTCACTCTTAAGTTTCTCCTCGTTTTTTACTCTACTAGCTCTAGCAAGATCATCTTTTAGTATTTGTTCAGGAGTCATAGGTTTGAGACCAATTTTCTTTCCATCATGCATAAGAGAATACTGATTAGTTTTACCATTATGAACATATTCTCTATCAAATTGCCAAGGTCTACCATGTAACAAACAACAAGCTTGCATAGGTACAACATCACAATCCACAAAATCATAATATGTACCAATGGTAAAATGCACACGTGTAGTTCTTGTTACCTTGAGCTTCCGAGAGCTCTCAAACCATTGTATGTAGTATGGATGTGTGCGCTGTCTTGTAGGAAGAGAAAGCTTCTCCACCATGTCAACGCTAGCCCGATTATTGCAGCTCCCTCCATCAATGATGATCCTTATAGCTCGCTCTTTTACAACGCCTCTTGTTTGGAACAGATTGTGGCGTTGATCATGCTCAGCTTTGCTCAATTGCACGCTCAACACACGCTGTGCAACTAAGCTCCCGTATCGATCAGCGAGTGTCGCCTTCCATTACCTCCATCTCACTCTCAGAATCAGAGTTGGCGCCATCACGTGCAGCAATAAGGGCCAATGTGTCTTCATCAAAGTCACTTGCAGAATCATATTCTCCATCTTCACGCACCAACATCACACGTTTGGTTCTGCATTCTCTCTCTATGTGACCAAATCCCAAGCATTTGCGACATTGAATGTCGCGCGTCTTCCCCGTGGAGGCCACGGAAGATGAACTCCGAGGAGGACCAGCCGATGGTGTTGGTGTGGAGGCAGGAGGTGCTCGTGATGCAGGCGCGGTGTACTTGGAGGTAGTAGGTGCTGGTGCAGTACCACGAGATTGTGGCGCTGATTGTCGCGGAGACCACGACGATGTACGACCTGCGGAAACGTTAGCTCTTCTCCATGGTGGTTGACGATCCCGCACTTCACGTTCAGCTTTGCAAGCAAGATGAAACAAGCGAGTAATAGTGTTGTACTCCTTATAATCTAAAATATGCTGAATCTCTTTATTCAAACCACCAAAGAAACGAGCAAGCATAGCCTCATTATCCTCTACAATACCACGACGAATCATGCCGGTTTGCAATTCTTGATAATAGTCTTCTACAGAATTTTTCCTTGTTCTAAGCGAGACAATTTTTTCAGCAAATCACGTTGATAATGTGGAGGAACAAAGCGAGTACGCATAGCAAGTTTTAACCCAATCCATGTAGCAGGAATATTTGCTGCGTGTGTTCTACAATATTCAGACCACCAAATAGATGCAAAATCTGTGAACTCATAAGTAGCAGCACTAACACGCAAGTGATCAGGGTATTTTAAACATGCAAAGCGTTGTTCTACTTCCAATTCCCATGTAAGATATGCATCAGGATTATATCTACCCTCAAATGGCGGAATATTCAGTTTCGGTTTAGCAACATGATCATCATCATTACGTACCGGGCGTGGAGGTGGTCGAGCGTGGCGGTTCAGCTGCCGTGGACGACCGAGTGCAGGTTGTTGGACTTCCTCGCCGTCCGATGACGTTCTCATCTACCTGCTCGTCCGCGTCCCCTTCATAATCTTCGTAGCCTTCATCAGAAGGCGCGTCATGTGCGGCTGCTGCAGCAGGGGCGGTACCTGCAGGAATGTCCGCACGAGGAATGCGGCGTGCGCGGCGTTGCACGTTGGCGCAAGGCGGCGGTAACCGAGTCAACAGCTCCTGGAACTTGGCGTCGAGCTTGGAGTTGAAAGCTGCCTCGAGACCATCCAGTTTGTCCAGCGCGTCGGTGAGTTTGGCATTGATACGTCTCCAACGTATCGATAATTTCTTGTGTTCCATGCCACATTATTGATGTTATCTACATGTTTTATGCACACTTTATGTCATATTCGTGCATTTTCTGGAACTAACCTATTAACAAGATGCCGAAGTGCCGATTCGTTGTTTTCGCTGTTTTTGGTTTCGTAAATCCTAGTAAAGAAATATTCTCGGAATTGGACGAAATAAAAGCCCGGAGGCCTATTTTCTCACGAAGCTTCCAGAAGACCGAAGACGAGACGAAGAGGGGCCACGGGGTGGCCAAACCCTAGGGCGGCGCGGCCCCCCTTGGCCGCGCGGCCCTGTGGTGTGGGCCCCCCGTGCCGCCTCTCGACTTGCCCTTCCGCCTACAAATAGCCTCCGTGACGAAACCCCCAGGACCGAGAGCCACGATACGGAAAACATTACTGAGACGCCGTCGCCGCCGATCCCATCTCGGGGGATCCTGGAGATCGCCTCCGGCACCCTGCCGGAGAGGGGAATCATCTCCCGGAGGACTCTACACCGCCATGGTCGCCTCCGGAGTGATGAGTGAGTAGTCTACCCCTGGACTATGGGTCCATAGCAGTAGCTAGATGGTTGTCTTCTCCCCATTGTGCTATCATTGTCGGATCTTGTGAGCTGCCTATCATGATCAAGATCATCTATATGTAATTCTATATGTTGCGTTTGTTGGGATCCGATGAATAGAGAATACTTGTTATGTTGATTATCAAAGTTATGCTTATGTGTTGTTTATGATCTTGCATGCTCTCCGTTATTAGTAGATGCTCCGGCCAAGTAGATGCTTTTAACTCCAAGAGGGAGTACTTATGCTCGATAGTGGGTTCATGCCCGCATTGACACACGGGACGAGTGACGAAAGTTCTAAGGTTGTGTTGTGCTTGTTGCCACTAGGGATAAAACATTGATGCTATGTCTAAGGATGTAGTTGTTGATTACATTACGCACCATACTTAATGCAATTGTCTGTTGCTTGCAACTTAATACTGGAGGGGGTTCGGATGATAACCTGAAGGTGGACTTTTTAGGCATAGATGCAGTTGGATGGCGGTCTATGTACTTTGTCGTAATGCCCCATTAAATCTCACTATACTCATCATGATATGTATGTGCATTGTCATGCTCTCTTTATTTGTCAATTGCCCAACCGTAATTTGTTCACCCAACATGCTCGTTCGTCTTATGGGAGAGACACCTCTAGTGAACTGTGGACCCCGGTCCAATTCTCTTTACTCGAAATACAATCTACTGCAATACTTGTTTTTACTATTTTCTCTGCAAACAATCATCTTCCACACAATACGGTTAATCCTTTGTTACAGCAAGCCGGTGAGATTGACAACCTCACTCGTTTCGTTGGGGCAAAGTAGCTTGGTTGTGTTGTGCGGGTTCCACGTTGGCGCCGGAATCTCCGGTGTTGCGCCGCACTACATCCCGCCGCCATCAACCTTCAACGTGCTTCTTGGCTCCTCCTGGTTCGATAAACCTTGGTTTCTTTACGAGGGAAAACTTGCTGCTGTGCTCATCATACCTTCCTCTTGGGGTTGCCCAACGAACGTGTGAAATACACGCCATCAAGCATATTTTTCGGCGCCGTTGCCGGGGAGATCAAGACACGCTGCAAGGGGAGTCTCCACTTCTCAATCTCTTTACTTTGTTTTTGTCTTGCTTTATTTTATTTACTACTTTGTTTGCTGCATTATATCAAAACACAAAAAAATTAGTTGCTAGTTTTACTTTATTTGCTATCTCGTTTGCTATATCAAAAACACAAAAAAATTAGTTGCTAGCTTTACTTTATTTGCTATCTCGTTTGCTATATCAAAAACACAAAAAAAATTAGTTTACTTGCATTTACTTTATCTAGTTCACTTTATTTACTATCGCTAAAATGAGTAATCCTGAAGTTGAAGTTCGTTCATTTAAGCAACAAGGGGGAGAATGTTTAAAAGATGCTTGGTATAGAATTAGTGATGCCCATAATAGGTGCACTAAGAAACACTCCACCACTATCCTACTCAGGAATTTTTATGTTGGTATCTCTAGCTGGAATAGATATGTTCTTGATTGTCTCGCGGGAGGTAACTTCCTAGGTGCTCCCGCTTTAGAAGCTAGTTGCATTATTGAGAGTTTATTTGGAACACCACCTGTTAATGAAACTAAAAGTGAAACCTCCCTTGAGGATGTTATGAAAAAAATTGGAAACCATAGAGAAAGATTGTAGCGTTGAAACTAAATTGGAAATATTACTGGGATAATACTTGATAAACTTGATAAAATCCTAGGAGGAATTAATGAAAGAATTGCTACTCTAGAAACTTGTGCTATCCATGATAATCAAACCCATAGAATTGGTAAACTTGAAGAAGCTATGAGAAAATTGGGTTCAACTTTTTCTTCTCTTAAATTTAATGAGAAAGCTTATGTGGGTAAGGAGCAAAAATTCATGTATGTCTCTAAGGTGCCTAAACCAAAGAATTACTATAGGCCTAAAATTGATAAAACTCCCAACACCGCTGGTAATGATGTTGATGCTTCATCTCTCGATAATACTTGATACACACTTTCTGCGCCTAGCTGAAAGGCGTTAAAGAAAAGCGCTTATGGGAGACAACCCATGTTTTTACCTACAGTACTTTGTTTTTATTTTGTGTCTTGGAAGTTGTTTACTACTGTAGCAACCTCTCCTTATCTTAGTTTTGAGTTTTGTTGTGCCAAGTTAAGCCGTTGATAGAAAAGTAAGTACTAGATTTGGATTACTGCGCAGTTCCAGATTTCTTTGCTGTCACGAATCTGAGCCCACTGCCCTGCAGGAAGCTCAGAAAATTATGCCAATTTACGTGCATGATCCTCAGATATGTACGCAACTTTCATTCAATTTGAGCATTTTCATTTGAGCAAGTCTGGTGCCATTTTAAAATTCGTCAATACGAACTGTTCTGTTTTGACAGATTCTGCCTTTTATTTCGCATTGCCTCTTTCGCTATGTTGGATGAATTTCTTTGATCCACTAATGTCCAGTAGCATTATGCAATGTCCAGAAGTGTTAAGAATGATTGTGTCACCTCTGAATATGTCAATTTATATTGTGCACTAACCCTCTAATGAGTTGTTTCGAGTTTGGTGTGGAGGAAGTTTTCAAGGATCAAGAGAGGAGTATGATGCAACATGATCAAGGAGAGTGAAAGCTCTAAGCTTGGGGATGCACCCGGTGGTTCACCCCTGCATATATCAAGAAGACTCAAGCGTCTAAGCTTGGGGATGCCCAAGGCATCCCCTTCTTCATCAACAAATTATCGGGTTCCTCCCCCGAAACTACATTTTTATTCGGCCACATCTTATGTGCTTTTTCTTGGAGCGTCGGTTTGTTTTTGTTTTTGTTTTGTTTGAATAAAATGGATCCTAGCATTCACTTTATGGGAGAGATACACGCTCCGCTGTAGCATATGGACAAATATGTCCTTGGTTTCTACTCATAGTATTCATGGCGAAGTTTCTCCTTCGTTAAATTGTTATATGGTTGGAATTGGAAAATGATACATGTAGTAATTGCTATAATGTCTTGGGTAATGTGATACTTGGCAATTGTTGTGCTCATGTTTAAGCTCTTGCATCATATGCTTTGCACCCATTAATGAAGAAATACATAGAGCATGCTAAAATTTGGTTTGCATATTTGGTTTCTCTAAGGTCTAGATAATTTCTAGTATTGAGTTTGAACAACAAGGAAGACGGTGTAGAGTTTTATAATGTTTTCAATATGTCTTTTATGTGAGTTTTGCTGCACCGGTTCATCCTTGTGTTTGTTTCTAACAAGCCTTGCTAGCCTAAACCTTGTACGAGAGGGAATACTTCTCATGCATCCAAAATACTTGAGCCAACCACTATGCCATTTGTGTCCACCATACCTACCTACTACATGGTATTTTCCGCCATTCCAAAGTAAATTGCTTGAGTGCTACCTTTAAAATTCCATCATTCACCTTTGCAATATATAGCTCATGGGACAAATAGCTTAAAAACTATTGTGGTATTGAATATGTAATTATGCACTTTATCTCTTATTAAGTTGCTTGTTGTGCGATAACCATGTTTATCGGGGAACGCCATCAACTCATTGTTGAATTTCATGTGAGTTGCTATGCATGTTCGTCTTGTCCGAAGTAAGGGCGATCTACACTGAGTTGAATGGTTTGAGCATGCATATTGTGAGAGAAGAACATTGGGCCGCTAACTAAAGCCATGTTCCATGGTGGAAGTTTCAGTTTTGGACAAACATCCTCAAATCTCTAATGAGAAAAGAATTAATTGTTGTTGAATGCTTAAAGCATTAAAAGAGGAGTCCATTATCTCGTTGTCTATGTTGTCCCGGTATGGATGTCTAAGTTGAGAATAATCAAAAGCGAGAAATCCAAATGCGAGCTTTCTCCTTAGACCTTTGTACAGGCGGCATAGAGGTACCCCTTTGTGATACTTGGTTAAAGCATATGTATTGCGGTGATAATCCGGGTAGTCCAAGCTAATTAGGACAAGGTGCGGGCACTATTAGTACACTATGCATGAGGCTTGCAACTTATAAGATATAATTTACATGATGCATATGCTTTATTACTACCGTTGACAAAATTGTTTCATGTTTTCAAAATCAAAGCTCTAGCACAAATATAGCAATCGATGCTTTTCCTCTATGAGGACCATTCTTTTACTTTCAATGTTGAGTCAGTTCACCTATTTCTCTCCACCTCAAGAAGCAAACACCTGTGTGAACTGTGCATTGATTCTTACATACTTGCTTATTGCACTTATTATATTACTCTATGTTGACAATATCCATGAGATATATATGTTACAAGTTGAAAGCAACCGCTGAAACTTAATCTTCTTTTGTGTTGCTTCAATACCTTTACTTTGAATTATTGCTTTATGAGTTAACTCTTATGCAAGACTTATTGATGCTTGTCTTGAAGTACTATTCATGAAAAGTCTTTGCTTTATGATTCACTTGTTTACTCATGTCATCACCATTGTTTTGATCGCTGCACTCTCTACATATGCTTTACAAATAGTATGATCAAGTTTATGATGGCATGTCACTCCAGAAATTATCTTTGTTATCGTTTTACCTGCTCGGGACGAGCAGAACTAAGCTTGGGGATGCTGATACGTCTCCAACGTATCGATAATTTCTTGTGTTCCATGCCACATTATTGATGTTATCTACATGTTTTATGCACACTTTATGTCATATTCGTGCATTTTCTCGGAACTAACCTATTAACAAGATGCCGAAGTGCCGTTGCTGTTTTTGGTTTCGAAATCCTAGTAAAGAAATATTCTCGGAATTGGACGAAATAAAAGCCCGGAGGCCTATTTTCTCACGAAGCTTCCAGAAGACCGAAGACGAGACGAAGAGGGGCCACGGGGTGGCCAAACCCTAGGGCGGCGCGGCCCCCCCTTGGCCGCGCGGCCCCGTGGTGTGGGCCCCCGTGCCGCCTCTCGACTTGCCCTTCCGCCTACAAATAGCCTCCGTGACGAAACCCCCGGGACCGAGAGCCACGATACGGAAAACATTACCGAGACGCCGTCGCCGCCGATCCCATCTCGGGGGATCCCGGAGATCGCCTCCGGCACCCTCGCCGGAGAGGGGAATCATCTCCCGGAGGACTCTACACCGCCATGGTCGCCTCCGGAGTGATGAGTGAGTAGTCTACCCCTGGACTATGGGTCCATAGCAGTAGCTAGATGGTTGTCTTCTCCCCATTGTGCTATCATTGTCGGATCTTGTGAGCTGCCTATCATGATCAAGATCATCTATATGTAATTCTATATGTTGCGTTTGTTGGGATCCGATGAATAGAGAATACTTGTTATGTTGATTATCAAAGTTATGCTTATGTGTTGTTTATGATCTTGCATGCTCTCCGTTATTAGTAGATGCTCTGGCCAAGTAGATGCTTTTAACTCCAAGAGGGAGTACTTATGCTCGATAGTGGGTTCATGCTCGCATTGACACACGGGACGATGATGAGAAAGTTCTAAGGTTGTGTTGTGCTTGTTGCCACTAGGGATAAAACATTGATGCTATGTCTAAGGATGTAGTTGTTGATTACATTACGCACCATACTTAATGCAATTGTCTCGTTGCTTGCAACTTAATACCGGAGGGGTTCGGATGATAACCTCGAAGGTGGACTTTTTAGGCATAGATGCGGTTGGATGGCGGTCTATGTACTTTGTCGTAATGCCCCATTAAATCTCACTATACTCATCATGATATGTATGTGCATTGTCATGCTCTCTTTATTTGTCAATTGCCCAAGCTGTAATTTGTTCACCCAACATGCTCGTTCGTCTTATGGGAGAGACACCTCTAGTGAACTGTGGACCCCGGTCCAATTCTCTTTACTGAAATACAATCTATCGCAATACTTGTTTTTACTATTTTCTCTGCAAACAATCATCTTCCACACAATACGGTTAATCCTTTGTTACAGCAAGCCGGTGAGATTGACAACCTCAGCTGTTTCGTTGGGGCAAAGTAGCTTGGTTGTGTTGTGCAGGTTCCACGTTGGCGCCGGAATCTCTGGTGTTGCGCCGCACTACATCCCGCCGCCATCAACCTTCAACGTGCTTCTTGGCTCCTCCTGGTTCGATAAACCTTGGTTTCTTTCTGGGAAAACTTGCTGCTGTGCTCATCATACCTTCCTCTTGGGGTTGCCCAACGAACGTGTGAAATACACGCCATCAGGCATCCACGTCATCAATGCGCGCATCGGTGTCGCGTGCATGCCCGCCCAAAAGGTGGGTGAAGTGAGCATGCAACTGCTCAGGCGTCATTTTGGCCGGGTCAACAGCGGTCGGATCAACTGGTCCTGACATGGTTAGTACACAAAAAACACAAATGTATATGCCTACAAATTACGGAATATGGTGGTTCACGCGCAATTCGTCAAGCAAAACACAAAGCTCTTACAAGTTCTTACCAAACAGGAGGAAGGTGATGTAACAACCAGCAAGGATCAGCGTCTCCAAAGATTGCCAAAGCGATTACCAGGTGTCGACACAGTGCACGTGGAGACAATATGTAGAGCTGTAGGAAGGCTAATATGGTAGCAAAACAGCAATTGTCAAAACAGCAATGCAATATTGAAAGTATGCTCAACAACGGTACTGTGCTGGTCCTAGGCTAGACCGTACTAGAGACGCGAGCCTAGAACACGAGCGAGGTCACGGCGCGGCACACAAGCAACTAGCAGCGATGAGGTGGCGATGATGTGGCGACGCGAGGTGTGAAAAATCACTATGATGGCAAGTGTCTCAAACTGATCCCCAAGGTCTAAAAACAGTATAGCCTCAGAAAATTTTTTGTCGAAATTTCGGAGGTGCTCCGGAAAGCGCGCATGCGCCAAAAGAATGTCGGTATAACGGCCAGTGGCGAAAAGTGATCGCCAAAGTGAAAAACCAATGTAGCCAGAAAATTTTTTCGGAAGCGTTTCCAGACTTTTTTTTTTGCTCTCCTTCCAATTCTTTACTGGCGGCCGAAACTTATCTCACGGAAATTTTTCTCGCAGCGCAAGATGATATTAGAAGGTAACAGCTAAGTAGGAAAAACAATAAAACCTAATTCTACACGGGCTCTGTCGCGGCAGAGAAACAGCACGAATCCGTGTCGCGGTAGGACACAGGGTATATGGTGGATACGGATGTATGTGGCAGGGTGTATATGGCAGTGGCGGAAGTATATGGCAGGGTGTATATGGCAGTGGCAGAAGTATATGGTGGTGGTGGTGGCGGTGATCTGCGTATGGTGCG
The DNA here is from genome assembly GCF_022539505.1 of Lolium rigidum. NCBI lineage: Eukaryota > Viridiplantae > Streptophyta > Magnoliopsida > Poales > Poaceae > Lolium > Lolium rigidum. The sequence continues at coordinate 122,386,405 of NC_061511.1, forward strand.
AGTGGCGGCGGCGGCGTGACTAATATGACCAGAACTCGAAACTCTAAAGGAACTAGACGCTAAGACCAGCAACTCGACACGAAGATGCAGACACAAATTCAACTATGCAAAACTGAAAAGACAATGCAAGGCGTGGCAGGGGTTTATGGGACTATGATCTAAAAACCCTAACAGTATTTTTGGCTTTTTCGTGGTTTATGGGTATGATGGCAGATGCAATCTACACTACGAAAACGAGTAAAATCTCACCGAGCAACTCTGAAATCCGATACCACTTGATAGGGCAAAGGTGGCCGATCTTTCGATGAGACGTGGATAGATCGATTTGTTGGTGGAGTTCGTGCTTGACGATCCGACTACACGTGCAAAGCTCGTGCGCCAATGCAATCGCTAGGACAATCTCCGGGAGTTACTGATCTTGCGGATGCACGATCAGCCTGACCAGCGAGGGTCTTAATTCCTACCTGAAATCGAGAACAAGTAAGAACTAATGATGCAATCAGAATATTGCGGATGAAAGATGAAAGCTTTATTGAATAAGGTGGGATTCCGAATAGTCGGTCTTGTTCTGGGCGTTGGCCTCAAAAGAAGTACACGAGAGTTGCAGCAATGGCTAACTTTTAATCTAATCAAAATTCGAGTCTAAACGTGACGGCTATGGGGGTATTTAAAGGAGGAAAAGGTGGGGTTTCGGCCAGCCATACATGTGGTGGCCGAACCAAACCCTAGAAGGCATTTCCCCCTTCAATACGGACTCTAAAAAGTGGCTGACTTAATTCCTGCGAAAATGACATGAGCCTGGCCCAAAACTAAAGGTGACGCAGCACCATATTATGCTATGGACGAAATTATGAAGTGGAGAACTCTATATTTCGTCCATGTCTTCATCTCTTCTTATGGTGGCTTCAAAGTCCTGAAATCTCCACTTGTGGCATCATCTTCAATCCTCAAGTGCTTGCTGCCATCTCCTCCATGTGTGATCATGCTCCAATACTTGTCCTCCTCATCCATGCTTGGTCCATCATTCCTAAGAGTAACAAACATATCTGATTTAGGCAGCATCATATTCTCGTGTATGTGAGGAATAGTTCCAAGAAACGAAAGTACCTGATAGTTCAGTTGTTTGGCACGAGCTCGAGTGATTGGTCCTTGTATTTGTGTCGCTGTAGGTACAACGGTTGTATCAAGAGATGGGATGTCCTCATCACATAGTATCCAGGAGCCAACTATGCCCTATTTAAGTGGATTCCATAATAAAACTAGACCACCTCAACCCTAATTGTTATACTTCTTATTAATTAAGAAGTATGTTCTTCAAAAGTTATTCTTTTGAAGCAAACTAAGAGTAGCCAGCAACGCTGTCTTATAGGACCTATAAACCCTAACTATCTAGCACCAATCAGGTATACCAACCCTAATAGCAATCAAACACTAATAGTTGCTTAAGATATTTATGCTTCACTAAAACCATATAAGCCCTAGTTGTTGATGAATCCAACATTGTTGGGATCCATCTACTGCTTACTCCAGAAAAACAATTAGAACCATGGAAAGCCATAGAACCCCACAAACCCTAATTATCATACTTGTTATTGATTAAAGAACATGTTCTTCAGAAGTTATTCTTTTGAAGTATATGATAATTAATCATTAACCATGCCATATAGTGCTAAAACCAACCACTATTCATTACATGTTAGTATTATACCAAATGTTATTGTTGAGTGCTATTAATGCTATTGTTATGATCTATTGCAGCACCTGTTTACGATATCAAGCAACCAATCCTTAATAAGAACCTTGTTTGCGAATCACTCTAAAAGTGCAACACACCCTGAACCAATCATTACAACTCACTAATCCTAAATCATCGGGGTTAAGTCACGCTTAGAGCGATTGCATCTCATACTTATGCATTATTGCATCCTTGCCAATTTTTTAAACATCGTCCTTACCGGGCGATGATGCTATTTCAGAATTTGGAGTTATTACGTATCGAAGACCTTGTCTGCATAATCTTGCAGCCAAGAAAGGCAAGTTCATCACTTGCTCATGTCATTTGAGTATCTTTATCAAATTACTTGCAAAGTACTATGATTATCACTATTGCATAAAAACCAAAACCACTATTTTCATAACTATGAATATGACTATGTGGTGGGCAATGGAACCATGGATTGTGTTGATATGGTGGAGGTTCCATTGCAAGGGTTTATATCCATCTAGGATTAAACAACAAATGTCGTCCAGTGATTCTTGTGCCGTAATACCCGTGTTAACCATAAGATCCGGAGTGGGACGGAGTAGTCAAAAGTGTTTCCACCTCTCGTTCATCAATGGATGCGCTTTACCGTAGACACTTGTTTCTGTCAGGGCAAGCGGTAGGCTGGGGAAGCCTTAAGTCCCCACGGCATAGTCCTTAGACACTTGTCGCTCGAAGAACAAGCGGTAGGCTGGGGAAGCCTTAAGTCCCCACGGTATTGCGGTCTATGATGGGTTGCAGCTACCGGCGAAGGAGTTTGGTTCGATCCCAGACTGTCGTCGTGGTCGGGGTCCACCCTGAAATCTATGGGAATAATGGGACCGGCGAGGACCCAGGGTCGGGGCATGCGAGGTAGCGGAGGAACATGACTGGCTAGACCTTATACCAGGCCTCACACCAAAGGAAGTGTGGACGGGGAGTACGCCCGGTTGGCACCAAGGTTAAGATCTCTTATGGGTAAAGCAACACACCTCTGCAGAGTGTAAAGAACCGTTACCTGTCACTCCCTGTTCCGGGATATGGAACTGCGAACGCGGCCGGAAAGGAGCTCCATGAAGTTCTAGTAAACCGGTGAAGGCTGACGGACATAGTTCTTCCGAATAAAAGCAACCTTTTGAAGAAATGGTTATGAAAACTTGCATTGGTATTAGACTTTCTCGGTCTAATGCTGTAGCTAGTGCATTAAACACCTCTTTCCTATAATGAACTTGTTGAGTACGCTCGTACTCATCCCACTCTTAAATCCCCTGCTTAGATATGGAGGCATCGAAGGAGAATCTACAGTGCAACTCGAAGGCCGAGGAGTCAACAACTACTTCAAGGAACATGAACCTGTCAGAGGAGTCAAACACCACATCCAACAAGGGACAACCTAGATTAGCAATAGAAGGGAACTAGCTTCCTAAACTTAGATCCTATTTAGCTAGAATCTATTCTTAGCCTTTATAGTTAGTTAAATACTCTACAAATAAAGATTCGTGATAGGCTTAGACTACGAGTCGTTCTTCTGGAGTTTAGTTGCAGTTTTACCTCATTGTAAAGTAGGAGGCTGTGTGGATCTTTTGTAAAGAGTCAGTGTTGTAATTCTATAGACATGCCTTGGACCCGCATATGTTTCTGTTGTACCACTCTGAGCGATATAATACTAGTAGAACGGTGTTTCATTGGTGTTATATCAGACTTGCATACTACACCATGCAGTGGTATGCCGGGTCACCACACACCCGTCCTTAGATAAGTGCAATTCTAGCTTTTGTCTCAATATTTTAAAGTTTGACCAACCTTTATGGAAAAAATGACAATATTTATAGCATCAATTTAATATCACTAGGATCGTTTTAAAATGTAATTTCATATTCGAAATTGCTTCATGTTTGATGCAGCCGTGTACGACTCACGTGTGTGGTTGCGTCTATGGTGGAGCGTCGGCGTCATACAATAACGTTGTGTGTATAGTAGTTCTTTCATATTGCACCGATTTGATGTCATATATGTTGCTACGTTTCTTAATAAAATTGGTCAAAGTTCTGAAGTTTAACTTAGTACATGAGTTAGGAGAACACTCATTTCAGAACGGGGTAGTATGCAAGTATTGGGTATGCAGAAATTAATCAGAGTGGGTAATATCATCAAAGTCTAAATTTACGTTAACTCTCTTAGTCTCTGACGTTTTGCTTTTTTAAATTATTATTTCTGCAAAGAGATATTTAGATTATCCCCTTTTGTCACCTTCATTATGTACCCTAGCTAGTACAACATTTTCTCGCGAGAAAATTATAGAAGAAACTATGGGCACCATTTTAGCTACAAGCACTCTTTCAAATCTTAAACCCTGCAAATAGGCTGCGATTTTTAAGGTTCTCCAGAAGCCTACTCCCATGCCCGAGGTCTGGCAAACTAGAGGGAATTTTCAGAACATGGGTAATCTTAATCTCGACATTACTTATCTCGGCTTTAATTTACATAGCATTCTGACCTCTAAGTTTCATATAATCGGGAAGAAGGGAGTTCTTTCATACCGTTCATTTGTCATTTTTGTCTAAGTTACTCCCTCTAATCCCTAATAAGTGTCGAGGTTTTTGATTTAAATTAAAAAATACAAACTTTTGATTTAGAGTATGAAAATTGACACGTACGTGCACCCTTTGCAGGCAAATATTTTTATCAGAAAATTTAGAGAGCTTGAAATACGAATTTTGAGGCTGGCCTAAAATCGGGTTTATGAATACCCAGAGCCACAGCCAGGCACGTCTTTTCGCTGGCGAACACATATTTTCCTCGGATGCGCAATTTCTTCTCATGGTTCCATCGCTCCAGAAGCAGTATTCATATGGTTCCATATGGTGATACTAGTAAGCTTGCACGTGCAACGCACGTCTCCATTTTTAAATACAATAAATCCTTGGAATTTTCATTTAAATTTAAAATATACTAGGAAAATTGCCCATGCGTTGCACTGGGTGATAAATTGTTAAATCATCATAGCATAATGATAGATATATAAAAACTAACATGCGTATGGATTATATTTTACCTCCTTGCATCGTTCTAGTTGACATCTTAATTTTCATGTGTGGTCTTGTCGGAGCTCGCCTCTCGACCTATGAACTTACTCTTATTCTTGCTTCTCTCGCTATCTTGTCGGGGTGATGCCTGCCTCGCGACGGTTATTTTGTCTCGGTTATTTTTATGGCAGGAGTTTATGAAAAAAAAAAAAACTTCATGTTCCAATCTTTTTTATCGGATGTCCCCGAGACTTCACATTCCAATCTTATGCGTACTGACCATATCATCAAAGTTGGTGTTCATGTCTTTGTATTAGATCGGCAAGCTCGCCACTTTCAGATTGGACATATCAGAGTTGTGTTCGGGTCTTCTACTCGTGTTGCAGGCCTTCTTTTTTCTAGGCGAAACATCCTTGATCAGATTAATCTCGTACAATTCACGAACGCTTGTCCTCTAATAGGCTGCAATCTGCCCAACGCTAGCACAGATTTTTCCTGGGCCTTTAGGCTTTAATCCAACGCACGCACGACCAATCGAATCAATTATTCGAAATAAATAATGTGCCAATTGATGCCAGATTCTTCTAGCTTGCCAAAGAGAGATATCCTCGCACACTTCGCCAGCGGCCGCTGCATGGGTCTGGCCGGAAAGACATAGAGCAGCAGCCAACGACATCGGACTGGATCTAGATGACCTTCGACGACAGCGACGATTCTACCTGTCAGCGGGCTGACCAAGGAGCCAAGGCCGCCGCGTAGCCCACGCGGGTGAGCCGTGAGTGGTGCCAAGGCGGTGACACGGACGTGACCAAGACTTCGCGAGGCTATGACCCGCTGCACTACTGGCAGAGGCGGTACTACAAGATGCTGATGAACATCATGGCCGAAAAGGAAAGGCTTCGGTCCGTCGGTGAGGAGAACTTGAGCCGTCCTACAGCTTCATCCCAATATATAGTGGTCGCTGACGCTGGTAGTCCTTTGCGGCAGCATTGACCCCTACCGCCCGGACGCCTGCGGCGTTGCCGCCTTGTCCGGCACTCCGGCTGCTGGCATTGGCCTGCGGCGTTGCCACCCTGTCCGGCTGCTGGCATTGGCGTGTCCGCCTAGCTGATTGAACCCTACAGAGTATAGCCTCACAAGGATCGTGGACGTGCGCGCAGGGGCCTCGTGAGCACCGCCGTAGCGATCGAGCCTCTCGTATAAATCATCGAACTTCTGGTTGTCCTTGTCGTTATGATCAGAGGTAGCCGTGTGGTATATGCCTTGAAGCCTAGCTGCTCACTTCTACGCTAGGATCTGCTGCCTGCACCTGCATCATGCAACCTGTCCAGCTGTTCCAGTTCATCCTTAGGTCCCTCCTAGTTACGATCTTCTTCCTGCTGTTGCGTGCAGATAGAGTCTTTACTCCCGGCTGCATTCACGAGACAATATGCATGGCTGCAGTCGTGCATCTGTGCAGCTTGATATGGCCACGCAGGAGCGGCTCAGTCGAGGAGGAACGCTTGCACAAACTCGAGGTCTCCGCCTCGTCGCTTCTTAGTTGATGCCCGTCCGGCGTTTCTGGTCGGAGTCGAGGAGGAACGCCTGCACAAACTCGAGGTCTCCGCCTCGTCGCTTCTTGGTTGATGCTAGTGGATTTCGTCGTGCTCTATCTCGCGTCGTGGTCGACATATCGTGCTCACCTATATATGGAACCAAGAGTTTGGAACGTCCCCGGTAGGAAAGCCTATAGGTGATTGATCTGGAGTTGTTTTCGGAACTACCACCTAGATGTAAACAGCGGTAGATGTGGAGTTATTTTTGGAACCATATGATAAGACCTCAAGCACGATACGGGGGACGGACGAAAATCAGGAATCAACCGAACGGATGAAGAAAACGAGGACGAAACCGCGGAAACGCTTCTCCCTTTATTATTAGGTATAGACTAGTAAAAGTGCCCGTGCGTTGCACCGGGAGAAAAATACTCATATACGCCCTCCGTCCTCAAATAAGTGGATATCTAGCTCTAAACTTTGTCCATAAAAAAGGTGTATTCCTATTTCTCAATACACTTTAATTGTTTCTCTCTCGTCGCACGGAAATCAAACTCAATAATATTATACACATATTCTTCTTATTTTGTACATGCAATTAGCTTATGGCAGGTAAAAGAATTAAAGAGGAGAGATGCATATTTCCAATTTATTTTTTTACTCCACTTCATAATTTATTTTAGAAAACCCGCAGGTAGATTTATTTGTGAATGAAGGGAGTACACCTGCAAATCATCAATGTTGGCACTTTGTCTCTTTGTCACCATCCATGGTGGTTACTTGTTTCCTATTCATGACAAACATAGCATGGGTGGCCAATATATGTCTCTCTATATATCCACTTATATAGCTCTATAATAAATCCTCTTTGGTTTGTATTAATATGGTGGAATTCTCTAAATTGCAACATCTGCGGGTTGATTTTATAAACAACTGACATGTAATAATTTAAGAAAAGGAATATCTCTTGATGGTATCCACAATTTTGAGTTGTTTACCCACTCATGGTCCCATTTTCTCAGCCTATACATGACATGATTTGACCAGAAAAAATAAGCAAGCCAGACTCAAACACTTAGAGAGATCATAATGACTAATGGCATTCCAGGATATCGAAAAGAAAAACTTTTCATGCAAACAGCGAAATAAATCGCTAGAAAATAATTTCATTGTCAATCTATAGCAAATAACTTCGTTGGCTTGCATCATTATCAGTCAAGAATAGAGCTCTCTCTTACTCTCTAGTTTCGCACAAATAGACACCTAAAATACCCGTACGTTGCTATGGTTGTAAAATAATCAAATTTAAATTGTAAAATGTCAGCATCGTCTAAATTTTGCTCCAAATCAGCAGAAATGGCTCAACATTAAAAAATATATAACCTCTTCGTATACATTAATTGAATGTAAATGCACTAATTTCTTCTGTAGAGATATATAAAGGGTTCACCATCGCAATCGATTCTTTGCATGGCGTGTTGCGTCTGAACTCACGGTTAGCTATAATTTGTTCTAATCTAGCTTTCTTTTCCGCTGGCTCCATATTTGCATATTTATTTCTTTTTTGTGCACATACTTTCTTTCTTTGTTCTGGCTCTAAATCTGCATATTTCTTCGTCTTCTTAACCTTTTTGTTTTGCTTATAAGCTTCACGGCGTTTTTCTAGTTTTTTCTGCTTCTCTTCATAGGTCAGCTGAGCATATCGCTCTCTATCTTTTATTCTTCTTTGTTCCTTAACATCCATGACTTGAAATTGCAACCCAAATTGCTTGCCTGCATTGCATAAGAGTTTTCATATTGTGAGTTATAAATATAAATAAATTTTATATTTAGAAAAACTGATTATGTTGACACTAAATCACGTTCTCTATATCTCTCTTCCTGGTCAGAGAAGACACATACAAGCGCAGTGTTTAAGCTCGTGGTGTAAAAAAATATTTTTAAAATAGTCAATCTCATAACAATTAACAACCATGAAAGATTAGTTTTTTCTAAGGAAACAAAACAACAGCGGCTGGGCCACATCCTTTGCTGGGTCATATAGCAGGGGATACAGACAAGTCCGCTCCTCCCCAAGGAAGCGGGCGATACAGACGGGTCGTCTTCCTCGCGAAGCTGATCCAATTCATGTTTGCTTATGGCTGCTGTAGCTTTAGTTAGGAATATTTAGACAAACTGCTGTAGCTTTAGTCGGGAATAATTAGAAAAAATGTGATGTTTGGCTGAAGGCTGATGAACCCTACCTGAGTGTCAGGCGACTCAGGCCTCACCGCTCTCTTATGAATTCACCCCTATGTGAAGTCCTGGCGCGGCACGGCAGATAGGAAGTCGTTGAAGGTGGCCTTGATCGACGCAGAAGGCACCTCGCGGGCGCGATTCCCGCTGTCAAGCCTATCGCGGATGTCCAGATCCTTCCTCTGTCTGGCCTTCCTTCCTGCTCGTCTCCGTTGGAAATCCAGGGTCTTAGTTGGAAATCGAGATGTTGGACAGATTGGTCTCGTCTTCCTGCTCTTTTCCGTTGGGAATCGAGGTGTAGGACAAGATTGTTTTCACGGGATTCGATCTGAATCGAGGGTCTCTGCTGTAAATCGAGGTGCGGGGTAGATTGTCTTTGCTTTGCCTTGTTCTTCCGTGCGGGACAGATATTTTTCGACGGGACTCTGTTCCGCCTAATTTCTGGAGGAGGCGACGGTCTGGTCTGCTCTGGTTTGGCCTGTTCTGATTCGTTCTGTCGCAATATTGCAATTTATATCGGTGAGACGATTGAAACCGACACGAACTGTTTTTCCATCCGATAAAGAAGCGTTTTGTTCGCTCGCGGGATCGTTTTTTTGCAGTAGCGGTAGAAAAAAAGGCGACGGACCACGGACGAACAAGAAATCCACGGACGAAAGGAGAAACGCTTTTTCTTTATTATTAGGTATAGATTGTATCGTAACCTAACGAGTGTGGATTTTGTACACACAAGTATGGGTGTGGATGCTATCTGTACCGTCCGTGCTAGTCTTGAGATCGACGCCACCGGTAGCAACTTGTTTTCTATTCTGTTATCGCTCGAATTTATCTGTCACTTCAATCTTTGCTTTTCCCTTTTTTACGCCGCCCGACACGGGAACACCGATCGCACGCCTACTCTCTGCAGGGAGAGATTCTGCCGTACCCAGAAAAAGAGAGCACGACCTTGATTACTCCGACCAAATCTTCGCTCTCGTTGATGGCGAGAAACAAGTTTTTCTCTCCAAGTTCTTCCGCGGCGAGATCCCACCCCGATTCCAGCATCGGCCCGAGCGTTGACTTGGAGAAGGAGCAGATCGACCTCACGCGTGTCGCGGGGCGATGAGGAAGTGGATCGGGTTGAGACCGGATACATGGGGCTCTTGAGAAGAGCCGCTCTTCGGGTGCGGCCAGGGTGGAGGCGCGCCTCCATGCCCCGCTCGTACCGGAGCTCCGCAGCCAGGGAGCACTTGGCGCGGTCGAGCTCAGCGTCCTCCGCGGCTCCGCAACCAGCTTCCACACCATTATCAGGTACATCTTGAGCAGATGCCGCTGCGTCTCCGTGTGCGCGGAGAGGGCGGTGTTTCCGCGGCCGCCGCGTCCCTGGCCGCGCTGGAGAGGTCCTTCAGTAACCTCCGCTTGGTGTCAAAGAGCCTTGTGAGCTCCGCGACCACGGCGGCGTTCGCGGACTGAATCGCCTCGCCGTCGTAGAGGAACTGCACGAGCTGCAGCTCCCTGTAGGCCGCCTTGACGAACAGGTTGGCGATGAGGGAGTCGCGAGCGCATCCGGCAAGACGACCGACACCGTCATTGGGACCCTTTCGCAAAGTACCAAGCGCAGCGTCCCTGCTTCCTCTCTCTGTCTAACTCTTTTTGGACTCTGTCCATCTCTCTCCCTCATCGCGTGTGTGCATGTGCTTTCTGAACTTCTTGCAATTTCGTTCGTGATCTCAAGTTTTCAAGATTTTTTTTCATGATAAGTGGTTGTTCTTGCTTATTTGATATTTTTGTACAATAACATGTTTTTGGTTCACAGCTATAGATTTTCTGAACCTTAGCTTAGTTGTTTTATGCAAAACGTTGAGTATTGTGAAATTTTGTTCATAGTCTCTTCATTATTTCTTGTTTCTTGTTCTGAAATGAACATAGATATGTTGTTCTTGGCCCAAAATCCTCGTTGGAAAAATAATTGTGAAAATTTACAGTAAAAATGCATACTTGGAGTTCACTCCTTTTCAATCTTGTTCAAGTGATTTTGTTAGTTCAGTTTTAAAAAGTATGGTTTTGTTTGCCTTCTTGACCGGTTGACCCCCCGTTATTCAGCGCAGACCTGTTTCTTTTGCATGTTCGTGATAGTTGCATAGCTGCGTAGCCACGCTCCTCTCTCTCTCCCTTCTAAAAAATGTCATCTAGGTGTGGAACATTTGCGGAATTCAGACACGGTTTTTCCCGCGACTTTGCTCGGATGGACCGCCTGATGATACAGGTTGGGCTGGAATTTCTGTTGACCAGTTTTAGTCGAAATGTTTCATGATGGCTCGTTGACTCGGCGTCCTTTTTTTCTTGTAATTCTGCAGGTTGTGTGGAGAATCGTTTGAGAGTTTAATTGAGTTGTTGGTACAGAGCTTTCAAAACCTGCTAAGTGCTAACCTTTCATGTTTTAGGTACTCCAGATCTGTTCAATGGAATTTAGAAACACCTCAAAGAAGTCCAAACGCAACAAGATTTCTTTTAGAGAGTAGAACACAACAAGATTTCTGTTGCTTGCTCAGTGACATGCTGGAGTAACACGGCGCAGCTGTACCATTTTCTTTTCTCTTTCAGTTCTCACATTGGTATGTAAGAATAGCCACATAGATTGTTAGAATTGGTGGAACGAGCATGACTACAGTTTCAGAACTTGTATAATTCACAGCGCCGTGATCTTTAACATTTTGTAATATATAATCCAAGTGCTTGTATGCATTTGATAATATCAAGTTCTCTGCTTGAATTCATATTGTCTTCTTAATGTATGCGAAATGGCTACATATTGCACAAGAGTTCAAATCCATATATGTCGTCTTCTTAATATCAATAGTCATGGCCTAGATCGAAGGATATTGCACAGGAATCCGTATTGCAGTGAGCTACTGGTGGCTGCATGACATCACCATTGAAGAGGAGGGGCAAACGTACTAGACAGAGGAGGGAGAAAAACGAGAGAAAGAAGAAAAGAGAACTGTGGGAGATGCGGAGGAGGAAATTGCACAAACCACTCACTTTTGCTGTCTCTGTTGCACAAACTACTCACTATTCACGTCTTTTGCAGAAAACACCAACTTTACGTGTAGTTGGTTGCAGAGAGGTCCAAATCTGAGATTAGGCTAGTTAACAGCAAATCTGACGGCTGGGTCCACAACTAGTGATGATGTGGCACTTAGTATCATAAACTAGCTTTTTTCAAGAATTTTTAGAAGTTTGAAATTTTTCAAATAAACGAAACAATATAAATCGAGCACTGGAGGCGGCGATAGGAAGATGGCAAGCTTGATGGCTTTAAATTATGTCAAACTTTTCGAAATTACGTATGTCATATTGTTTCAAATACTATAATTTTTTCAGAACTTTTTGAAAAGTTTGAACCCAAGTTTTGGCCATATCTCACAAAAAGTGCTAAATATTTTAAAGTATTTCAAACTTTCCTAGATTTTTTAGTTTATATTGTTCCATTTATTGGAATTTTTTTAATTTTTAAGGTTAAAAAAAGAATAGTTGATGACACGTGTATGCCACATCATCACTCATTGTGGGCCCTGGCTATCAGATTTGTGGTTAACAAGTCTAATCCTTGATTTGGACCTCTGTGCAACCAACTACATGTAAAGTTGGTGTTTTCTGCAAAAGACGTGAAAAATGAGTGTTTTGTGCAACATAGACAACAATAGTGAGTGGTTTGTGCAATTTCCTCGATGCGGAGCAATGAATGGCTATCGTTTTGGGGGAATCCTATGCACCTGACCCATAGGCATGTCCATGACGCGGAATAGTTGGTGTCTCGGCGTCAAAGCCGGGCCTGACAACTTTATGTCTCCTCCGAAAAATGCAGAAAATGAAGACAATGCAATTCTGTCAAACCAACTTTTTCCGGATCTTAAAGCATCCAACGGTACAGATAGCATCCATACCCATGCTTGTGTGTACAAAGTCATTTCCGGTAACCTATATGTGTTCATATGTATAACTGATCAACATGGACAAGATATAAAAAATGAACATGTTTTCAGGACAATAATTACTCAGGTTGGAATGGAAACACTATCAAGAAGCTAAAGTAAAGTCATGTTCACAACTCAGCCTTAGTGCAAACATTGTAAAAAAAAACTATTGCAATTAGTATGATATTCATAAAATCTAGCAATTGTGGACGTCCAAGGCACGTTCATGTTCTGGTGTAAGTGCTTCTGATGTCACGGAAAATATACTCAACCGAGTAAGGCCTGATATATATTCAGTATCATAGGAATACATGAGACCGCTAGAAATACACAATATACTTTTTTCATCATTAAACACATGACAACTACACAAGGTAGCAATCAATGCATTTTTTTAATTTTTTGTTTAAAAAAGTTCAAACATTCTTAAGCCATCTATATATATGAACAATGTGAAAATGCTTCCCAAACAACTCAACATAATTTTATTTGTCCAAAGTAAATGGTATAAATTATGGTCCAAAGCAATGATATTAAGAGATGAACTAATATTAAAACACTTTAAACAGTGATTCATGGAGCTACAAGATGAACAAACCCAAGAGAAATTGGCACTTCAAATGTTAGATAAATTAAAAAATTGAGAGAGTGTCAGAAACAGGCTATAATGTCAGAAACATTATAAGGCCACAAGGCTCTAAAAAAAGAAAGAAAAATGAGATAATTGAAGCAGCCTCGAAGCCTCTCTGCACCCTATAACTGTAAACATCTTTAAATATTCTTCCTACTAATAAGTTCCAGCAGTTCGGATATTATTGTACTTTACAGGATTACACATGTCAGGATAGTCCAGATGCTGCAATATAAATTATATATGAACAATAAAACTGGATCGAAACCTATTGAGCAATTACTTTTTGTGTTCAAATCGATATCAATAGTCCACTGTGCTTAAATATGGTGCTTGTACTATATATCCCAGAAGAGGAATAAACAATTAGTTGTGTGATGTCACATATTTTTCAATGCAAGACGACTGCCCACAAACCAGATCAAGTACCTACAATTTCAGTATCATATTCACACACTGGTACTATTAGTCCAAAAAATTGGGCTTGTATTGGTTCGGAATTTTTTCTAAGAAAAGGTTACATGTCGAAGTGAAATCTAGTGACCTTCGGTACTACAATGTCCTACAGAAACGGTAAGCTATAACATTACAACAAGATTATCATATATGATATTCCCCGCAAAAAAAAAGATTATCATATATGATACATGTTCAAATATATCTCATTGAATACCATTCATCCTTGAGTATAATTGCATAGATGAGTAACAGTTCTCGAATTAAATTTCATGTAATGCTACTCGCGTACTAACGTAAATCAGTCATCTATGTACACCAAACATCATATGTAGAATTTGCATACCTTAAACAGATGAAGGATTCAGAAGAGATCGAATGTAAAGTGGTGAGGCCTCAGCTATATAAAAAGAGGTATACATGACGTAGTGTTATGAATAAAATGCTAGACTAATGAAAATAGCATTGGAGTACACAGTACAGAAGGTAGTGCTATCAGACGACATAGATAAGAACACAACACAATGTCTGGTTGTGACCTTCTTGATAGAAGCGATGCACTATAGCACATCGTTGCCACTTCTGGTTTCCCTGCCATCAGAACATATTCATGTTTCAGTGTCCCCCGAGCCTCTAATAATGAGCATCGGGTAGATCTTAAGTGCCCTCTTTCGACCTAAAAAGATAACAATAAAAAACTGATTAGCCCGACTTCCCTATTATGAAATGAATTGTTCTGTGTAAACAAAGTGCCACCTATATCAATATAGAAATTAGAACGATCAACAAAAATTACTTAGTCAATTGATGCAGCTAACACATCTGGACGCACACCCAAACTGCAAAAAGGAAAGGTAGCTGCTGCAGCTAATTTCTGCAACTGCATGAGAACACACATTTAATCAGCAATAGACTACTCATTTCTCTCTAATTGAATCAAGGTGCATGATCCCAATTAACAAATTAAAATTATAGCCTGTGGAATGCATGCCTCAATTCATGCCAACACCTGCGAATCCAACCAGCCTCACCAGATTGAGTGATCAGAAATCGAAAATACAGCTGCAAATACTCTAGGAATAAGGGCATCAAGACATCTGATCATACTCTGAATTCTTATGAATTCTCTAAAACCAAAAAACCAATCCAAAATATATATACCACTGGTCTAGAAACCCAGCAGAACAAAATATAATCAACATAAATGTGTGCATATGAGTATACCAGTACAAAGATAATTTTGTTTACAACAACCCCACGGTTGCAAACCTTATTTCAGGCCCATGCCAAAGAACCATCATTGCTGGAGCCAGGGGCGGCGGTAGCCTAGCCGTTCAGGAGCGCCTGGATCTCCTCTAGTACATCCAATTCATCCTAATATCCCACAGGCCACCCTCAAGCCAGAAATGCTCAATGCTCCATCCAACCTCTGCATGACAGTAAGGTAAAATAAATATTGACATCAGCATAAAAATAGGTGCGAGATAACATGTACAATTTAACATTAAACCCTTTAGGCACTTAACATGTAAGTGAACTAAGAATATGTCAACCGAAGGGGTTTCCAACCAACTATAAGATCAGTGTCAATCTTCTCAATGTACTGAACACTCCAGCTTATAAACTTGACTGGGAGGAATAAAACTCTCATCACCCTTTGAGCCTGCATGCAAATCTACATCCAAGCAAGAAAACAACTGTACGTATCTAGCAGCAAGTATACTGAAGGTAAGAAATTAAATTCCTAAGTGCTGCAAACTATCTTGCTACTTGCACTACACTGAAAACTTGAACATTTGATGAATATACCTATGTATATACAAATTCGGAACACATAAACCAATGCAAAATGACATATCTGGAGTAGATACACATGCCTGTTACACAGTAGCAATTAAAAGCCAGGACAAATGGGAAATATATGAGCAGTTGTAGCATCGTGAGGCAGCAAGAACGACATGGATCTTCATGGTGAGGAAAAGAGTGGAACCATACAAGCACATTGTCCTGCATTAGTTTAATTAGCACAAAACCCACATAAACCTAGTAATGTTGTCTGACTTAGGGACATCAACGTTATCCATTAAAAACGCACCACCCTATAACTACAAAAGATAAAAGTTCTTCTCAAGGCCGAAACCCAATAAGGGAATTAACAATACGCTAGGGAAAATAACAATTGCAAAGTTAAAGAAATACCAATGATTGCAAGTGTAACAACAATCCACATATTTAGGGAATACGACTTGCATTTTCCAGGAGGTTTCAGATGAAGCCCTTGTGCAAGGTTTCAGAGGAAATCTCCGCATAACAAGGTGAAAACTGAAGACAACAAATGAGAAATAAATTCAGGTGTCAGATAATAAATAAGAATTTGCAAGCTACATGAAAAGGGGAAAATGTGAAAGCACGGTTTCACAGGTCGGTTAACCTGATGTTCAATTTTACCATGACCTTATGGACTTATGACAACGCAGACGAACATAAGACTACGACCCCAGTAATGGATCTCGAAGATGTTGTGGTTATTATCCTCTTCGTGACAGCAATCACATCCTGGGATAAAAGAAAGAGCAGAGCCAGTAACTAATCTGTCAACGGAGATTAGTCAGTTACTCAGTTTAACAATATAGAAATAGAGAAAGATGGGAAGTCGTTTCTAACCTACCTAGGCATTGTGCAACACCACATAATTGAAATCATTACCATCACCATGCCTCTAAAGCAGGAGCTTCAAATGGTGAGGCCAATCGGCAAGGAGGAGAAAGGAGAAGACACTGTGACGGCTGCAACCTGGAAGGTTCAGGTTCGCCACTACTTTCCATTTTCTCCGGCTGCTGTCTAAGACGAAGCAACAAAGAGAAAAGACGTGGGAATTATCTTCCTTAGGGCAGAGCAGACGACGAGCGCGGCGGCGGATGCTTCTTGCTTGGCCGTGGCGTTGCCGCCCAGCCGTCTTCCGATCTTGCTCGGCCCTCCTCCGGTGCCTCCGTGGCGCAGCAGCTGAGGGAGCCTCCCGACCGGCCACCTCCTCCGGCTCTTTCGTGGCATCGGCAATGGGAACCCTCTCTCGAGACCCATCTCTAGGGATGCGGCGGTCGCCTGGGAGAGATGCAGCGAAAACCTGGTAGGGCTGTGTGGGCGATGAGGATGGGGAGTTGGGGACGTCGTGGGGAGTCGGTTTGTTCGCTAAACGTGGGTTAGCGGAGAAATCACCGTGTAGGGCATTGTCTGCCGCGTCAAACATGGAACAAATCTGAGTCGTTGGATAGTCTGGTTTAATGGCTACGATTTGTTGGATGGGACTCTCTCTGTCTTTTATTAGTATAGTGGTGATGGTGATGGTGATTAAGGTTCTCCAGAAGCCTACTCCCATGCCCGAGGTCTGGCAAACTAGAGGGAATTTTCAGAACATGGGTAATCTTAATCTCGACATTACTTATCTCGGCTTTAATTTACATAGCATTCTGACCTCTAAGTTTCATATAATCGGGAAGAAGGGAGTTCTTTCATACCGTTCATTTGTCATTTTTGTCTAAGTTACTCCCTCTAATCCCTAATAAGTGTCGAGGTTTTTGATTTAAATTAAAAAATACAAACTTTTGATTTAGAGTATGAAAATTGACACGTACGTGCACCCTTTGCAGGCAAATATTTTTATCAGAAAATTTAGAGAGCTTGAAATACGAATTTTGAGGCTGGCCTAAAATCGGGTTTATGAATACCCAGAGCCACAGCCAGGCACGTCTTTTCGCTGGCGAACACATATTTTCCTCGGATGCGCAATTTCTTCTCATGGTTCCATCGCTCCAGAAGCAGTATCCATATGGTTCCATATGGTGATATGGACGCTAATGGGGTGGAAGCGGATCACAGTGAGATCAGTCCCTGTGAGTGAGACAGTATCTGAAGTCCGACCAAGCAGTGGTTGAGCGAGGCAGAAGGCAGGGCATGGCGCCATGCCGCCATAAAGTGTCCACGCCCGTTATTACTCCCTTGACTTGGACCTTTCGCCGCACCTTACTGCCTGAGTGAGTATACTCGTTTGCTCTGTCAAAATCTTAGCAACACATAGGTGTCATAGGTTAAGCACTTGAGCAACTTTGGGTTCGTCTACTTACTTGGTTCCCATGTTAGACGGTACTCCCGCCGTCATAGTTATTAAATTTGTTTAAGAATATTCATTTTTTTAGGAAATCATAGGAGACACTGAATTAGTGTCATTAGATTAGTCTTCAAACATACTTTCACACTACTATATACGTTGCTATTTTTACAAACTTGAAATTTGACTTAAATAAGACAAAAGGTAGAAGTGATCCTATATGGATTGAGGGAGTATATATTTCCGTGTAATTGTAGTCGAATATTTTCTTCTTGTTAACCATATAAACAGTAATCCTTCCCTCACAAGTGCAGATTTTAAATAGCGAAATTTAAGTACTCTCTCCTATTCATATGTAGACATATTTTAGTTGTAGATACATTCATGATAGCATCAAGTAATATGGATCGGAGGGAGTAGAAACATCTCAAAATCATCCTTAAGCTGGTAGATGCTCCCGTCTATGAATTTGTAAGCATGTTTAGTTGGTAAATTTCATGTTAAACTCCATTGTTTGTAACATGGCTGATAGTTTTACTTTATTTCAATAAAATACGGTTTGTTACTTAAAATGTTTAAGCATTACATTCAGCTTCATATAACTAAGACACACCTAGCCGCTCAAAATCCATCATCCGAATATAGAAATAGGAAATAAACATGCACAGTACAATTGTACAAGTAATCAACTAGGAAACTGTATTGATGCCTAAGACGGTGGAGGACTAATCCATAGATTACGCTGCAACCCAAGTTAGAAAAAAAGTCCCTCGTCGTATTCTCAAAGCGTGTAGATACCTCCAAAAATAGGTCGCGGTCCTCCACATGGTGTAAAGATGACGATAAACGCAACAAAGTGGTGCACCGATAGATAACCTACTAATAGAAGAATTTTTATCATTAAAACCTTGTCTTTTCTGCATAGCCAAAGCGAACAAATAATATGAAACGCTCCCACCCTTATAAGTATTTTGAACTTATGATCCATCCATTTAGCCAATTACTTAGCAACGCTATATGGCGGGTATAAGGTAGAACCTATTTGGATGATTGACCATATAGATCTTGCGAACTGACATCGGAAGAATAAGTGTTTTATAGTCTCATCCTGATGGCAAAAGACACACTTATTACTTCCCTGCCAATTGTGTTTTGCAAGGTTATTCTTAGTGAGGATCAGCCTCTACGTAGATACTACGCAAAAACCTTGGTCTCAGAGGGATCTTCATTTTCCAAATCTTTTTATTATTAAGAACCGACTCATCGGGTAGGACCAACACTCTGTACATAGAATCCACCAAAAATTTACCACTTTCATTTAGTTACATTCAAGCTCCGCTTCTCTTGCATCAGTCGGACTAAATCCAGACGGTGAAACAATGCATTCCAAGATGCAAGCATGGGGCCAGTGAGATCTCTTTGGAACATTGCATTCGGTGCGGAAGATTCCCGCATCTTAGTTGAAGTATCACTTTTGGGACGCACAATGTTGTACTGGCTTTATATTGTTCCCTGAGAATAGTATTATCTATCCACTTACATGTACATTGCTTCTTGTGTATGGCGCGACTTGGGAAGAACATAAGGCGGACTTTCTTTGTGAATTAGTAGATTTTCCAAAAGATAATACACAACATATTATGATAGAAGGGGTGATAATCCCTAAGTGCGGGGATCACCACCGTACAATTCGATAAGTATTTGAGTGTCAAACCGACTTATATGGCCCTTCGTGAAAAGCAATAGGTTGGAGTTTGTGTGAAGTGGTTTCCACTAGAAACTAGAAAACTGTAAAGTACTGAAAATAATTGTAGGAAGCAAAACTAGTGCAAGTAATGTGAGGTGAAATGGAGTAAGGTCAAGTAACTCAAGGGAGTAATTGTTCAGGAAAATTGCTATTTAATTTGTGTGGTTGGCACAATTAGTGAAGCTCAGTTGATAGTATTTTTGGTGTTTCTTCTAGAGAGGAGTCATAGATAAGTGTAGCCATAGATATAAGCAAATACACCACTAGTGATTGATTCTAAGGACATAGGTATGAGAAAACAACGGAATTATTAAGACATAAAGTCCATCCACCGTTGTAATTTTAAAGGTCCCCATAGTTATACCCCTTTGATTAACCATGAATTAATATGACATAATATCTAAAACTTGGGACATGGTTTCTGTCAATCTCCATCCATCCCTCTTCCTATCATCATGCAACGCTGATAACCTCATTGCATTCCCCAACGTATGTGTGCACTCGTATATCCGTACAAGAGATCACCATAGAAGATAACAAATACTTATATGCAACCATCAAAAAATTATCTCACAATTTCCAAGAACAAGTCGCTACTCAAACAAAGGCATAGAGGTACAATACATCTTGGGAAACAGATAGATTACCTCACACATCATGCTTGCCAAGAGATTACAAAGGGTAGATGAAGACGGTTCTAAAGGTGTTTATGAAGATGGTGCTAAGGGTGTTGATGAAGATGCTGATGATGATGTTGATGATGACCACGTCGGAGGGGGGTGGAGTCCACCGGAGGCAATTTCGGCATCGGTTCCCCCTCCGATCTCCGCTGACTGCGGCCTGCTGACTTTATTTTTATGTGTTTTCGATCTACGCCTCCATATGTTCTCAGATTGCATCGGGAACCCTTCTATATAAGGATTTAGGGGAAATCGAAGAGTATGGAGGTGGAATCGACGACATCCGATCAACGAGCCACCCAATCATGCAGGTGGCGCTGCCTAGGGTAGGGGCCACACCACCCCCTCTCTTTTGGGGCCCCGGGATCCGTTCTTGAGGTTCCAAAGATCCATCTTGATTGTCTTCGTGAAATATTAAGCCTCAAAAAAGCCTAGGTCCATTTGACTCCGACACTCCATATAGGTCCCTGAAAGTCCAAAATACACAAAACAAGGAATTCGTATTCTGCAGAGTTATAACCAAAATAAGGGGGATCATTGAAAGATCCCAAAAAAAATATAAAACATGGATATAACATTATATATAATGCAAACATAGAGGAATGTGTGACGATAAACTACAAAGTTCATGTATGCATTTTACATGCATCAAGGGGTTTTTATTTTTCTAAGATTCCAGCACGAAAAGAGAAAAGGCAGGTTCTATAGTCACCACCCGTTCTTATTCAATGTTGTAATTAACAATTTCGATGCAAGTGAGGTTATAATGCTTGGATGACAGTTCACGTGGACAAACAGCCTCTCAGAGCCAACTTACAAAAAACTAGACCATCTACTTATATATACCGAACGAGAATTTGAAGTTTAATTGGTCACCATACGGGCTCTAGAATGTTTTTAGTCTTTGGAATACCATGCATATATCCTTCTAGGGGGGGAATACAAAAATCTCCACCGTCGACAACCCTCCCCACCCCTCCCTCCTTCTCCCACCATCGCCAGAGGTCTTCTCGGTGCCTCACATGGACGAACGACGCGGGAAGGATCCTCCATGGCACGGGTGTCGTGCGACCGTCGGGTACCACTACGTGGTGGCTCTCCGGTGTGCAGCGGCACACCTAGAGCAGCCACGATACAGCAGACGGCGTTGGCAGCGGTTTGCATCTATGGGTTGGCCGCTTGGCCCCTGATATTTGGGTGGGAAGGGGGTGGACGATGCGGGCTGCGGAACAACGTGCCGCTGATGTAGGGTTCGTTGCATGTAAAACAAAAAAAAATACCGCAAGAATGAATAAAACCAAGATCCAATCTATGGAAAAGCCATGATCTAATCTATGAAGTAAGAGCAACGAGATAGATGAGAACTAACCCTCGAAGATCCAAAGACTTAACGAGATCAGATCTCATGGTTGATGAAGACGATCCTTCCGGTGCTGCAATCCGGCAGCACTTCCGTACTCGGTCACACTTACGGTGTCGATGAAGTCCTTCCTCTCCCCGTTCCAGCGGGCAGCGGAGGTAGTAGATTCCCTCGGAATCCCAGCAGCACGACGGCATGGTGGTGGAGGAGAAGTTCCTGCAGGGCTTCACCTAAGCCGGAGCAGGATTTAGCGGAAGGGACGAGAGGTTGCAGCTAGGGTTGAGGGAAGGGAGAAGTGGCGGCCACCCATCTCCTCTATTTATAGAGGGAGGGTGCGGCCAGGGTTCCCCCTTGGCCCCACTCCATCTAGGGCCGGCGCATGGGAGGGGGAGTTTTCTTTACCCTAGGCCTTCCCCCTTTTTTAGGGTTTCCCCTAAACCCTAGGGGTATGGATGGCTTGGGCCTTAAGGGCTAGTGCGCCTGGCCCATTAGAGCTGGGCTGCACCCCCTCGGCTCAGGTGGCCCCTCCCGGGGTCGTGGGCCCAATGTTGTCCCCTCTCGAACCTTCTAGAAACCCTCCGGTCAAACACCAGAAAACCCCGAACTTTTCCGAACCCCGAAAAATGACTTACCTTATATGAATCTTATTCTCCGGACCATTCCGGACCTCCTCATGATGTCCTGGATCCCATCCGAGACTCCGAACAATATTTGGTCTCCATCTCATATTCCATATCTACTAAACACCATCGAACCTCGTGTGTCACCCTGCGGTTCGCGAACTATGCACATAATCGAGACACCTCTCCGATCAATAACCAATAGCGGACCTGAAGATGCATATTTGCTCCCACATATTCAATGATGACTTCATGATCAAAAGAACCATTAACATACGATACCGATTCCTTTTGTCGCGTGATACTTTATTTATCTGAGGTTCGATCATCGGTATCTCTATACCTAGTTCAACCTCGTTACCGATCAGTACTCTTTACTCGTACCATGATAAGTCATCCCTTGTGACCTAGTCACATGCTTGCAAGCTAATTGGATGATATTCCACCAAGAGGGCCCAGAGTATATCAGGATGGATAAATCCCACTCTTGAGCCATGCGCTTCAACTCATACTTTCAGAATACTTAATTTCATCTTTATAACCACACATTTATGAAGTTGCGTTTGATGTCATCAAAGCATCCATCCGTGTAATTGATTAACACGATCTCATAGTCAAAGGATTAGGTTACTATATATCGAAAGCTTATAGCAAGATAAACTTAATGACTTGATCTTATACTATGCTTACTATGGGTGTGTGTCCATCACATCATTCTCCTAATGATATGATCTTGTTATTAACAACATCCAATGTTCATGATCAGGAAACCATGATCATCTATTAATCAACAAGCTAGTTTAACAAGAGGCTTACTAGGGACTCTTTTATGTTTACAAAACACACAAGTATTAATGTTTTCGGTTAATACAATTATAGCATGGGATGCAACCATTTATCATAAACACAAATATATAATAATAACCACTTTATTATTGCCTCTTGGGCATATCTCCAACTGTCTCTCACTTGCACTAGAGTCAATAATCTAGCTTATGTGGTAATATACCCAACACCCATGGCGTTCTGGTGTAGGTCTTTTACTCTCGGGAGAGCTTTAGTCAACAGATCCGCCACATTGAGATATGTGTGTACTTTGCAAATCTTTATATCACCATCTTCAACATACTCGCAAATACAATGAAAATGTAGCTTGATATGCTTCAGCTTCTTGGGTGACCTTGGCTCCTGTGCATTGGCTATGGCACCCATGTTGTCACAATAGATGGTCATCGGATCCAACGCACTAGGAACCACAC
Organism: Lolium rigidum; assembly: GCF_022539505.1. NCBI lineage: Eukaryota > Viridiplantae > Streptophyta > Magnoliopsida > Poales > Poaceae > Lolium > Lolium rigidum. The sequence continues at coordinate 122,409,756 of NC_061511.1, forward strand.
CAAGCTCCGTAATGAACCTCTTCATCCATATTGCTTCTGATGAAGCTTCCGAAGAAGCTATGTATTCTGATTCAGTTGAAGATTTTGCCACCACGCTTTGTTTGGCACTCATCCAGCTCACTGCTGCACCATTCAAAATAAATATGTATCCAGATTGAGACTTAGAGTCATCTGGATCAGTGTTCCAACTAGCATCGGTGTAACTTATTACATCGAGCTCTTGGTCACCTCCATAACAAAGAAACATATCCTTAGTCATTGTCAAGTACTGTAAGATATTCTTGACAGTTGTCCAGTGTTCCATTCCAGGATCACTTTGATATCTGCTGGTCAAACTAACAACATGAGCAATATCCGGTCTTGTACACAGCATGGCATACATGATAGAGCCTACGACCGAGGCATAGGGGATTTTGTTCATCCTTTCTCGTTCTTCTGTCGTAGCCGGACTTTGAGTTTTACTCAAGGTCTTACCTGGAAACATGGGCAAGAACCCTTTCTTGCTTTCATTCATTCTAAACTTCTTTATAACTTTGTCCAAGTATATACTTTGTGAAAGTCCTATTAAGTATCTAGATCTATCTCTATAAATCTTGATGCCTAAAATGTATACAGCTTCGCAAAGATCCTTCATTGAAAAACTTTTATTCAAATAGCCTTTGACACTTCCAAGAAGTTCTATATCATTTCCAATCAACAATATGCCATCTACATACAGTAGTAGGAATGCTACAGAGCTCCCACTCACTTTCTTGTAAATAATAGCTTCTCCAAAAGTTTGTATAAATCCAAAGTCTTTGATCACCTTATCAAAGCGTTGGTTCCAACTCCGGGATGCTTGCTTCAGCCCAACCTTGTCAGCATCTTTAGGATCGACAAAACCCTTGGGTTGTACCATATACAACTCTTTCTCAATGTCACCATGAAGGAATGCCGTTTTGACATCCATCTGCCAAATTTCATAATCAAAAAAATGCAGCGATTGCTAACAAAATCCTCATAGACTTTAGCTTTGCTACCGGTGAGAAATTCTCATTGTAATCAACTCCTTGAATTTTTCGGAACCCTTTCGCGACAAGTTGAACTTTATAGACAGTAACATTACCATCAACGTCTATTTTTCTTTTGAAAATACATTTGTTCTCAACAGCTTTGCGGCCATCAGGTAGGTCCTCCAAAGTCCAAACTTGGTTTTCATACATGGATCCCATTTCGGATTTCATGGCTTCTTGCCATTTGTTGGAATCCGGGCTCATCATTGCTTCCTCATACGTTGCAGGGCCGTCATTATTGTCAACCAACATGACATTTAAGGTGGGGTCATACCAATCAGGAGTGGTACGATTCCTTGTCGACCTGCGAGGTTCAGTAGTAACTTCATTCGAAGTTTCATGATCATTATCATTAGCTTCCTCTCTTATCGGTGCGTACGGCACAAGAACATCTTCCGTGCCGTGCTACTCTCAAGTCCGAGAGAAGGTTCAATAACCTCGTTGAGTTCTACTTTCCTTTCGAGCCACTTCTTTCGAGAGAAACTCCTTCTCAAGAAAGGATTTGTTCTTCGCAACGAAAACTTTGCCTTCGGATCTGTGATAGAAGGTATACTGATGTGGGCATTACCCTTCGGGTACCCAACATTAGTCTACCTCCTCCAGCCCAACTAGGGGCCCATGAAGATTTCTCAATAGACAAGGTGGGCCTATACGTTGGTTCCAAAGAAAGGATACCTACTCAAAGAGGGATTCTTGATGAACAAGGCAAGAAGACACCGAACAAGGAAAGACTAGAATATATCTAGTTGTAACCTAGTCGAGTCTGGACAAGAACTTTCGGGACCTAGCCTGCTATATGAAGTCCAGGAGAGAGCCTGTCGAAATACAACTTCAATATGTAGATCCACCGCAAGTTAGAGCTAGAACCCTAGAATATTTGCCTCTCGATGAGTCAACCAGCACAACCTATTGGATACCCCATTGTAACCCGATATATTCGATAATCAAGATCAGACAAGCAGGAAGTAAAGGTTTTACCTCATCGCGGGGCCCTGAACCTGGATAAATCTAACTCCTCGTTTGTTTGGTATCCGATGTCTCGTGCTAGCCTGCAGGATTCCATCAACCCTAAGCCCTCATGGTGGGCATTGCCGAGGAGCACCCTCGTCAATTGGCACCGTTCGTGGGAAACCTGCCGGTACAAGGCACTTCATCAGCTACTTTGATCGTGTCGACCACAAATCCACCAGCATCGTCGACACCATCGTCGGCTCCTTCATCGCCAAGCTTGGGGAACTCGATTCGTTTTGGGTCCTTTGAGTTTACTTCGCACACCGACTCATCGCGATCGGCTTTCTCAGGCTTACGCGGCAGGCTAGATATGACGTTCGGGAGCGTTCACTATTGCATCGATGCTGAGGGCATCCTTCGGCTGCATGACCCGTTCGCCCATAGCACATCAAGAACTCGTGGCTTCATCGACTGCTGCATCAACCGCTTCATCTCCAATCACAGTCGATCTATCGACTATGTTGTCAGCATCGACTCCAACATCTTCACCATCGACATCTTCACGCTGCTCCACGTCATCTATGTCCGTCGGATCTGACGATTCTGCATCATACGATTCGTAATATTGCCTCAACTGCGACACCAGACACGGGCTAGGTTCAGATGACACGCCTTTCGTCTATAGCGCCAAGTACTCCTCCGACGAAGAAAGTATCGACATCATCGCCGTGGCAGCCACTCGGAGAGTGGCGCATCACCAAAATTACGCCATCCTCAACTCTGTTAATGGAGAAGGACCTTCCGAAGGTGAACATACCCCACGCGTCAATCGTGGTGGATGCCGCAACGTTGAAGCTAGCGCCATCAGCGATGATAGCGCTTACACCATCACTGAGGAAGAGTGGGAGATTGCCCGCAGCTGCCGTGGCCAATAACACCCGAGTTCCCTCTGGAGTTTCGGCAGGAACCATCAACGCGTATCACACTATTTTGGAAAGGAATCGGGTTCGGTTAGAAAATGAACAAGCTGACCTCGATCGACGCCGGCAGGCAGCTGATCAATCAAGCGAGCGACGAAGGGCATCACATGGAAACGCGTCTCGCAACAACCAAGGTCCAGGGATATTTCGGCCACGAATTCCTCGTATTTCAGAAGCCGATGCAAGGGAGATCACTTCGAATCTCTCCAACTCTTTTATGACTATGGACACTACTTGTGACGGTAAAGCACACGTCCGTTGGGAACCCCAAGAGGAAGGTATGATGCGTACAGCAGCGAGTTTTCCCTCGCAAGAAACCAAGGTTATCGAACCGAGTAGGAGATGAAGGCCACGTGAAGGTTGTTGGTGAAGGAGTGTAGTGCGGCGCAACACCAGGGATTCCGGCGCCAACGTGGAACCTGCACAACACAATCAAAATACTTTGCCCCAACTTAACAGTGAGGTTGTCAATCTCACCGGCTTGCTGAAAACAAAGGATTAAACGTATGGTGTGGAAAAGGATGTTTGCTTGCAGAGAACTAATAGAACAATGATTGCAGTAGGTTGTATTTCAGATGTAAAAGAATGGACCGGGGTCCACAGTTCACTAGTGGTGTCTCTCCAATAAGATAAACAACATGTTGGGTAAACAAATTACAGTTGGGCAATTGACAAATAGAGAGGGCATAACAATGCACATACATATCATGATGACTACTATGAGATTTACTTAGGGCATACGGCAAAGAACATAGACCGCCATCCAGCATGCATCTATGCCTAAAAAGTCCACCTTCGGGTTAGCATATGCACACCTTCCAGTATTAAGTTGCAAACAACAGACAATTGCCTTAAGTACTGTGCGTAATGTAAACAATACAAATATCCTTAGACAAAGCATTGATAGTTTATCCCTAGTGGCAAAAGCACATCCACAACTTTAGAACTTTCTGTCACTGTCCCAGATTCAATGGAGGCATGAACCCACTATCTAGCATAAATACTCCCTCTTGGAGTTACAAGAATCAACTTGGCCAGAGCCTCTACTAGCAACGGAGAGCATGCAAGATCATAAACAACACATATATGATAGATCGATAATCAACTTGACATAGTATTCCATATTCATCGGATCGCAACAAACACAACATGTAGCATTACAATAAGATGATCTTGATCATGATAGGCAGCTCACAAGATCTAAACATGATGGCACAATAGGAGAAGACAACCACCTAGCTACTGCTATGGACCCATAGTCCAAGGATGAACTACTCACGCATCAGTCCGGAGGTGGGCATGGTGATATAGAGCCCTCCGGTGATGATTCCCCTCTCCGGCAGGGTCACTACAAGAAAAGTTCTGATAGACAACGTCTCAAAATCGTCCGCTAAGGGGTATTTTTCGTCGCATATGGGCCTAACCCGACGATATGGGTTCTGTTGTGGAAACTGCGTCAGGCAAAGTCCTACGACGATTTTTTCGGTCCGTCGCGCTTGGGCATATTGTTTCCGGGAGCCCGTTGACTGCTGACGTCATGCAAACTGACACGTGGCAGACGCCGTTAACTGGCAGTTAACGACGTTAACCGGCTGAAACCCCGTGGTAGATGGTAGGCCCACACGAGGCCTGCCACGTCTTAAGCGGCCGGCCCATTAAGTTTGCGGGCCGGGCCAGCTGACTTAGTTTGACCGGTCAACTATATAGTCGGGCTGGTCCATTAGTTACGTGGGCCGGGCCTAACCTCTAAGGTTGATCGGTCAAAACTTTAATGGGCCGGCTCTCTAAGCATGTGGGCCGGCCGAATGCACTCGTTTGACCTGGTCAACGAGCAAAGGGCCGGCCCACAAGACATGTGGGACCCACTTTCTCGGTATCGGGCCGCCCATTTACAAAGTGGAGTCCACATTAAAGCAACCGGGCCGGCGCAAGAACTTAGTGGGCCGGCCCACTAGCATGTGGGTCCCACTTTCCTGCTATCGGGCCGGCCCATTTAGTACGTGGGGTCCACATTAGATCAAATGGGCTGGCCCAACAAGCCAGTGGGTCGGGCCAAAAGCACCGGTGGGTCCCACTTTCCTGTTAAAGGGCCAGCCCATTTAGTATGTGGGGTCCACCATATAGCAAGTGGGCCGGCCCAACAAGATAGTGGGCCGGGTCATAAACACAAGTGGGTCCCACTTTCCCGCTAAAGGGCCGACCCATTTAGTATGTGGGGTCCACCATATAGCAAGTGGGCCGGCCCAACACGCTAGCGGGCCGCGCCAAAAACACCGGTAGGTCCCACCTTCGTCTTAAAGGGCCGGCCCATTTAGTATGTGGGGTCCACTATATAGCAAGTGGGCCGGCCCAACAAGATAGTGGGCCGGGTCAAAAACACCGGTGGGTCCCACTTTCGTCTTAAAGGGCCGGCCCATTTAGTATGTGGGGTCCACCACAAAGCAATTGGGCTGGCCCAACTAGGTAGTGGGCCGGCCCAGTAGTGGGTGGGGTCCACCTTAAAGCAAGTGGGCCGGCCCAATTAGAGTGTGGGGTCCACAAAAATCAAATGGGCTGGCCCAATAAGTAAGTGGGCCAGCCTGTTTAGTTGCTGTTTATATGCCGGCGTAAAAGGCGCTTTAGGATTTTGCGGGCCGACACGTATGTGATTTCGCTTAATTGGGCCGTTTAAGGGATGGGAATTCGTGATTTAGATACTGAGAATATTTACGCAGCATTGATTTCCGTCGGATAGCCTCACTTACCACAAGCACCAAAGAAAAAATGCGCGAAAGAACTATAAAAACTAACTAAATATTACATCAGCCGCAAGGCTTTGAAAAAATATTACGGAACCCGGAGAAATTGAATGGTAATTAAACCTAGCAATACAATGAAGCGATCCAGGCAATCTTTTAAGTTGTCCATGCAGCACCTATATCCGAAACAAAGACATTACAAGTTAAGACAACGAACAATGGAAACGCAAAGACACCGCAATATTGTTTGCCAAAGAATTTGGAACTCATCATTTCGTCGTTATAACAAGATCATTGTAATGCGCACAATAAGCAAACAAAGAGTGCATGCCGCATACCAACAGACCAATATAACGAGCATGTTAGAATGAAACGAACGAGACTTACTCACTGCCGAGTCCCATGCAAACCAACATGTTCGAGGAGTACAAAATTGGCATGAACAACATAGTAGCATGCTATAAATTTTGTAACAACGATCGAGCAAGATGAAGTTATGATGGCTACATCTACGAGAAGCGGGGAATGTAAACCAAAAATAGAAGTTACGATGGCAAAAGCTAAAGAGGAGGGAATGTGAACCAACATGTGCCAAGTGCAATTACTTCATTTTGGCCGTGAACTAAATAATACTCCTGACTTATAGTGATGGGGATGCAAATCAAGATGTTTCATGATATAAACTTAATGAGCAACACATAGAGGATAGTTAATGCTGGAGCTTAGGATGGACCAGATACAGAATATAGTGGGATCACCTGTGAACTTGTATAAGAGGGAATGCAAACCAATATGTTCAGCTTTCCATATGTGAGCGTTGATGTCTACGTTCCCCCTCCTTTCCTGTAGACAGTGTTGGGCCTCCAAGAGCAGAGGTTTGTAGAACAGCAGCAAGTTTCCCTTAAGTGGATACCCAAGGTTTATCGAACTCGGGGAGGAAGAGGTCAAAGATATCCCTCTCATGCAACCCTGCAACCACAAAGCAAGAAGTCTCTTGTGTCCCCAACACACCTAATAGGTGCACTAGTTCGGCGAAGAGATAGTGAAATACAGGTGGTATGAATAAGCAGTAGCAACGGTGGCGAAAAGTGCTTGGCGTGTAGTTGATGGTGGTGGTATTGCAGCAGTAGTAACGCAGTAAAACAGTAAACAAGCAGTAGTAACGCAGTAGTAGTAACGCAGTAGTAGTAAACAAGCAGTAGTAACTCGGCAGTATTTAGGAACAAGGCCTAGGGAATAGACTTTCACTAGTGGACACTCTCAACATTGATCACATAACGTAATAGATAAATGCATACTCTACACTTTTGTTGGATGATGAACACATTGCGTAGGATTACACGAACCCTCAATGCCGGAGTTAACAAGCTCCACAATAATGCTCATGTTTAAGTAACCTTTAGTGTAAGATAGATCAACGCTACTAAACCAAGTACTAGCATAGCATGCACACTTGTCACCTTCATGCATATGTAGGAGGAATAGATCACATCAATATTATCATAGCAATAGTTAACTCCATAATCTACAAGAGATCATGATCATAGCATAAACCAAGTACTAACACGGTGCACGCACTCGTCACCTTTGCACACATGCAGGAGGAATAAACTACTTTAATAACAAATCACTAGAGTAGCACATGGATAAATTGTGATACAACATGCTGCAATCATAAAGAGATATAAATAAGCACCTCACTATGCCATTCAATGAGTAAGTATTCTGTGAAATCTAGCCTAAGAGACCCACACGGTGCACACCCTGTCACCTTTACACACGTGGGACGAGGAGTCTCCGGAGATCACATAAGTAAAACTCACTTGACTAGCATAATGACATCTAGATTACAAGCATCATCATATGAATCTCAATCATGTAAGGCAGCTCATGAGATTATTGTATTGAACTACATAGGAGAGAGATGAACCACATAGCTACCGGTACAGCCCCGAGCCTCGATGGAGAACTACTCCCTCCTCATGGGAGCAAGCAGCGGTGATGAAGATGGCGGTGGAGATGGCAGCGGTGTCGATGGAGAAGCCTTCCGGGGCACTTCCCCGCTCCGGCAGGGTGCCGGAACAGAGATCCTGTCCCCGGATCTTGGCTTCGCGATGGCGGCGGCTCCGGCGGGTTTCGTGGGTTTCGTCAATTGGTATCGGGTTTTCTGATCCAGGGGCTTTATATAGGCGAAGAGGCGGCGCGGAGAGGGCTGACGGGGGGCCACACCATAGGGCGGCGCGGCCCCCTCCGGTCGCGCCAGCCTAGGGTTTGGTGGCCTCGTGGCCCCCTCCGGTCCTTCCCGGGTGTTCTGGATGCTTCCGATGAAAATAGGAACTTTGGCGTTGATTTCGTCCGATTCCGAGAATATTTCGTTACTAGGATTTCTGAAACCAAAAACAGCAGAAAACAGAACCGGCACTTCGGCATCTTGTTAATAGGTTAGTTCCAGAAAATGCACGAATATGACATAAAGTGTGCATAAAACATGTAGATAACATCAATAATGTGGCATGGAACACAAGAAATTATCGATACGTTGGAGACGTATCAAGCGTCATGCCAAGTCAGAGAAACAAGTCAATAATGCAGCTTTTGAAGAACAAGATGGCACGCAAAATTATTATCTAGTAGTATGACAAGTTTATTTGTACTACGGGCTAGATAGCAGAGTGATAGCATGCCAAACTAAGTCCTTACTTTGTTAGCTTACAATGAACTAGATACAAAACAATGGCATCACCTGTAGTACAGGGAATGCAAGCCAACATGTTCATGGAGTAAAAAATTGGCACAAACAACATAGTAGCAGGCCATAATTTTTGTAACAACGACTGAGCAAGATAAAGTTATGATGGCTAGATCTACAGAGCAGGGAATGTAAACCAAATATAGAAGTTACGATGCCAAAAGCTATAGAGCAGGGAATGCGAACCAACATGTGCAATTACTTAAAATTGGCCATGAACTAAATAATAGCAGGATGTTACTATAATACCTATAATTTTTGTAACAACGACCGAGCAAGATAGAAGTTATGATGGCTACATCTACAGAGCAGGGAATGCAAACCAAAATGTTCAATCGCTTAAAGTTAGCAATGAAGTAGAAAATAGCAACGTGTTACGGTCATAGCTAGGAATGAACTAAAAGAGCTTCAGACAAACAAGCATCTGAACCCAGAACATGGCGCTAAAACAAGGGACTTACATTAGGAGAAGCACTCTGTGGAAGTCACAGCAGATCTTCCTGGGGTTGATAGATCCGGTGATGAATTACGCTACATGTGCTACTTGGGGTTGGAGAGACGGCCATTACACTTCATGGTTACTCATCTCATCTGCAAAAAAGTAACGGCGCGTCGTTAGCACAAACAGGTTCCCCCAAGATTAAACAAGAACTTGCAGGCAAGCAATAGAAAAGCGACAGTAGAAGAGTTTAGATCATGCACGGCGCGGGTGAAGCAGATCCGGTTCATGCACAGCGGTGTCGGTGAGCAAGATACGATGCGGTGGACGACCGATCCGGCGAAGCGGCTCCGGTGGGGTGGACGATACCGCAGCTGAAGCGACTGCGGTAGACTGCTGGATGAGCATATGGTTTCGAGGTTCGGTGGGGATGATCCGGTCCGGTTGATGACGGCGTCGATGAAGCGGCTCCGGCAGGCAGCCGGATGACGAGGATCGCGAGGGCTCGGGTAGTCCAGGGAAGTCCGGCGGGGATGTTCCGGTGCGGTGGTCGTGGAGGTGGGAGAGAGGGACTTGGGAAGTTCCGGTGGGTGGTCTGAAGGAAATGTATTTTTTTGGGAGGGTTTCCTGGGCTAGGGAGGTGGTGATCCAAAAAATGACGGGCAGACCCCCCCACCAACCGACTTTGCTCGCCATCTCCACAGGGGTAGAATAGGAATTTGGAAGCGTGTGAAATTTTTGTATTTTGTGGGCGGCAAGTTTTGCCGCTATGAGATTTTGAATTTGGCCACCGTCCAAGTATAATGATAAAAAATTGTGGCACCGTACTAGTACCTCTCGTTCAAGGCCGAGTGCAAAATCAAATCATCATCACGTTGAATATAGGTCACTACCATGATCATGATCTATCTTCCGGACAGAGATCCAGGCTCCCCACGTTCACGGGGCACAACGTGACCTGAGGCTTCCCATCCACCATTCGTTTCAATCCAACGGCAAGGAAAGCAACAACGTGACCCGATTAATTTCTGCTGAGCTGAAGAGCTGCTGTGTTCTCTCGAACCTGAAGAAATAGAGAAGGGAACAGAAGATGATTTCGGTTCCGAGCGCATCTGTCTGGGCCAAAAATGTATCTGGTACAAACTCCAGCGGGACGACGCATAGTGACTGGGCCGTTCGCAGCGACGCAAATATGCCCAAATATGTGTCTCGGATCCGTCGCGCGGACGCTGCGTGGACGCGTAAAGTGTCCGCTCGCGTCTGGCGAACGTTTCGTCGGGCCCGCTTGGCAGTGACCTGATACGTCCAAATTGCATCACTATTTTATATCATAATTTGCTGTTATTCATTGATATATTTCATATTGGGACACAATACTTATGTTATTTCATCTATTTTGCATGTTTCATGATTATTTGGAGATCGAA